>NC_137511.1:7352500-7687500 GCF_041902795.1 Electrophorus electricus | reverse complement strand
ACACTGGTAATCAATGGATCAGTTTCTATTATATTAACCGTTTACACTAACGATTAGCTCTACAATTGAATCAAATGTACTGAGGTCAATCACATTACAAACCAATATATTAGCAATTTTATGTTCAATCCATGCTGTTATGCCCTTAGAGACAGTGCTTATTATGCTAATGCTATGGGCACTAACTCTTATTCTGCTGTTGCTAATACTGGGGTGTCTCCCTCTAGTCACTTTGATGATGTATTTTTTTAAATAGACAACAACTATGACAGTACAGCTATCTCTAATAACTATTTTGATTCTTACTTAGATGACACATAATTCATCCACCAAGTTATCTTGTTCTGTATTGTCAGTATGCCTGTCCCGGGTATCAAATGACCCGCATATTAGTTGTAGTAATTCGTCTTACAATGTTATGTTGTGCATTTGCCCTCATGTCATTCTGTGTACTGTCCTCCAGTGTTGCACCAGGGTATATAAAATATATGAAGGAATAAAACAAATTGACTTGACCTCACTGAATGCAATTCATGATAATGTACATCAATAATGTAATACAAGTAAAACTGATACGGAGTTAGAACTCTGAAAACAAAATCCCTCTTAGAGAAAGTCATGAGAGCACAAAGAGTCTACTGTTTCTCACTCACTTTTACTTTCTAATTACATCAGGTTTGTCAATAATTGAGCTACTGTAGTACTCATGACGATGTATTTTGATACTGAAGGTCATTCCACCTTAAATAATGCCACATTGTTTGGTCCATGGCTGTTGAGAGTTGAGGTTGTGGGTCCATATTCTCCAATTTCTGTAAACCAATTTTTCAAGAATTTTTTAATCTTGTAATCTCCTAATACTCATTCCCACAGAACATGCAAAATGTGGTTTAAATCCATAAACTTCCATCCTTCAGAAGTTTAAGACTTATTCTTGCAGAGAATCATAAAAGGAGCACAAGGATCTGCCTGTTAATGACAGCTCTTTATTTGGACTAGTATAATAAATACTTGAATAATTACACATGAACAAAATCACAGTAATACAAAACTATTGACTATTCTAAAAAAACAAAAGGAATATCCAGTTAATTTGTGCACAACATGAAAGAAGGCATCCGGGTCGTCATAGACTTGAACAGGAGTCTCAGACACCTCCAGAGAGCTGCTCTTCTTCACTGTGACTGAGAGGGAGACAATCAGGGCTCATTCGTACGAGCAGCATTTCGGTTCAATACCAAATAAAACCCTTCATTCTCATTCTTCATTGGTAAAAGTAAGCAAGCAAGCCAGCCAGCCAACATCTCTCACAGACATGTGGACCTGGCCACGATGAGAAGACACATGCTACACTAGAACAACTGTCCATCTACCAATGCCTGCACACTCAGCTGTAAGTAGTGGCAAAACATTTATATTTCAAGCCATTGATTAGATGCTAAACATTGTGGAAACACATGCATTTTGTAATAGTCTGCGAGGAATGAAGGAATTTCGAGATTGTCTTCCAGTAGAACACAAACTCAATACAAGTTAAAACCTGTAGTTATTTTCTTGCAGTTACATAGCCAAACACAGAAGAAGCATTTGTTGTAGTGTGTTAAAACAAAAGCCCCCCCCAACATTTGTGTATTTAACCAATACTGCCTTCCCTTTCAGTCAACACTCAAATACAACAACAAATATTTGGTCCATCCATGGTCCCATTCTTCTTTAAGGATTTTCTAAATTATCTTGGCTTGGACACTGCCATGGAGCACTGAAATGTTCCCCTTGTACATCCAGTGATTCTTTAACTGTTCCAGATTTTTTTTGCAAGACATTAAATACCAATATTAAAACTACAGAAAACATGGTTTCTCAAAAAATAGGTGGTGGTAATACTGGTAACTGTGAGAAACAGTAACTAGGTTTCGTCTATGTACATGAGACTCTTGATTAGTTGATAAGCTGCAGTGAGGCAGAGCAGTCAGTCACGTATCGTGCGTGTCATTAGAGCTGGCCGGGGTTCGCCTCTAGGGCATAGAACACACACATATATGGGTCAGGAGGTTAGTGAGGTGGCCTGACTAGAGAGGACTACATTAACAGAGCTTCAAGCTTCATCATCATTAGTAGAGAGGAGATTGTATTATCTAGGCACTACCCAGTGTCACTCACACCTTTTCTAAGCTCTATTGATTTCCACTATGGAGCATCTTGCCAGCTTTCTTAAGATTCAATACAGTAACAGTTTTTGCTCCACAAAAAAACAAACAAAAATAAGATCAAATAAAGACAAAATGTTTAAACCTTTTTGTTAGATATCGTTTTGCTCCAGCAAAATAATGACCATGCACCACACCTCATGGTGAGGAAGAGAATGACTTGAAAAAAGTATTATTCATCAGAGAGGAGGGTTATACGGGTTAAGAGTGAGCTAGGCCAGACATCCTAGTCCCTGCTGACAGGAGGGTGTGACCTGCCCTGGGAAAGTGCATTAGGCAAAGGGTTGGGCTTTAACCCTCTCTGGCGCCAACACGGGGCTCTGCCAGCGAGCTGTGGATGATGCCCGTGATGGACTCCAATCCCTCTCCTTCCAGGAAAGTACGATGATCACCCTCAATCACATGGACCGAAACCTTCCCGTCACACACCTGCACACAAAAGGGCCCGCATTTCAGAGTCTTTAGGATTTCTAGGAATAACATATGAAAATATTTTGTGCATATATTATATAAAAATAAATAAAGTGACTGAATTTTTCAACCAATGGTTCTCCATCCAAACCAAAAGAATAAAATTCTGCCTTTTGGCATTAGCACATGAGCTCCCATCGTATGCATACCTCATGTAGTTTGTAGTCGGCCCCCAAGCCATCGCCATAGTCGCTGCTGGTCTTGGCTCTCAGCAAGGTGATGTTGCCGTGGTACTTGCTGGTGGGGACGTAGCGGTCGGCAGCCTTCAGCTTGTAGTAGAACGTGGAGGCAGCGAAGTGGAGAGAGTCACGATTGACGTTCTCGTGAGAGGAGGTGATGAGATCCACCGCCTGGCTCACTCGAGCCTCCAGGTCTGTCATAGGTAACAACGTCTCCAAGAGCTGAGACACATACAGAGAAGCAGAGATGAAGAAATTTATGTAGAGATTATGTACCAAGAGTACTGCCAAGAGTATTTTATTATGAAGGACTGGTGGGTTCAATTCAATATATAACAAATAAATATAAGGAAACAGTCTGCTTTAATGGTTTCTGACCATTTTAAAAAGCTGATAAAGGCACAGCTTCATAAGGAATCATGCTGTGAAAGTGCCAGTATTGCATTTTGTGGGGGTTTTTTTGTTTTTTTTTAAAGCTACTGCTCAGTACTAACAGGGGAAAACATGAACTGGGATAACCGGCATCCAAAAACGTTTCCCTGGTTAAAGCAGTAAAAGGCCTGAGCAGTGAATACCCCTAACGGTTACCTTGTTGTACTCTATGCTGGTGAACTGCTGGACGAAGGCACACAAAGCCTCGGTCTCTGCCTCAGACTCGTTGCCTGGGGTCAGCTTGGCCCTGTAGCTCTGTCAGCATGACGCACAGTACAAACAAAGCTTTAGACTGTTACAATGCATAGTGCGTGTTTACACAGGAAACGTACAGAAGACTATATGCATGCCAACCTGCGTATATGCTGCCACATACGAATGGGAGCCATCGAAGAGAAAGAGGTAGTCGACAGCGCACTGGCTCTGCTGCAGCTGGGAGCACATCTCAAAAGCCACGCATGCACCAAAGGAGTAGCCAGAGATACGATATGGCCCCTCCGGTTGCACCCGCTTCACACCCTCCACATAGTAGGCAGCCAGGCTCTGAATACTGTCCAATGGAGCAGCTACACACACACAGAGATTGATTAGTTCAAACCCTTTAAACCCAAAAAAGTAACCTAAAAGCCAAATAACATTATCCGTTACAGTGGAGATTCCCCCCCAGTACTTCAGCATATGCTCACACAGTTCATTTAACTGAGCAGTTGCTGCAGTAGGGCTCCCTCTCTGCAGGGTGGAGCCTGTTCTACTGCTGTACCTTTGGTGCACTGCAGGCCGTAGCAAGGCACGCTCAGTTTGGTGGAGAGTGCGTGGAAGGCGGCGACGGAGCCCTCTATGGGGTGGACGAGGAACAGTGGCCTCTCCGCACTCTGCACTTCGTTCAGCCGCATCACGGTGGGGCCGTCCGGGTTCACCAGCATCAGGCTCAGGTCTGGCCCCTGGAGCGCCTGCGCACCGGGCCGCTTCTCTAGACCCGCCCTGGCTTCTGGGTGGACGTGAGGGGAAAGGGACATTTCTAAATGTCTCGCCATGTCCCTTTCAGGAATTGCATACACACGCACTTGACCACACGCGCTGGTGCACGCACACTCACCCTCAACTCCTCCTGACTTGCAGGAAAGCTCACGCAGCTTGTTGATGGTGAGTTGGCGGATGTCCCTCATTGCCATGACGATGTCATAGTCCCTCTCCAGTGTCTGCCTTACCTCCACGCCCATGAGCGAGTCCAGGCCCAGGTCAGCCAATGAGGTGTCGGCATTCAGGCCGCTTACATCGCGCACACCTGAGCAAAGGACGGGTGAGGTTTTGAATGCAGAGGGTTATGAGCAGCAAAGATAGATCGACACAGCCCTGCAGTGTCATTCTCTGCGAAGTGCAACCTCACACATCCCAACAGTCGTGAAGGGTCAGCAGAGCCCAGGCCGGAGCCCCTTACCCAGGATGTGAGCCACGGCCTCCACCAGGTCCCTCTGCCTGCTGCCATCTCCCTTCGCCACCTGCACCCTCTCTGCCAGCACAAAGCTGGACACCACCGGCCGATGCTGGCACAGGAAGCGGTCAAGCACTTCCAGGCAGGAGGCCATGCGCTGGGGCAGCGTGCCACCGATCACCGCGTCGTTCCCGCCCATGGTCTCCAAGACCACGCCTACGTCGCCAATGGCGCCCCACTGGATGGCCAGGCCGGGCAGGCGGTCGAGCTGCCGCTGTTCACACACACGCTCCATGGTGGAGTTGGCGAAGCCGTAGTTGCTCTGTCCAGCGTTGCCGCGGCCACAGCTGACTGAAGAGAACACCACAAAGTGCTGCAGCTCAGGACACTTATGTCTCGTCACTCTGTGGAGGGGAATCCAGTCAATTAGCCATTAGCTCATAGCGTTATGTTGGTAGCCAATTAGTAAAGTGTGAAATGACAGCACTTACCTGTCCAAGTGCAGGGTTCCATCATATTTAGGCTTGATAACCTCAATAAACTGCTCTGGTGTCAGATTCTCCAGCATGCCATCTTTCAAAACCTACACAAGCATGGGGAACACAGTATAGGAATCATTTTGCTCACATCAGTGAAATTCTCTTGTCCCTGAAAATAAAGACATGGATAGGGAGGCATTACCATGGCAAGGTGGAAGATGCCACCCACAGGGCCCAATCGGCAGGCTTCAGTTATGAGGCGCTCTGCCCCTTCTTGGGTGCTGACGTCGCTGGTGGACACTAGGACCTGGAAGCCCATAGCCTGCCAATCTCGAACACGCTTAGCCTGATAACCTATTTCAAGCACATAACCATTTTATAGCCAGTTGCTCATGAAAGACAACGCAAGCCAAGAGGGGAGAATACCTAGATTTTCTACAATAGAATGAACATTGATGATCCTATAATGAAATAGCAGCTAAACTTGTTTGGCCTTGGCTGGTGTGGGGCTGGCCATCGAGGGCAGTTACCATTGCGGATGCCCGAGCGCGAGGTGAGCACCAGCTTGTGGGCGCCTCTTTCCACCAGCCAGTGGGCTAGCTCTAGGCCGAAGCCTCCCAGGCCCCCCGTGATGATGTAGGAGTGTGAGGCAGGGCAGAAGGTCCGGCAGATGGCTGGCAGGGCGAAGGGAGCAGCTGCAGAACTGCTACCAGGCTCCTCCTCTGAGCGCACCTGAGAAAAGGGAGCGAGTTGGGGGGGGGGGGGGGGGGTCGCGTGACAACCAACCAGGTGGTGAAGCAGAATTCGACAGACAGACCGACCATCCCGTGCAGCTTCACATTTAAGGCGGCAGCAGGATGGAGCAGTTCTCACCTGCAGCAACACCTTGCCGATGTGCTTGCCCTGCGCCATGTAGCGGAAGGCGTCCTCCACCCGGTCCCTCTTGAACACAGTGGTGCGGAGAGGCTGGACCACTCCGTCGGCTATGCCCTTCTTCAGCAGCTCCGACACCTCCTCCCACTCGCGGTTGCCCTCCTCAAACAGGGCGTCCAACAGAATGCCATGGAAGGCCACGTTCTTCAGGAACAGAGCCATGCCTGACACGGGGCCACAGAGGAGGGTTGGCCAACCGCAGCGTTCCGTGGAAAACATGACTCAGAATTTTCCATTACACCATCCCTTTCCGCAGCCGTTCACATTTGAAACGGTCCAAGTTAGATTTGGAACAGGGCCATCGATGGCGTACACTGCACCATTCTAGCTTGGAGTGCCCAACTGGATGGACTCTAGCGCTCACCTAGAGGGGTGTTGTTTGACAGATCGTATTTGCCGATCTCCAGGAAGCGCCCATGCCTGGCCAAACAGCGCAAGCTTGCCTGCAGCTTCTCCTCAGCCAAGGAGTTCAGAACCACATCGACGCCTGGGCCCAGTCCAAAACAGCACAGATTACTCAACTAAGCAATAACCAATGATCCAATCGACACGACTGATCCCTGAGCGATTGGTCATATCTAAACACAGCAGGGCATACCTCTGCCTTGTGTGTGCTTCAGCACATGCTGCTCAAAAGACGCGTCTCTGGAGTTAGCAAAGGACTCGGCCGTGAGCTGCGGGAACCGCTCCTGCAGGTAGGCCCTCTTCTCTTTGGAACCTGCAGAACCCCAGAGGTGCGTCAAAGCCACCCTGACCGGCCCATTAGCAGCAAATCAGGCAGAGACGTGCAGGCACGTGTGGGCGTGTGCGGAGATGGCCCTCACCCACGGTGGTGAGCACCCTGCAGTGCATGCTAAGCGCAATGCCGATGGCAGCCTGGCCCACTCCTCCAGAACCAGAGTGGATGAGCACGCTCTCGCCGGGCCGCAGACGCCCGCGCACCACCATGGAGTAATACGCAGTAGCGTAGACCACAGGCACAGAGGCGGCCTGTTCCAGACTCCTGCACGCACACAATGCCACAGCTTCTATTAGTAGGAGGTCATAATTCTCATCAGACAGTAGAAAACATCTTCATATTTTGCCTCAGATTACAAGTGGATTCTAGGCTATGGAATTGCTCTCTGCATGGAAGATTATAGGCTATGGAATCCCTGTTTGAATCGCTCTCTCTCGCATGTGGGTGTTGCAGTCATTTGCCAAGAGCCTTACCAGCTGGACGGGACGTCCCAGAGGAAGCGACGGTCTGCATCCACGACGGTGGCCAGTCCTTTAGCCGGCAGCAAGCCCATCACACGGCGTCCGCTGGGATCTCGGCCAGAGAACTCCATTCCCAGCATGCAGTGCTGTAGCGCTATGTCTCCTGCACGCAGAAATTGAGAAAGGATATTTGGGCTCAGTTCACCGTGCCTGATGCACACAACATTGTGACAAATATGGATGTGGATGTGGATGGTGGGGGGGGCGGATTTTATCTGAAAGCATCAGGCACAAACGCCTGCAAAGCTCCAACTAAACCCACTCAATTGCACGTGTTCCTTCTGTTCAGGTACTACACCAGCTCCAGCTCTTAGTAGAGTGGTAAAGGAGGAGCTAGCTACCGGGAATGGCGTCTGGTGGCAGTTTCCCCGTGGCCAGCATAATGTCTCTGAAGTTGAGGGAGGCGTAGTGGACGCAGCAGAGCTGCACGCTGGGGCTCGAGGCGACAAAGTGACGCAGAGGCGAGGCGATCCAGCGCAGCGATGCCAGGTCACCACGGGTCAGCACGTTCACGTAGGCCTGCTCCGTCGGCTCCTCGCGCAGACCTATGGCACCGAGTCAGACCGTTGTCAACAACCAGCTGGCAACCGCCCACAGCACACGTGCGCTCACGGGCGGGTCGGACGCGCGTCACCAGAAGTCCTGCTGGTAAGAAAGGGACAGTGGCGGCGTACCTTGTGCGAGCAGCTGGTGCCGGAACGCCCCCCACTGGCCGTCCCGGTACACATTCATAGTGAGGTCTTTCTGCAGAACCGCCTGCATGTCCTTGTGGGTAAGCTGCAGCGAGGGAGCGGTGGAGGACTTCTTCAGATTAGACATGAAAGCACACCTGGAGAGAAGAAAAAAAAAAAAAGGACCCCAAGGACAGCTAAGGGACGCGTGTTCAACGCACCATTAATCTTTAACCTAATGTGTTGCATTCAGCTTCTTTTATACAACGAGCCTGGTAATGAGATTGAAATATTACTGCCAACATTCCACAGCTCTGTGCAGCGAGAAGTAACGAACTAACCGAACGCGGCTGCCGCCGGGTTCCTGTCTGAGGCAGTTGACCATACCCACCACTCCATTATGGCCTTGGGTGGCAGTCAGCCACACTGGCTTATCGGATTCCTCGGCCAGCGTGCTCTGACAGAAGATGAAAAAAAAATGAGCGGAAAACAAGAGAAGGAACATTTAAAATTCGGGGGATCGTGTTTTAGAGTTGCAACATTTTGCTTGGCCCCCTGGACATTGCAGATAACTTGCATACATACTGTGCACCAAGCTTTACTATGTCTTTAAATAAGAGCAACAGTTTACAGACACCACAACTCACCTTTAGTGACTCTACCCATGTGTAGTCAGTGGAATCTACGGGCACGGCCATAGGCCGCTTCTCAGGGGTCTGTCTGCGTCCGAGAAAGAGGACGGAACCATAGAAGGATTTCTTAAGCATCACCAGGTTAAGAGAGGACTGTTCAAACAGCTTCTCCCATTCTGCCTGCACATGCACACAGTCACAGCACACATGCAAGAGGAACGAAGAGCAAACACAAATTAGCAGAACCAAAACAGAAAAACACAGGAAAGAAAGTGAAAAATGTATGGAATACCAAGATACACAGCACATATAAAACAACTGCAGGCGGTCCATCCGTGTCTGGCCATTGAAAGAGCACTGAGAGGCTCTTTCCCATACCTGAGTCAGCAGTCTACTCTGGCTGTCCAGAGAGGTGAGGAACGCGACCATCTCGCCCAGCGGGTCTCCCTTCAGGAGGGTGTGGAGCAGCACAAAGCCCCCCTCCCTGGCAGCAGAGGCCAGGTTGTCCAGCAGTGCACCTGGGCTCGCCACCGGCCCTGCTGCCGCACAGTTGCACACCACCAGGTCAGCGGCGGCCAGGGCCCCTGCGGCTGGCCCCTGCTCGGGGTCCCACTGGGCGCTGGAGATGCCCTTCTCCTCCAGGGAGCTCTGCAGGGGGGCCAGCAGGTCCGGGGTGATGTCCGAGGCCGTGTAGTCCAGTCGCAGCATGGGCTGGATGTTGAGGAGGCCGACGGCACGGGAGAACACGTGGCCGACGCTGGAGAGGGCCTGACGAGAGAGGGTTAAAAGGTCAGGCACCAGCTCAACACAGCAAGGACCCTGGAAGATGCTCTGCATTGAACTCGTTGGAGGTTTATTTTAGTCACATGTCAGTGCACAAAAGAAAATGTACTGGCTAAATGAGCTTATGCTTTTTTTAAAAATTAGATATAAAATAAAATAAATATTTTTCCATTATGACAATATTAAATTATTGAGGTTATATCTCATCCTTCTTTAGCTATTAGGGAAGACTATCTACAAATGCACCAAAACAAATTTACACCATTTAAGCATTTATTTGAATAATAAATGTAATAACTTTGGGGCTAAAAGATACCGGACACGCTGGCTCTACACTCAATCCCTTTTCGTTAGTCAAGAGTCACACAGTTCACTGCACCTCCAGGACTTTGAGCTTGCCCGCGGCGCTGTTCTCCAGGGCCGTGTCCAGGCAGTGGCGCAGGGCATGCGAGTCCAACAGGCCGTTGAGGAGCGGGTCCTGGAGCAGGTAGTCCCGCTCCTTCTGCACAGCCTGCTTCAGCTCCGAGCGCAGGTTCCCGTTCAGCTCCAGAGCGCACAGGCCAGCGAGCAGCCGCGGGAGGCCGCCCTCCGCCCCCGAGCCGACGCGCTCGCCCTCCGACGCACCCTCCAGCCCTGGGATGGAGATCTTCACACCCTGGCTGGCCAGTTTCTTCTGGACATGGTTAATCAGACCTGTTGAAGAGATGACCCAGAGAATGGCTAATCATCATCTGTGACAGCTGAAGGCAGTAATACATGCAAATCTAAAATCTCCACCATAAACCCCTTAAAAAGTTAACAACTATTAAAGTGAAATCTCACACATAGGTACCACACATCCTTTCATTTGTACTCGATAGTCAGAGTGTGAGAGGGACGTGACTTGCTTTTGCAGCATCTTAGCTGTTCTTGCAGCTTCCCATCAGATCCCAGGTACTCAGTCTCCACATAGGGTACAAAGACAAGCTCCTCCAGAGTGGGAGGGCTCTGTTGCTGCTGGCGACGGGGTGCAACGGTGGCATGGAGGCCACAGATTTGAACGCCGCCGGCCTTAATGTGGTCCAGGCAGCGGTTGAGGTGGACATCAACAGCTAAAGAGAAGAAGGGAGAAAGTTGAGACTTTGCCGACATGGACCTTAATTTCTATACATGTAAAACAGCAGTTTCAATTGCAGCAATAGCATAACCAAGTTGGGGACGCCAGAAGGCAGTGAACACTGTACCTTTGCGATCCCCTGAGTAGTCCTGAACCTTCTTCTCGTGCAGCGTGGGGTCTACGCACACCGAGCGGATCCGGGTGGGCAGACGCAGGCTGCGGCCAGACAGGCCCAACACGATCATCTGCAGCATGGTGTCCAAAAATGTCACCCAGTTCCCCGTCCACTGTAGCTTCCCATGATCCCCTAAAAACCAGACCAGGGGTCAGGTCTTGGCTTACACAAAACTCCCCGGCACGGAGTCAAGTCAGAAGCATGTGCTATGGCTGTGCAGTTCTCAGTATGCTGCATGAGAACTGGGGTGTTCACCGGCACTGCTGGACTCCAGAATGCCCTGGAAGGTTTTGCCGTAGTCGTAGCCGCGCAGACGTAGCTCTTTGTAGACATCTCCGGCTTCGAGAGGTTTGGCTTCCTCCACCTCCAAGCTCACAGGTTCGGCCATCTGAGACAGGAAGGAGTCCAGTGCCTTTTCCTCCAGCACGTTCACCTTACCTGGGGCAGTCAGGAGCAGGAGACAACACGCACACAAGCACGGCGGCATTAATCGCTCATGGCTCAGGTGCTGAACTAGAACATGTGCTGGTTCATGTGGTGGTCCATACAGGAGATTTGGCTAAGAGGGTTCTAACTTACCACTGACTGCCAAGTTGCCATTCTCGGACACCTCAAAGCGGTTTGTGGCAGGCATGAGTCCAACCTCCAACTGGACAGATCCTTTTGTGGAATGTAGCAAAGTGATCAGGTTGCAGTCAAATATGCTTGTATGTTTTATTTTTATACAAAATAAAATCAACTTGACATACTGAGCCTAGATTAATTAATTACTGTCAGTGGGAGATGCACATATGCACAATATGAAATCTGTACTGTAGGGGACGCAGTGGGACTCTCACCAGTCCTGGGCAGAATGGTGGCTCTGTGGATAGTGACGTCCTCAAACGTGACTGGGGTGTGTTCCATAACTGTGCCCAGACTCCTCATCAGTGTTCTCCATGCCAGCACCAGGTATCCCGTGGCTGGGTACAGGACCCTTCCGTCAATACAGTGGCCAATCACGTAGTAGTCTGGGGATTCGGGATTTGTGTCTGCACAGAGGAGATGGGTGGGAAGAAAAACCAGATGGAAAAGGAGAGTCTGGTCTTAGTTGCTGTTGACGACCAGCATAGTTCAGTCACTGGCAACGACGAGCATGTCTGCGACCTTCTGATCAACGGACTCCTTTCTTCAAGGACGAACTGATTTTTTTAATATCAGTAGGTGTGACAGCATAATATAGTTTGATTCAACATTGAAAAAAAAAAAAGAAGGATCTTCTCACCAATGTTGTAAACTGTGGCTGAGGTGGAACCCCCAGAGCCTGCTGGGAAGTCCTCCACCTTGGGCACGTCCCAGGTTTGGGAGTGGTCCCACTGGATAAGAGGGGAGATGAGAGGGGTCCCCACTGGTACAGGGTACTCCACAGGATGGAGCCGGTTACTGTCCACGTTAATACTGCGAGCCAACCAAATGTTTGCATGAAATGGTGACTAAAACAGATCAGAACATTTCCGAGTTCATACAAGACATGCCTGTACACCAAAGTCACTACTGACCCATTCATGTAAATCTTGCCTATCTGAGAGAAGAAGAACTCTTGGTTGTTGGCATGTCCCCTCTTCATTAAAGGCAGAATAGAACAAGTGGGCTTGAGGCTACGCCTCAGAATGGCCTGTAGGGGGAGCCAGAGTACATTCAGTAAGTATACATGTGAGCACATGCGGAATTAATTCTCTTGATGCGTTCAAAGCATGTGCCCCCTCTCGCTGGCTGACCTGCAGCAGGGCATGCGGCGCTATCTCCACCACCACGGCGTTGTCGGGCACGAGGCTCAGGCCCTCCTGGAAGAGCACGGGGCTCACCAGGTTGTTGACGTGGTACTCGGCCGAGGAGTAGAGGGCCAGCGGGCTCTCCCACTCGGCCTGGGGGATGGATGTGCTGATCCAGCGCGCCGAGCGGGGACGTGGGCTTTTGATCACCTGCGCGCATGCAATGACAAAAAAACAAAAAGACACCGTGAGCAAGACAGAAAAAGGAGAACGCATCCGTGCACGTCCCCTGTGTGCGTCTGTGTAGGCTCGTAACGTAGGCTCACCTTCTGCAGTGCTGCCAACAATGCAGGTGCTATAGAGGCCATGTAATAGGAGTGGAATGCGACACCTGCACTGCGCACCTCTTTGGCAAACACGCCGCTCTCCTTCAGCTGGGCCACAAACTTGCTGACAGCCTCCTACACACAGACGAACACAGCAAAAACGCCCTCTTATTAATTGTTAATTCTGTTACTGCAGCAGACAGCTCTGAATAATGAAAGGAAGACGGCGAATGAGGGAGGTGAACTCCACCTGTGGCCCGGAAACCGTGACCGTGTCCTCCGAATTGTGGCAGGCTGGGACCACCCCCTGAGGACACTGGGCCTTGCACTCCTCCCAGGTGAGACCTGGGTGGGGAGGGAGGAGTCAAGTTCAGCACTAAAAGAACGACGGCCTAGCAGAGGAGGTCTCGTGCCTCCTGACGATCATGGCTTTAACGGTGACGGGCAGGCCGTCTTACCCACTGCGGCCATGGCCCCTGCTGGTAGGTTGGCTTCTTTGATGCATCTGCCTCTCCAGTAGGCCGCCAGGATGACCTCGCTCTGGCCGAGGGAGCCGTCGGCGTAGCCGCACGCCAGCTCGCCCACGGAGTGGCCCACGATGCCTTGCGGCTGCAGGCCCAGTCTCCGCAGCATATCTATTTGCGCTATCTGGAGAAACATGCAACCATCACCTTTAAGGTAAACAGAAAAGTCTGAGGGATATAAATGGTTGGTGGAATTGGTCGTAACAGGTAGGCATGTTCAATATCTGCAGAAAACGTAGTCACTGCTATGCAAACAGGGTTGGTGAAAAAAGGATTGTGAAATACTACACTCAGAATTATCTAGAGCTTAGATTTCAAAGAAAGTTACTGCAAGGCACTATGTGGCAATGCTAGGGCTTTGCTTTAACAATGCCAGTCCAGCACATGCACGGCACTGGGGAACCCTGACCTGAATGGCGGCGAGGCCCACAAAGGCATGCACCGTGTCCTCGAAGGTGTTCTCGTCAGCCTCCAGGAGGAGGCGCGACACGCACAGCCCTGTGTCCCGCAGAGCCTCGTCCGAGCGAAGGATGGAGTCACAGAAGCCCTGCAGCCGCATCAGGCTGCGGCCCATGCCAGCCCACTGCGTCCCCATACCTGGGGGAGTCCCAGAAAAACTTGGCTGTTAAAACTGCAGCCTACGTTTAAATGTCTACTATCTGGCAAAGCTTAGTAGTTTAACAAATGGGTGCTGAAGCCTTCACTCACCAGAGCAGATGTACCAGAGGGGCCTGGGCGTGGCCTGAGCTTGCTGGACCTCGGTCACCTCCCCCTGGGCCCCCATCAGCGTGTAGCCCCTGTAGGGCATGCTCGCGGTCGGGGCCGCAGACACGTCATTCAGCAGGGCCAGGAAGGCCGCATCCTGGCTGCACTCCTGTGCCTTCTTCAGGAGAGAGGCAGTGGCCTCCTCAGTGCGCCCGCATGCCTGCACCAGCCTGAGCACAGAGGGGGGTAAGGATGGCAGGGGGTGCCCACGTCCTGGCGGGCGCAGGATCACGTGCACGTTTGAGCCCCCGAAGCCAAAGGAGTTGATGCCCACGATGCCGCCACGGACGGGGACGGGCTCGACGACCACGCTGACGCGCCCGTCTCTCAGTGCCGGGATATCGGGGTTGGGCTCGTGGAAGTGAATGTTGGGCGCCCACATGCCATGCTCCAGGGACAAGATCACCTGGAACACGGAGTGGAGGGGTCAGAGTCGAGGACAACTGCTCCACAGGGAAAAGTTGAAGAGTAATGCACACAGGCAGTGGGTGACAGAAAGCACCTGATGACGCGGTCAGACTCACCTTGGCGAGGGCGGCCAGGCCGGAGGCAGGCTCAGGATGGCCCATGTTGGACTTGGTGGAGCCAATAAGCAGAGGTTCCCGCTGTGACTGGCAGAAGACGCTGACGATACCGTTCACTTCTTGTGGGTCCCCAACCTAAGTGAACAACATAATGTGTCTTGCATGGGTGAACAGTTGGGTGTGTTTGCGCATGCATACATGCATGTGTGTGCGCGTATGCTCATGTAGTCACCTTGGTGCCAGTGCCATGGGCCTCAATGTACTCAACCTGCTCAGGTGAGACGTTGACTTCCTGGTAGAGGGAGCGGACCAGGCGTTGCTGCATGTCCCCAGACGGAAATGTCACACCTGGACAAAAGGACAACACACCATCAAATACCTCTGCCATACACACACCCACCCCTCAAAATGGTACTATAAAAGGAAATTTAACTATGAGAAATGTATGGATAACCTATAAGTTAGAAAGCACAAAACATTTTGCATAGGTCCCTTTAGCAGCGTACATAAGGGAAGAGCTGCCAGAAGACCTGCCTGCTGCACACATCACCTGAGCAGCAGCCTGGAGAGCAGACCTGCACAGCTCCAAGCATGCCTGCCCTTCCTCGCATTTCAGCAGAACCATTAGAACCACACGCTGGGAGGAGTGTGTGCCACGGGGCACTGGGGGAAAGGGCACAGCCTCAAATACCCAGAAGAACCAGGTCACTGTTCTCCATTACAGTAATCTGGCATCACAGCTCTACTTCTAAGAACAAGGTAGTGGAACAGTTTGACATACTTCCCCACTACATGAGGAGTTTGGATAAATCTGGCACAGACAGGAAAGCAATATGAAATGAGAAGATAGTTGCACCGGGCTTAACACCTTGCTCTTTGTAGCCATCCGTATTGTTGCCAGCGTTGAGCACAGTGGCGTATACCCTCTTGGCCATGGACTTCTTAGTCAGTAGAACAGCCACAGCAGCTTCTGAGCGACAATAACCATTTCCTGAGACAAAAAAAACCCCAAAACAACAACAAAAAAAAAAGTTTAAAAACTTTATAGCTTTTGCCGCACACCTTAACTCTATATGCATCCAAAATATAAACAAAATTTTAGTATATGAAAATTGCTGTGGTACCCAGTAAAAAAAACAAAAACAAAAACATTTAAAAGAAAAGATGTTACAGCAGACCTACAGTGGAGTAAATTTCATATAGCGTGAATGTGACATCAATAATAATAGCAAAATCACCGGACGAGTCAAAAGACTTGCAGGTTCCATCCGGACTGAGCATGCCCAGTTTCATGAACTGCACTGAGGTATTGGGCTTGAGCAGCAGGTTGACTCCACCCACAAGGGCTGCATCACACTGGCCGTGGCGAATAGCATTAAAGGCATTTTCCAGAGCCAGGAGGCTGGAGGAGCATGCCGTGTCAATGGCTGTGCTGGGGCCTAAAAAAAGACACAACAAACACTCATAATATAGAAGTACACAGTCAACATCTTGGGCACAGTGTCAAAATTTATGCAGTAGATCACATTTCATGCATAGATGAAATGACTCAGCTATTATGAAAGAGTAGGGAATAGTGGTGAGGCATTAGCCTAATATTCACTTCCTAAATGCTCTTTGCATGATGTCACAACAAAATAAGGCAATTTAAAAAACAAAACATGAAATGAAGTATAAATGCACTATGAACAATGTTTTACATAAATAAATATCAAACAGCTTAAAATAGATTGAGCAAAAAAAGCTTGCTCTTGGAGAGAAGCTAGAGTTTCTTCATCATGCAAGACAAGTTTATTAGTATAGCGCCTTTCATACACAGTGGCTATTCAAAGTGCTTTACAAAGACATAGAAGAAGAATTAATAACAAAGGCTAGAAATGACAGAACGTTTGCATACCATTGAAGTCAAAGTAGTAAGACAGGCGGTTGGCGAACATGGCACGCTGGCAGCCCGTCATGCTGTATCCCAGCAGCTCCTCTGGGTCTTTACTGAAGGCCTCACCTGCCTCAGAACCACTCACGCCGATGTACACGCCAGTCTTAGTGCCACGCATGGCCAATGGGTTTATGCCTGCCAGGACAGAGCGTACCGTCAGCAGTCAGGCGTCCTTGCACTCGCCCATACACGCCATTTCTGATGAGATGGTGCTTTCGGAATTAAGTTTTAGTGCTGTTGAGCTACTGAATTCTACTTTTCAGTTACCACACTTTTCTAAATAAATCGGTCTACTCATTTTGAATGTTTCATGCTCAAGCTTGCCGGACCGCTGACCTCCATCAACGATGGCCTCGTATGATATCTCTAGGATAAGCCTCAGCTGTGGATCCATGGTATGGGCCTGTTTGGGATGAACGCCAAAGAAGCCTGCGTCAAATCTGTCTATTTCTTTGAGTTTTCCATTTCTGCGGGGAAGCCCGTACAGACCTAAGTGGGAAAGCAGGATATGCATGAGGGTTACTGATTGAAATGGGGGAGGGAGAAAACCCCCACAAGATTTCCTATTTATCAAAAGCTGTGACTCGGTCCTCTGTGCCTCGAGCCTGCTGGTGCTTGTAGCACATGAACGAACATTTGCAGTGTGCCAGAGAGAGAGAGAGAGAGAGAGAGAGAGAGAGAGAGAGAGAGAGAGAGAGAGAGAGAGAGAGAGAAAAATCTGTTCAGACGATGCCGTGTCAGGAGGCAGGCAATGAAAGCAGCAGACCAAAGAGACCAGAGAGGGGGACCAAAGTTGAACATCTCTTCATCTACTGAAATCAAGTCACTCACTCAAAATCCAAAGCATGCCACTTTTAAAGGTTTAAAGCAGGTCTGTAAAATTCACCCGTTAATTGGCAAAAGATGTGGGTATGCTTATGGGACTGTGTAGGATACCTGGCTTCCATCTTCTGTCATCCTCTGTGACCATGTCGACACCATTAAAAAGGTTCTGCCAAAATTCTTCCAAATTGTTCGACTCGGGAAGCCGACCCGAAATTCCAGCTATGACGATCTCCTCCATGACGAGAGGGTGAGAGTTTCTGTGGGTCCGGACAGAAAGTAACGAGAGCAGTCAGAGAGCAGACATGATATTAAGAATGTGCAGTGGGTGGAGGGCACTGCAGGAGGAGCCTGGAGGACTGCAGGCTTCGCTCGCCGTTTCCGGGATCAATGCATTCACAAGAGCTCCATCCCTATAGCTGCCATCCAAAAAGCAGGAGATTCCTGCTTACTACGAGGTGCACCCTAGCACCACATTGGGCACAAAGTATCCCTCTGTTCTGCACCCCTCTGAGGTACAGCCAGTCCTTGAGGGAGCAAGTTATCCACGGACAGCCTGGATTTACCAGTCCTGATTCTTTGAGTAACCATACACTAGACTATTTAGTATTTTTCCAAGCACAATTTCACCTAACTCGAGACATCAGCTAATTAACAAACCCTGAATGAATTGAATGGATGTGGTAAAATGGGGAAAATCATTAAAAAAAATAAATTTTAAAAAATGCAGTTCAGGCTTATTTCAGGTCTGGGAAACTGAACAGTCCTTCCTCAACAAGGAAAGTAAACACCACAACAGTAATGTTGCTCCTCTTTTTGTACATCTACAGCATATAGGTAGTTTAAAAGTATAAAAGAACAACCAAGTGCACAATATGGGAGTCTCTCAGCTGTGAAGTAAAGAAATGTCTAGATGCAACCTTTCAGAGCAGATAAACCTACTAGTGGCGCTTTCCTGAAAGAAAATGCACATGAATGAGCAAACATGCATTTTCTTTTTGACGCATTTTTAGCGCAAATGACAAGGACTGATTTCACAACCCATTCAGTTGTGCATGAATGAGATATTGTAGCCGGCAAGGGTAATTCTCTTCTGACTGGGAAAAACTTCCTTGTTGGAGAGAATTCCTTGCAGCTGTAAACTGTGTGTACTAGTCCATAAAAAGGCAGCAGCTTACATGTAGCCAAAGACAAAATTCAACTTAAAAGAAATCTTTATGTAATCTCATCACATAAAGCATTGCGCTACTTTGGCCCTCTCAATTTTTTGTGGGATATATGTTTGAGAGGACTTTCAGATAATTACATTCAGCAAAAGGCAAAATGTTCCATTCTCAAAAGCAACAATTCTCAGTCACTTATTTACAGTGTAACCCTGCAGCATACTTGTGTTAGGCTGTATTGGATATGGTCATTAGGTTAGTATTGTTTGTTACTATAGAAACAGGCAGGTACCTGCCAAACAGGTATTCACATATAAGTTTGTCAATGCAGGAATGCATGTGAAGGACTGTGAGATGTAGTGCTGTCAACACACATAGTTCTTACAGTCATTACATTCTTACAGTCCTACAGTCTATAGCATTACAAATGTGAATACCAAGTAAGGGGGGGGGGGGGAGTCATTTCATGGCTCTGTAATACTGTAATTAGAATAAGAATTATTTTACTTGAAAATTTAAACAGTAATTTAACTTGGTAAGTCGGAACAAGAACACAAAATATGCAATGACCAAAAGTGGAAACCCATGTATGTAAAACTAAATGGTAAATTGCACTGCTTTTATTTTTAAACACAACCAACTACCTCAGCACTCAGGCCAGAGCAGATTGAAAGAACAATTAAACCTGACCCAGATCTAAAATATTTAGCATCACCGTCTCCCTATAGCATTGAACTAGGGTTTTAAAGTAATAGAAAACAATTAATTGAACTGTGCTTAGTTTACAAAAAGAAAAACAAAATCTAACTGGGCAACATGACCATATCCGTTCCAGCCCTGTAGCAACATGTTTCACTGGGATTTGATAACATTTATGGTATTTAGCAGTCGCTTTTATTTAAAGCGACTTATAATTATAACCGAGTACAACTTGAGCAATTGAGGGTTAAGGGCCTTGTTCAGGGGCCCAATGGTGGCAACTTGGCAGTGGGGGGGCTTGAACCCACAAGCTTCTGTCAAGCTTAAAAGTCAAGCACAATAACCACTGAGCTACCACCTATTGAACCCCGGAACACGACAAAACGTGCACAACCAGGCAGCACCGGTACAACGCAAGTCCCTTCTTTCTCAAACATTTGTACTCATGTAGTTCTGTGCAACATGCGTGTATATTGTAGTTTGTCGCATCATGGTCGTTTCGTTACGTCTACAAGCTATCTAACCTATATAGCTGAGTGAAGGCCACTGAACTTGACCTGACTTGAGTGACCCTGGAGTGATAAAAGGGCTTGGCCTTTGAGGCCAACTAAACCAGCAGTCTCCAAAAGCCCAATAATTCAGTCAAACCATCACATGAAGAGGAAAATCCCCATGCAAAATCATAAGAGGACACCATGCTTGCCTGCTTTTAGTAACTGATAGTGTTCGTAATGGAGACAGTGTAACTGCATTACCTGTTAGCTGGTTAACAGAGTTCGTAATGAAAACCGTATATATGCATTACACCTGTTAGCTGGTTAACTCAGTTCATCAACTGCTAATGTAGCCTATCCTGACGGCGTTTATACAGACCAGCTGTGGCCGTTCAAACATATATTACATATGCACACTACAAGCAAGCACAATCTAAAAGACTACAGGCTGGAAAGATGATGAATCTTTCTTCAGGAGGGCGTGCTTCAGGGGCAATGGTTATTCAGGAAAACGGCATCATTTAGTCCTTAGCCAGCTGAGGGAGGGTCTAGCTAGAGCCCCTTTACGCACTGGCAGTTTTAAGCTCATTTTTGAATGATTTGTACTTGTTCACTTTAACAGTAGGTATCTGAAATTGTACACATAGCACAATGATCATTCAGGATTCAAACTGAAGCAGACACTTTGGAGAAGACATCCATTCACATCCAGGCTTATTTTTCCATCATTTAGGTTCCTTTTGAGCTCATTTAATACAGAAGAAAATGTCAAAAAACCATAAAATGCCTTTGATTTTTTTGGTGAATAATGCATCTGTTGATGCTGGAGATTGATTTTCACTCATACTCTGCATTCTCTGATTCACCAGGGTCTTGTGTAATAAATTGAACAGTTTTGAGCATATACATGAAATGACCAAATATCTACACAATGTTTTCCACTAGGTGTCCTACACTTCTCCAAAGGGTCCAAAAATCTCTCCAATGCAAACAAAGTCATTAATCACTATATATCAACTTTGCATGTTTCGTTTTGCCAAAACATAAATTACTTTAGTAAGTTCCACAACAATATTGGATTCTTAGCATCATTGTTGGCATCATTATGGGAAATACTGTACTAGCTACTACTACTATACTAGCTAATACTGTAAATGCTGGGGAAAATACTGTAAATGCTGTAATACTGTAAAGAAATAGTATACTTTATCATTTATACTTACGATTTGTAGCAGGATTACGAATTTCCAGCAGTGAATGGAAACATCCAGTGATTTGATATGCAAACATCTTAGCTATTCTATGATAGCAGCTAAGCTAATCAATGCTAGCGGTCAAACTAGTCCATCCTAGCAGCACTCAAACAATTCCACATAAACTTCAGCTAAAATAAGCCTCTTCCTTTCCATGATGTCCAAACATATTGGCAAAATCATCAAATCAATCTTATGGTTTCGCCAAACAGCGCCAAACCGATGCGCTATGCTATCTGCTAACAACACGGAAGCACTGACAGTATACTGTGCGCATACCTTTAAATATTAAAGGGATGACTAAACAATGCAAGTGAGGGGTCTACGTTTTCATCTAAGCCTCCTCTATTTGAGGAAACTGCTGCCAATTAAGCAGCTTGCCCTGGAAACTCTTGGAAACACCTGGAAGTAAATGTTAGTCACCCTCCCTCCCCTTCTCGTTTCACACATAGGTGTGAATTGTTGTCACTCCAAAACAATGGTGCTGCAACAGACAATAAAAATCAATATAGAGTAGAAAAGGGGGGTCTAATGCTCTATTCAGGAACAGTTTTACGTCAGTAGCATGCTTTTTCAGTCAACCAAAGGCTTGCGTAGTTTGGGTATTTTTCGAAGGAATTGCTTCTTGGTCTTTTGGCTAAGATCAAGTGTAGTATCTGTTCTTATCAGTTGTGGATTTTACAGATTTTACGCTTGTGGAGAACGCTGCTGCGCTTGGGCCTTTTTTTTATAGTTTTAGCGAGGCCAAGGGTGATCTTAGGTGCAGACCCGGGAGGCTTGTCCTCCATCGCCGCATGTGATCCCTTGGTCTCTTTTATTGTTTTATTTGATTTTTAGTATTTTAGGGTGTTTTTTACATTTTGTTTTAAAGCCCCGGCTCATCCCGACGACAAGGAGGACGACGATCCCAACTTGGCCAGCAGGGGGAGGACCTCCCAGCACAGAGGCAGCTGCCGGCGTGGGGGACCAGCTTCAGCTCCGACTCCGGGACCGGCCAGAGATGGCCGTGGATGGCAATGGGGCGGCTCCTCGCCGCACGGCGCAGGCAGTAGAGGCGCCAGCAGAGACCCCGACACCTGCCAGGACCTCCCTGGCGGGACCGGGTCTGAGGGCAGGCGGAGGCCTGCTCAATACGGCCCGGTTCCGCTGGAGGGACCCGGAGGATGGGACCCGCTTTACTGAGCGGGTCCCCTTCATACGGGAGGTACTGTTCGGCTGTTTCGGGCTCCACCCTGGGGCCTTAATTTGTGCTCAGCGCAATGGTGCGCAGCACTTTTACGACGTGACTATGGCGAGTGATGCCGCCTATAAGAAAGTCCTGGAGCTGGAGGGAAGAATGGGTGACCATCCGCTGGGATCGAGCCCCTATGGGACGGTGACCGGCGGATGGTCACCATCCATTTCTTTAACCCCCAAGTTTCGGCAGCAGAGGTGCGGATGTTTTTGGCTAGGTACGGGGAGGTCCTCCTGGGAGAGCAAATGGTTTGGGATGAGCTAGGGATTTGGAATGGGTGCTGCCAGTTTTTAATGAAGTTTGCAAAGAACAGTGAAGGGAAGGAGGTGTCCCCCCCCGCATATTTTACATGTGCTGGGAATAGGGGGTACTTGTTCTTTAGGGGGCAGCCCGCCTTCTGCAGGGGGTGCCAGCACTACGGTCACCTGGCTGAGGGGTGCCAGGATTCTGTATGCAGGAACTGCCTGGGGCCGGGGCACCAGGCTAAAAACTGTAAGAATCCCCGCCGGTGTAGGGCGTGTGGGGGGGAGGGACATTTGGCACACTCCTGCCCTGGAAAGGTTAAATCTTACGCTATGGCATTGGTAGGGGGCGGGAGTGTGGCCTCGAACAATGAAAACCCCGGGGGGGAAGAACTGGAGTCTGTAGAGGAGACGACCCCCCCCGGGGGAAGACGAGGATTCCCCCCCCGCAGCCCTCATGACATCCTCACTGGCGGAGGTAAGGTCCCTGGCCCTGGGCCAGCCCCCTCGGCCTTTGGAGGCACCCCCTGCCCCTCCCAGCGGAAAGGCCAAAAGGAAGAGGGAGAAGGCCCAGCGGGATAAAGAGAAAAGGATGAAGGCAGGCCCCCCCTCAGCGGCAGCATGAGGAGCCCTCCCAAGCTCCAGACTCCTCCCTTGCCCCCAAGGCAGATGATTACAGCAGATTGGTGGAGGATGATAGGCCCCCACCACCCACTACATATGGGGGCAGGGAGGGGTCACCCAACGAGACCCCATTCTTAGAGGAGACTACGGACAATGTGGATTTTTAGTTGATTTTTAGGATGTTTTACTGTTTTAACGTGTTCTCTCCTTCTCTTTTATTCATGGTAGATTTTACCATTTTAACTTCTAACGTCAGAGGGCTCCAGAACGCGAGAAAGAGGGCAGCAGTATTCCAGGACTTGGCATCGACCCCTTCAGCAATCTATTGTTTGCAAGAAGTTCACCTGAGGGACCAGAGGGATGAGGCTCTTTTTTCCCAGCATTGGAAGAAAGGTAAAGCCTACTGGAGCGTGGGTGGTGTCCACTCTTCAGGCGTGGAAATCCTGTTGGGGGACGACACTATCGTGCCGGGGAGGGCGATGGGGGTGGACATCACCTGGAGAGGCCAACACCTTAGGGCAATTTGTGCCTATGTTCCGGTAGAGGCCTCGTCCCAAATTGCTTTTTTTGATGCACTGTTCCCGTCCTGTGTCACGAATAGACACCTTTTTTTCGCAGGTGATTTTAATGTTTTCTTGGAAGGGCGTGCAGATGTCAGCTGGAAACATTTTAGAAAGCTGCTCCACGATTTCAGCCTGACTGACGGTTTTAAGAAATGCAACCCCAGAGATCCAGGCCATACCTGGCATAACAGTCGAGGGGCATCAAGCCGCCTAGATTACATCTTGGCGTCACCCTCTGTACTTTTTAAGAAGGCCTCCTTGACCCCACGCTGGTTCTCTGACCACTTGGTGGTAGAGGGCAGTGCTTCCATTAACGCACCTGCAGTAGGCAGGGGTTATCGGAAGCTTTACGTGCAGGTCTTGGAGGAAGCAGAGTTCCAATCTCTGTTCAGAGACCACTTTGCAGTCTGGCGAGGCTGCAAAGAAGGTTATGCCTCTCCCGCGGCATGGTGGGAGCACGTGAAAGAGTGGACCCGTGCTCTATCTACCCACTATTGCTGCCGGCGCAAGGCCGAAAGGCTGGGTCGAGTCCGGGATGTGGAGAGGCAGCTAAAAATAGAATACGCTGATTGGAATAACGGAGGGGAGCTAGACCTCGCTAGAGTGCAGACCCTTAAGGACGAACTCAGGGTCTTGCACGAGAGGTCGGCGGCAGCCCTCCTGTTTAATGCCAGGTTGCAGCTGGCTGAGGAGGATGAGCGCTGCACAGCATCCTTTTTTCAAAAGGTCCGGCAGGCTCGCCAAGCGTGACGTTTTACATCGCTCAAAGACTCGGAAGGCCCCACCTGTTCGGACCCGGCCCGGATGATGGAGGTTGCATATGATTTTTATCCGAATCTTTTTAATAAAAGAAGTACAGACTTTGAAGTAGGGGAGCAGTTTTTGGCAAATTTTAATGTTTGCCTTCCGAGCACCACCCGGGATAGCTTAGAGGCCCCCTTTACTCTGGCAGAGTTGACGGGGGTACTTGGCAAAATGAACCGGCGTAAGGTCCCTGGCCTGGATGGACTCCCTGTAGAGTTTTACTCTACATTTTGGGATGTCCTAGGGCCAGAGATCGTGGAGGTAGCCGAGGATGTGCCCCGGCAGGGTTTGCTCGCTGAGAGCATGCGGTCCGGGGCACTCTCCTTGTTATACAAGAAGGGCGATCCTACTGATCTCGCCAATTGGAGGCCCCTGACCATGCTTTGCGTAGACGTAAAAATCTTCGCAAAGGCCCTGACCGAATGTCTGAAAAGAGCCGTGTCACTTTTGGTTCACAGTGACCAGACCTGTGGGGTCCCAGGGAGATCGGCAACCTGGAACCTCCATTTAATCAGGGATGCCATCTCCTGGGTTGAGGACAGAAATGTCCCTCTGGCGCTTGTGAGCTTAGACCAGGAGAAGGCGTTTGACTGGGTGGACCACTGCTTCCTGGAGAGGGTGTTGATGAAGCTAGGGTTTGGGCCCTTTTTCTTAAGGTGGTTTAAGACATTGTACGCTGGGGTGGGAAGCTGTTTCTCCATCAACGGTCACCTCAGCGAACTAGTCCCTGGAGTGACTGGAGTTAGACAGGGATGTCCTCTTTCTCCCCACCTCTACGCGCGCTACATCGAGCCACTTGCGGCCGCCATAAGGGCCCACCCGGAAATAGATGGTCTCCCCCTCCCGGGGGGTGGAGGTGCTGTGGTAAAGCTGGCTCAGTATGCAGATGACACTACATTGTTCGTATGCTCGGACCAGTCACTCAGGCGCGCCTTGGACATGGTGCAGGTGTTCGGAAAAGCTTCCGGTGCCGCACTAAACCTTGGCAAGTCGGTTGCCAAATACTTCGGCTGCTGGAGGTATAGGAGGGCAAGCCCACCAGCGACAGGCCCTTGAAAATCTTGGGGGTCCACTTCACATCTGAAGGGGCTGCCCAGGTAAACTGGAAAGAGAGGTTAGCTCTTGCCCGGGAAAAAGTTGGGGCTGTGGAAGGCCAGGTCCCTGTCCTTCCTTGGTAAGGTATTAGCATTGAAGGTCGATGTGCTTCCCTCACTGCTCTACTTGGCTCATGTGTACCCTATGCCTCGCACCATGTGGCGAGGCTTAACTAAGGACGTTTTTAATCTCGTCTGGGGGGGCAAGTATGAGTATGTTAAGAGGGAAGTTATGTACCTGGGAAAGGACAAGGGTGGGAGGGATGTCCCTGACTTCCCTCTCAAGCTGGACTGCCTGTTCTTTGCACAGCTCTGTGCACGGTTGGCTGCTCCCCTCGAGCACCCCCATCAGTATTTTATTCGGTTGTGGCTGTCCTGGCCATTGCGTAAAGTGGTAAGAACGTGCTCCAATTCCGGCCCCAAGGCTGAGACGCTGCCGGAGCACTATGACCACACGGTGAGATGGAGCAAGTCGCTTCCCGCGGGTCTGCGGCCCGAGGCCCTCGCCAAGCACAGGTTACTTTACAACATTGTGCTCGAGGCACGGGGGACTCGCACGGTTGTGGGCCTAGACGAGGACACTTGGTCCAGAGTACAGCCGAAAGATTTAGACAACCGGCCGCAGGACCTGAATTGGCGGTGTGTGTGTGGCAGGCTGCCAGTCAGGGATGTTCCGTACAGGCACGGGCTCACCAGGCACCCGCCCTGCCCAAGGCCCAACTGTGTCGGGGAAGAAACTCTCCGACATGTGTTTTGGGACTGTGGGTACGCGCGGTATGTCTGGGGCAAAGCAGCCGACCTGTGCAGGACATTAGACCCGCAGTTTACATTGACCTTTTAGAAGGTTACATGGGGGTGGCCCCAGGATACCAGGCCATCCTTCGCGCCCCGGATATGGAAGCTGGTGAGCATTACCAAAAAAGAACTATGGAATGCGAGGACCAGCCTCATCCAAAAAGGGACACGCCTGGACACCTGGGGATTATATAAAAAGGTTTGTGCGGATTTAAAATTTAGGATGGAGCATGACATCATCCGGTGGGGCTACCACGCGGCGAAGGAGAGGTGGAAGGGCCTCTTCGAGCTGTAGGCCCCCCGGAGTCTTTTAGGGTTTTAAACTTAGCTGAGACTCTGCTCCATCCGGTGGTCCCAACGGACCACCGTATTTTATTGTTTTAACCACCATGATAGAGATACACAATAGGTGAACATTGTTTTAAGTGGAATCTGTAGGTCTGGTTTTTTATTAATAAGTGTTTTATTTTGTGTGTTTTTTATTAACAAATTAACACTTTTCTATTGTGGGTTTTTTAATGTTTTGGTTTGTGTGCCCGTTTTAACTAACATAGATCTGCTGTTTTAGCTTAGGCACTTAGCCTTTTAGCTTAGGCACTTAGCCTTTTAGCTTTTTAGTGGTGTTCTTATTTCTGTCTTTTTATGGAGAGGCCGTTTTAACAGTTTTATTGTTGTTTTACTCGGTTGTCCAGGCGCAGCCTGGCCGAGAAGTGATCTTTTAATGGACATTTTATCACTGACTTTTTACATGGACTTTTAACGATATACCCCCATGTAATTGGTACATGGGTGGGCCGTGGTATTTTAATGTCCTGGACTTTTAAAAGACTTTTAAAGTTTAAAATTAGGTATATATATTGTTGGATTTTATTCTGTATTTGATTTATTGAACTTAATAAATCTTGGGAAAAAAATAAAATAAATAAATTTACGAAGGAACCGAACCGGAACAAAAATGTCGCTTTTACGCAAAGAAGTAAGCACGCAGTTAAAGAACTTTAACACTCCGTATACCGTTTAAATATGTCACGCAGTTGTTTTGATGGTAAATGAATTTTCTATGACAAAATCTGAACTTCTTATACCGGAATAATGTTTTAAAAGGCAACTTAAAAGGGCAGGCACGTTTTTGTGGAAATCTTACCCGAAAAACACGATGATTTCAGCGTACAATTTCTGGCGAACGGATACATGTAGACGGCTGAAAATCGGTAGGCAGGTACTTGTATTAGTCCTAAGAAATGTTATGTTGATAAAATGTACTGTACTTTAAGAATAATCAATTTTATCAAGTAATTTATTTGAGTATGTCCATTTGGGCCCGCCCGCGGGCCCGCTAGGGGGCGTCGGCGCATATAGGGGCTAACTAGCCATCTCGGATACTACCTTGAAGACGAAATAACTGCGAATTACAGCTAGCTGGCTACTTGGCCGTTATCTGTATCAGTCCGAAGAGATGACTAGGTCGTTGCGTGTGTTTAGATTCTGGTTTCACAAGACCAGTTAAAACACTGCAAAAGATGATCGCTTGAGACAATTTATCTGCGACAGTCAAATAATTCCCTAGCTGGCTATGCTAGCTAATGTAGCAAGCTAGGTCCTCATTTAAAGACGAATAACGCATCACAGCCAGCTAGCCGTTGAGTAAATAAAACGTTCCCTGAATATATCAGATTAAATACTAGAGCTAAATGTATCATTAGGCAGAAATCAAGCTATATTGATCGTATTCGTTTACAACAACCAATCATTCTTATTGTTGAATACCTACTTCCCATATCAGTTCAGTGAGTTCACACTACAAACTAGGACAAATACACAAAATACATATTAAGTTGCTTACCAGTCGCAGTAGTTGAACGATGGTTCTACAGTACTTTGAATAAATGTACATTCAGTGTCAGGAGAGCCTGAGCTGACCTATATTCCACTCGGTATCCCAAAATCTGTGTGTGCCTAGGCTCCCGGTGACATGGGACGAACTAACCCTTTGCGATTATCTAGGCTTGCCCAAAAAAAATGACTCTCTCTGCTTTGCCTCCCTACCTCTTTCATTTAAATGTCTACCATGCTCTATGGCCACGCCACATGGGCTGACAGTTGACACCGCACTGTAGTCCAATGAGAGAAGAGGCTGGGCTCCCAAGACGCCAGCCGATGGGGTGATTTGCTAATGCTGTTAATTCCGTATGAAAAAAAATCTGGGTTAATAAAGTTCATCACTTCACGTCCAACTGCTACCTGTAGGCCATGGTTAGCGTTCAAATTCAGAACAAAGTGGGGTCATTTGTCTGGAAGCTATCGGTTGTAAACTCATTGCTTATCGGTCTATCAGATAAGCACTGACATACGAGACATCGATAACGTACTAGTATAGCTGAAGTTGTAACGAAATATAGACTTTTTTTAGTGTATTATTTTTGTATGTTTTTACGAATCTTAAATAAATCAGGCCTATGAAGTATGATATTTATTATTGCACCCTCACTGCATTATTTTACAGCTTTTAACTTGGTTTTAAGTTGTAAAGTATATATAATAGAATGATAAAACCATTTAAACTGTTGGAGAAGCATAGGTAAAGAATGTATGTAGACTAATAAAATAAAAATTGTGAGATCAGGGCATAACGCACTGGGAACAGATGAGCGCTAAGCCATCGGAAAGACAACGCACTATAAGGCCACAGCAGGTGATGATATAGATATGATCAGTTTTTGTACCCGGTGTCCCCTGATGTGGCACATGGGACATTTTGCCCACAAATTTGACAGGTGCCAGTGATGCTGAAATAAGCCAATCAGTAAATGGAGGTGTGCAAAAATGGCCAATGAGAATGAATTCAAGGGCGTTGCTAGGATATAGGGTGAGGTGATGACAGAGGATAGGAGGAGTTTAATCCCAGACCAGAACAGTTTTGCAAGCAAGACTGTTGGGCTCGTTTAGAGGTAACTTCAGTTCAAAAGCGCAAGACACCTTGTTTTACATAGACATCGTAAAAAAATCAGAACAGCAATATATACGTAGTGAGAATAAAATATTCTATTGTATTCTGAGTTTTTTTTGCTTTGACATACATGGATCATATATTTTAATTCTGTACGAAGGAATCTGTTATCCGTATTTCAAATGAATAGATGGCTATTTACCTCCCGCTCCCGCCTTACAAACTATTTACATTTACCTGTTGGGCATCATCTAAACAGTGTTTGTGCTCTTAGGTGTAACATTTTCATACAAAAGAAAACTACACATTCATAAGTATCCATAGACTTTCATCTCTAAACTAAAAGGTTATTAATAAATGAAATGTTTGCCAAATAGTTTCTTTTAACAGAATGCAATGCCAAAAGGCATTCAAAGCAGGTAAATAAGTAAAATCTTCTTCCACACTGTACTTTAGGATCAAGAGGAAAGCATGAATTCTTGAGTAGCAAATAGTTGTAAGTTCAATGGCACAACTTATTTTTTCTTTTTTTAAACTTTTTTTTTATCAGTCTTTAATGTTGTAATTTCGAATCTTGACCACTTTGCCAGCAGGCCTTCTCTTTTTGCCTGGTTCAGATGTAATCCTGGTGGGTTTCTTTCTTTCCTGGACCAGTGCTTTCAAGCCCTGAACTTTGACTGGTGATGCACGATACGGGACACTTGTGCCTTGTAGTCTGTCTGATGCAGCAACCTCATCTGCATATAAAACTGATATTTTAGCAACCCAGGGGCAACATGACAAAGTCATATAAACATGCAGTTCTGTGGAGCTCTACATGCTATCAAACTAAAATTTGCCCTGCAAATTTTATTGCTTGATTCACAGAGCCTATGAACCAGTTATGAACCTTGTTAGAGTCATGCCAAGCCTTCATTTAGGGACTTTGCCTGGAGCTCTGGGTTCCCCATATATAACGTCCTCAAGCTCTGAATTTTGAGACCTGCTACTGATGTTGCCCCACATTGCCTCATATTTAAAGGCAGATACATTTAAAGAAACATTTCTTTCCAATTAGGATGAGGCCAGATTAAATAATTGAGAACCCACAGTAAGAAATAGCTCATAGTAAGAAATGGATCACTTAGGAATACCTGAAAACTTTTAGTTGTCAGAAGACAGTGTCGGCACTAAAATGGTAAGCTGGTTGCATAGTTGCAGATTTATTTGAGCTGGGACAGGGATAGCCGGTACCAGACACACTGATATCAGTCAACGCTCTGTGTCCAGACTACCCATCTCTTTGCCAAGATAGCACAAAGCGACACAGATGATGCAAATGCCTGAACAGGGTGTCGAGTCGTGAAACTGATATGACCGTGTGTTGAAATATAGGCAAACGTGAATACCACGTGAACACTCACTCTACAGGTCACACAGATACTGAATCTCAAGCCATATTAAACCTTGGTCTCGGGCTCCTAGGTTGCATGTGTCTCTCCTGGATGACAGGGTATATTCCATATCAGTATCCAGGAGCATGACATTATTATTGTGGGAAAGGTGGTGACAGAGTTCTGATTGGTAAATGTTCGCTGGTCCATCCAGTGCAATGCCACAGATTGAGCAAACTCTGCCATTTGGCCTTGAATGATTGCTCATAATATCCTTTTTTAACATCAGTGATACATTTTGGATATTTGCCTAGACACAATTAATAATTGCTTATTTTAATGCTTATTTGTATGAATACTGAATTACGTTTATCTGAAATAATAGATTGGCCATCATATGAGTAATCATAACAAACTCTCAAATTTCAGATTCTGTTTAATTTTTATGCAGTCCCCTTTAATTATCTATCTATCTATCTATCTATCTATCTATCTATCTATCTATCTATCTATATATATATATATATATATATATATATATATATATATATACACACATTTTAAAAATGCAGCAATTAAGCTTTGGTCAGCAAAAAACTTACATATATATTCTTAGGAATTCTTATGAGCATTAATTAAAGTAAATTTATGCTTTTTTTGTGACTGCACCTCTGTTGTCGCCATCGCTGGAGGTGAGTACCGTGGGGCTCCAGCCGCGCTCCAGCATCTGCCAGACGTCCTGCAGTGACCCATCGGTGGCCACTAATGACAGCAGGGAGTGAGGAGAGCTAGCTGTGTGCCCTGGAGCCTCACACTGGGGCAGCACGGGCGGAGTATTCTCTTTAAAGCCTGAATACTAGAAGAGAGAAGGGAAAGAAAGGGACAAAAATGTTCTGTCAGAGAAACCAGGCTTTGGAGGGAGATGCTTCGTGATGAAAGAATTGTGTGGTGGACTGTCCAGCTTATGTAACCATGTTTAACTGTGAGAAAATATGCACGCTTAATTGGAATACCTGGTCCCTCGTTGGCAGGTCCCAAGGGTTGGTAGTTCCATCTTTGTCCCCACTCTCACTCCCAGAGAAATGGGGACGCACTATAATAGTGTTTTTCTTACTCTGATCCCTCTGTGCATATTGTAGCTCCTAGGGGAAGGGGTGGGAGGGGAAGTTGGGGTGTTGAAGGGTTAAAATAAAACAAACTCCTCAACCTAGGCCAATGTGTCCATAATTTACTGTATTTCGAGGTTTATTTACTGGATTTTATAATGACTCTAATAATCAAACAGGACGGTTCAATAAACTTTGTTCTGGCACTCTCTAGTGGCCTTACTGATAACAGCATTGCATCAGAAGTATGGCTAAACCAGTTAAGAAACCATGTTCCTTGACACAATAAGCTGATAAGGAAGCCGTGTTCTCTCTGCCAACTACAAGATTTGAGTTAAGCTCTAGCGCGCATCATTGTAGCTGGAGCACCTGAGTAGTAAGTTTATACTGAAGCTGTTCCAGCGCGGACAGGCGGCTCTGTGACTGGGCTTCACCCTCAGCTCTGGAGGACTGTTTCTCCAAGAGGCTGACGCAAGGCCTGGGACCTGCTTCACAATGACGCGCATCTGACAAAAGACCCAAAAACGAATTCAGAATAACAGAGAAGCAAGGTGGGCTACAAGGTACTGCAAAACTCAAAGCATTAGTAAAAAATTTAAATAAATCACATCACAAAGCTGTATAAGAAATGTGATTCTATGTCACTCTTTTGAGTAATACAATGTGGGTTAAGATTAGAGTTATACAGACATTTCTTTATAAAGTGGAAACCGGAGGGTTTTCAGGTAAGACACAGTGTTTGGTTTTCTTGTGAAGCATATATGGTCTTTTTCACTCTGTACTAATCTAAAAATGAAGTAAAATGAAACAAAGACGCATTACTTTTTTTCAGTGTTGGGGGGGAAGAGAGAGAGATAAAGCGAAACACTCACCATCCAGGCCTATCTCTGCCAACTGAGCCCGCAGCCTGTTATCCATCTCAATGAGCTGTCGTTTGTCCTGGCTGAGGCGAGAGATCCAGCGAGCTGCCTGTCTGAGTTTGGACCGGAGCAGGTTGGTATCGCCAACAGCGCCCTCTATGCCAGAGGCCCGGAACAGAAGCTGCTGCCTCAGACTGAGATTCTCCTCCTGAAGCTGCTTTAGCATGTCACTCTAGAATAAGCAACATGACTGAACATAGTTAGCAAAGATAAAACAACTTGGCTGGTATTACAATTAACTGAGTTGACTGACACTGGTAATCAATGGATCAGTTTCTATTATATTAACATTATTTATAACAAACTTTTAGTTTTTAGTTCCAACCACTCCCCAAGGGTTCCAATTGAACTGTTACCTGCTCAAGGACGATAGGCTCTCTCCTGCTTGCAATGTCCAGTTTCAGTGCAGACACCTGCACAAAGGTACTATGTTTAAATAATCCATGCTCACCTTAGAAAATCTGAGAATTCTAAGATTGTATATTAATAATACTGACATGATTAATGTTATATATTATAGTCACCTGGTTGCCAAGGGCAACTGTTTCCAGATTATGGAGAAGGCTCCCTTTCTGGTACTCTTCTGCCTCTCTCCTCACCTCCTCCAATTGCATCTCTGTATCAGCCAATTTTTGCTTCAGTCTTGCCTCTTCAGCTGCTGCTCCTCTCTTTTGATTGGCTAGTTCCAAGTGCAGGGTCTCCTTTTCCATTTGATTTGAGTGACACTGGGAGAAGACATAAGACAGCAATCACTTTTGATTCAAAATTTGGTGTTTCCTCCCCCACACAGGATACCAGTAGTTTCTTCCTCCAGCCAATGTGAATGTGGTCAGTTGTACTCTCAGAATCTGTCTTGGAATCTATAGAAATCAAACCTGGGCTGAAAAGTAACCCAGACTAATGTTACTTCATCTGTATCCATTCTAGGAGTTCTAATAAGCAGACAGAAAATAAAGCAGTGAAACACATTTCATCACAGCATATCCATTCCATTTTTAAAGCTCACAAAGTGCAGAATAACACAATAGTAACAACTACACAGTGAGAGCAAGCAATAAACCCTAGGAGGTGGAAATATTAGAGTGTTCAGTTTAAGAGTGCTGAGTATGAGTCTGCTGAAAATAACACTGATGGTCTGAAGCTGATATTAGGCACCAGTATCATTAGTTTCTTCAAGGTTCAGTTTTCATTTTATCTGCTTTCATTCAGTTCACAACACATGGAGGGACGCAAAGATTCTGTGAGTGGGGACAATTTTCTTTACAGTCCTGAAAGCCCAAGTCATGTGTTTATTAACAGTCCCATGCTCGTCACTGATGATAAAGTGAACTTTCTACACTGCCTTTTTTGGTATAACATTACCAAGTTGTAACATGATGTGGGGCTAAGTGGGATAGGCACTTGTTACTTAGCATCTTCCTAGGTCACACGAACATTTTGAGAGGTGTGCTTTTGGACCAAATTCTAAAGAATGTTAATTAAATTGGAAGATAGGAAGGGATATATCTTGCAGTCATATTCAAATTAATTTCTCATCCTGGTTATAGTACCCGCTGTGTCAGCTGAGCCACCGTGGATTCCAGATGGGCCAGCCTAACTTCCTGTTTCTTCAGAGCAGCAGCAGAGGCTACTTTCTCAGTTCGCAGTCCACCTGACAAAAAAGATCAGTGCGTGTGTTAGTGCAGACTCGCAGCTATATCCAGTTTGGCTCTCAGAGCCATGTGACCATTGATCACTAACTCACTAACTGTTATGGAAGAGAATATTTAAAAGTCATAATGAATTATAACATGATAGGCTGTGATGTGATGCCATGTAACATTTCAGTCATATTTACTGAAATAGTCACAGTATTTAAATTACATATATATTCAGTGGGTGAACAACAATACCTGCCTATGCTGTGACTTAGGGAAATTACCTATGGTCTCATTAAGTGATCTGATGTGGTTTTGAAGGTAGGCGTTGTCAGGGGAAACAGGGAGTACAGACGCAACAGTGGCCCTTGGAATAGTTGTTTTACAGGCCTCTTCTAATTGCTGTTCAAGGTGTCTGCATTTAGCCTTCAAGTTTTTTAGTTCTTCCTCCAGAGCCTGGTTATATTCTGCAGTTCCTGAAATAAAGCATTAACCCATATAAAATAATAAAAGAAATCTTTCTACAACCTTGCCATTTTCAAAGAATTTCAGCGGTGAAAAGTTTTGTATCTGTGCGGTATCTGTTAATAAGTATCATTAACTTTAGGAATTATTACTGTTAAACATAAATCTTGCCATAGAATAGCTAGCCCTAATTTGAGAGGTGTGAGGGCAAGTACCAGCGGTGCAGGTTGCTGACTCAATGTGCTGAGTCATGCTGGGGCTCTGAGCTGGGGGAACGTGTCTACTGAGACTCTCCATTTGTCTCCTCATCTCAGCCACCACTTCCCTGAGGCTGCTGTTCTCCTGCTGGAGGCGCTGGATCTCCTCTGAGGGGAAACTGTGACTTGCTACGCCACCTGCCTGAGGGTGGAAAAAACTGCATCAGAGTCCTACAGTGAGATTGTTAAAAACTGCACACAGGGCTCCCAAGTGGCTCAACTGGCTAAGAGCCCAAGGTGCCACAGTCATCTGAAAGTTGTCTGTGCCACAACTGACCATCTTCTCACTGACCATCTTCTCACATCGCAAGTATAGTTTAGTTCCTTGCAAAGTGAGACAGCACTTGGTTAGTTGTTCTATAGAGAACTAAGCAACCTCACAGTCTGATAATTGCCATGTGCTGGAGATACCTGCATAGTGATTCAAAACTGGCAAAAATCATTCAGTAAAAAAGGTTTAGTAGAAACGCTTAGTTTCCATTTGCTAGCTAGATGTTTGTGTGATGGACCACTCTAAACCCAGCAGTGGATTTAAAATCCATCAAACAAACAAACATCCTGATACACTAATATAAACTTAACTCCCACTAATGTTCTACTACCATGTCAGTCAGTAAGCAAAAATTCAAGGTGGGTGTTCCTAATAAAACGGTCAGTGTGGCTTTAACCAGTCTGAGCATGCTGATTGATTAGCTGCCACTAGATGGAGAAACACCAATGTTATTTTGAGTATTATGGGCTTCTTGACATACTATTGCAGTTACACATTATAATCTTCTGACCAGTAATGTTTTCCAACTGTCTTCCAGTTTGTAATTATTCTTATTCACTGTAACATGGAAATGTCCCAGAACATAATAACAATATAAAGGAATAACAAAAACAAACAAACAAAAAAAAAACCAGGAAATTAACACTAATACCACGTTTCAACATATCACTCAGTTATTGAACTTTATGTATGTTTTCAAGTGACCTTGACTGCGTGGTTTTGTTGTTCAATGGCTGGTGTTCCGATTTTTTCCCCACACATATTGTTTTGGATTGACCACAAAACCGTATCCCACTTTTAGCTGGGTCACTCTGATACTTTCTGAGAAACTTCACACATGCTTTGATGTTTTTTTTTTTCTTTTTCTTTTCAGTAATGGCTTCTTAATAGCCATTCTCCCATAAATACCAGCTGTATGCAGACCTCTTGATATCATTGACTGGTGTACCTTCACTCCAGTCTCAGCCAGTGAACACTGTGACTACTTCAGACAGATGGTTTGACCCTCTTTGGTTTCACACACAAGTCCCTTTGTTGCTCTGAGTTTTGAGGAACAGCCTTGCCTGGGTAGTGTCTGTGTGTTATGAAAGCATTGCAAAAAATATTTCTACAGCATAGCAAACAAGCAGAAAATGATTAAGGAAATCTACAGAGAAGAAGACACCAGACTAATTTTACTGCAGCCCACAAATCACATCATTTTAGTTTGAGATATGACATGCCTATTATCTCACATGCTGTAATATCCAGGAACTTCCAAACTCAAAACTATCTATGAACAATAACAAATACAACCACTAGAAAATGCTAACACGAGGAACAATTACATTTTCAAGAATGAAAAGAAAGGTTATTAGACAAGCACTGTAATAATCTTACAAAAGGACACTGGTAATGAAAAGTGCTTTATTTGAGCCATTTGCGCCCCCAACCCCCACTACTTTTCAGATTTAATGGGGTGTGTCCTTGTCTATTATGGGAATAGCATGCACCTCACACACCTCTATTTTCAAAGCCCCACTTGTTGCCGTTTTTGACCTCTACCCAGTCAGTTCAATAAATCAGCCACCTTTCAGTGTTTCTTTCCCAGTGTCTTTTTTCAGACTGTTTCACTATCCAGTGTGAGTGTGTAACCTTACTCAGAGCACTACAGTGGAGTACGAAGCATGATTCAGGAAACCCAGATCACATTCAGATGCATGTTTGGATTGATACATTTGGTAAAGGCTACTGTTGCACAGGTGCAGCTTGTCAATTTAGGCTGCTCTAAATTAATGGTTGGTTGTATCATTGGATACAACCTTTCCTCAAGCATATTCACAAAAGTCACTGTGAACTTTCAAAGCCACATTCTCTTGGTGTCAAAGCATCTCTTGCTGACATGCTATTTAAAGACTCTTAAAATGTTGCATAATAAACAACCTATAAAGCAGCTGGCAGTGGAGATATGATATCAGTCAGAGCTCTGTCTGACCTTTGCTAAATGTGTCTGGCATCACTCAGAATAGTTCTAGTAACAGGCATTCCTGTGGTCAAGGATGTGTTATTTTTAGCAGCAGTAAGTAAAATTTTACTGACTGTACAGAAATCTATTGACATCTTTTTTATGTAAATGGATATACTGGCATATTTGATGGCATGATTTCTAACTTGTTGAAATTGCTCTGATCATCATTTCATTCTCTGATAACGTTCAAATTAGATTCAACCTTTTGTTTGGAGTACACTGAGGGTAAACCACATTTGAAATGTTGAGCAAGGCAGTCAGTGACTTACAGAAAATTACAAATATACAGGAAAAGGTAGTTCACAACAAGACATTCTTACATACTGTACTCAAACATGTTTTAAACTGCTTATAAGGCAAATCCACACAGTAAAGGTATTACAAGATTTACAAACTATATTGTATATTGCCTTCTTTTGTAAACCATATACAAATGAATGCTGTGTGCTGCAAATTAAACTAGATTTTTTAGATGTCTTTGTGTTTGTTTGGTGGTGGTGGTGGTGTTGGCGTTGGACTTATTCTTTTTCTTTTCTGTGTTCTTTTATTATTAAGATAAAATGTCTTGCTTTGTAGGAGTGCCTGTCCATCTGGCAATTAGCTGTGAAGACAACTCAAATGATTGTCACTAGTTGGTCAGAAGGCTTAAATACACCTTTCATGTTTGAGATACTACAACCCGGATGAAGCCAATGGCTGGTACGTGTGGATAGATTTCTCTGATATGGCCCAGTCACACACACACACACACACACACACACACACACACACACAAAATCTTTTTTTACTATCCTAAAAAAGAATTTCCATAAAAATAAAGGAAATGTGTACAGCATGGAAGAGTGCCTTGGTTTGAATTTCTAGTATTTAACTTAATATAGTTTCTCTTTAACAGAAACAAGAAGAGGAGAATAAAATTATATTAAAATAAATAAAAAATCTAATTAAACTATCAGCTAAAATCATCTACAAACAAATATAATAAAATCCAGTGCAACTAAAATCTCAGCTAAATAAGCAAATAATTAATTACTAAATTAATAAGTCAAATAAACAAAAAAGCAAACTAAAATCTGGTAGAATCCAAGTACATACTGGGGGGAGATAAAAAATGTAATGTGCAATGATCAAGTGAGACGAGCTAACAGGGCTTCAGAGCTCCTAGTTACACATTCCAGCTCACTGGGCACTATAAGATCTGATTTTACCGAATCAGTACAGACTCTCAGCGACTGGAAGGTTAGCCAGTCTCTAGACTTATTTTGAGCATTTGTTTACATATAGAAACCATGTAAAGTCAGACTGCTGAGAGCCTTGAAAATAAACAGAGGTCTGGGTGCTGCCTGGAGCTCTACCAGAGAAGATCACCCAATCTTATCATAAAGTATGCAAAGATAAGTGTCGTTACAGTGACCAGTGATGAATCTCAGAGCAGAGTAAAACACAGTCTAATGCTGAGTTCACACGACACGATTGTATGTTTTCTATCAGGATAGCATGCTAAATATCTGGACCTGTCGGCGAGTCCAAAACCTGTACAACCAATGACAACGCAAGATATGGAGGGAGGGGGAGGAGTTGTACAACATCAGAATCCTTGCATATATAACTTGTAGCCAAGTTATATCAAAATATCAATGAAAGGGGGACAGACGGAGGAGCTAGTATGTATGTATCTATCTATATAGATTCTACACTAAAAATGTAGTATTTATATTACTTATAATACTATAAGTAATATAGTAGTTATATTACTTTACTTTAATCCAACATGTGCAGGGTATCATGTCACTCTCTGTGTCATTTGTGTTTTTGTAATAAAAAATAGTTTTGTCCTCATAGGAGGACATACAGACTCGATGGACGGTGAAACATCTTGTAGTGTGTTATCTCCTCTCGCCGATAAGTCGTGTATTGTGGAAGCAGCCACGACTTCAAGATTCCCGATTACAAGATAGCAAGTTGTGTAGTGTTACTAGTACAGCGATCCTAAGGGGTACAGCGATCTTAAGTACAGTACAGTACAGTACAGCGATCTTAAGTACAAGATCTTAAGCAACCTTAAACAGTGAATTAAGGATGTGGTGACAAAACTATCACCCCCGAAAGAAGAGAGGGTGTTGTAACAGGGGGTGTCACTTCAGGCAGCTGAAATGGGTGCTCTGGCTGCTATGCCAGGCTCTCGGGTCTGGTGGTCAGGACATATTTATCGCATGCAGGACCTGGGTTTGAGACCTGGGTGGGGTTTCTGCCCTCTGCCTTCGCCACAATAGGTGTCAGAAGTGACATGGCGCTACAGAGGCCATCGGGAACGCGCTCACGTTTAAGGAACACACCGGCGCTGTTAGGGGGATGGTATAAAGCCCCAGTGTGTGAACCCCAGTGAGGGATATGGGCGTGACCCTGGATGATGAAGGGTTGGAGCACGAAGCACCCACAGAAGGGGTGAAGCACAGGTGTGCCCTCCCCGAGGGCGAAGGCAGTGTTTGCTACTCCCTGAAGGAGAGAGGGTGATGTCACGGGGATCATCACTTCAGGCAGGTGAAATAGGTGCTCTAGATGGGTTCAGGACCAAGCCCCTAGTTTTTGTCTTCATTTACTAACAAGCGTACAGACATAATATTTAAATGCAAAGTTATGCCAAAATACCTACATGTACTCTTTAAAAAAAAACATTTTTCCAAAGCAATAAAAATATATATAATTTAAAAAGAATATATGCCTATAAAGTTTAGTGATCTCATTTGACAAGAATGGTGGTTTGTAAGAATTGGTCAAAAATTAGTAGAGGTGTGTATGCTTTCGTGGTGTCTTTTCATGGTCTAACCTGAGAAGTGGTGCTCAGGGGCACACCGAGCCCCAGACAGAGCCTGGGCTCTCTCTATGGTCACACTCTTCAACAGAGCGCCAGTCTCCTGCAGTTCCTGCTCCTTCTCTCTCAGTTCAGCACGCACCTGAGAACACACATCCAGCTCTCATACACATTTAACTACCCAGATCATTAGAATTCATATGGAATAATTCTATTGTAATAAACCAATAATTCCAAAATATTTCCATTCATATGAAAAGTATGAAAGCAGTCATGGATCGATTACTTTACATAAACCTTTATATGATCTAACCAATTAATCTGGCTGCAGTAATCCTCATCTTGGCACCCCACTGACTTGCAAGCCTGCATGTTTATCTTAGCCTCCACTGGAGTGTGTGTTTGCTCACCTGGTCTCTGGCCTGGGTCAGACCCTGGATGAGCTCCTCGCTCTTGAGGTAGTGTTCAGCACGTGCTTCTTCACAGCGCCGCTCCCAGTCCAGCTCCAGCTGCATGCATTTCTGTTCCAGAGCCTGCTCCCTCTGAACGCCAGCGGTCAACTGCTGCTTGTACCTGACCCACGCATAGCAGAAATGTCATAAAAAATGCTCAAAAAGCAACCTAATTGGCTCGTCATTCCTAGCTGTGAAGAGGTTGAGCATGGTCCTAATATTCCAACAAGTATGATTGATTAACAGCCTGCTACACTATTCAAATGGAGCTCAATATAATGTTGCAAAAAGAGAGAACTGGGCAGTACAACTGCACATTGTAAAACAATACCACTGCACATGTTCCAATGAGGAAACTGATGCAAGTAATTCTGAAGTCTAGACACTAGATAATAGGTGTTGACGGATTGGTAGCTTTTAATTTTATCCTGATGTGAAACATAAAATCTACCAGTCCGTCTCCACCTATTATCTAGTGCCTGTACCAGGCTGAGACACTAAGAGCTAGCTCATTGGACAGTGAAATATTACACAGACTTCACTGCAAAATAACTGAGCCTGGCACTGACTACCTTTGGGATTCCTGTTAGTCTAGCCTGATCTAATGTGGTTTAATATGTTTGGAATTAGGATTCAACAAGAGGGATACTTGTTGTCATTAGAATTGCCTGCTTTGTGTGAGACCATAAATGTGCAAATGTCTAAATTCAAATTTAGATCTGTATAAAATCTGTTACACTATTATAAAATCTACATTATATTGATCCACATATACTAACCTTATAATTGGTGTTTCAGTTTGACTGCACAGCTATGCATGCACTCCTGGAAGAACATTTCCAAAGATATACTGCACATTTGGCTAACACTTCAGCTTCCAAGATAGACTTTACTCACTAGCTGAGTTGCTCAGATTCAAAGAGGGTGAGAGCTGGAACAGTGTGTGAGAACAGAGCTTATGTAGGCTTTACACATCATAAAGACCACCCACTTTAAGAAATGTACGCTCCCTGGATCTTTAAACAAATTTAAGTATGACATCAATATGAGCTTTTCAGCAGGTTTTAATTCAACATAAAATGTGTGACTGATTAATGAATCTGGGTCCCTCTGGACAACCTCTCACCTCTCCAAATCCTCTTTACACTTCTGTAGGTCTGCTCTCACTTTGGCCTCTTTCTCCCCTGCAGAGAGCAGCGCTGTGTCCTTGGCAACCGTCTCTTTGGAGACCTGTGTGATGTAAGCATCCCAGGCAGCCTGCATCTTTTTCAGCTCTGCGGACAGCCTTTAAATCACCAAAAGATTTTTAAATTATTATAATGAGGTAGATTAAACATTTCCTCTCATGCTATTGTAATCACAATTCATGTTGAAAGCTTAATTTTAGTTTTCCCCTCATTTCCACAGGCTGTAAACATCTAATTAGATGAGTGACAATGCAGGACATTAATAATACTGACTGGGCCAAAGGTGCATCTCAAAAACATTTAACAAACAATCAAAAACAGTTTGTTTCTTACGGGCTTGAATTACAAGTCAAGCCATGCTCAGAGACACCCACCCTCTCCCTGCCAATCTATCTTGAGTCACAGAAAACAACAAGTGCTTATTAGCGATGCAGTACATCCCACACAAGCAGCAAATCCCTCATCAATGGCCAATTTGAAGCTCTTTACCAGCCTTTTGAAAACAAAAGCGGACAAATAAGTCAAAAGCACATCGTAGCTCTTAAGACAGCACGTGAAATACAGTACAGAGCCACGCCAATGAGAGGTATTGGAGAATAAGAAATTAATTCTATTTCTAATTTCTCTTTCTTTTCTCTAGACAAGCTGCAAATCTAACTACTTTGGAACAGCAATGGGTTTGGATTCATCACTCATCATTATTGGGACAGAGGGATATTTGTTTGGCTGTAAACATTATTTCACATGAGCAGACGTATTAAATGGACGTGCGTTTGTTGGTGAGGGTGTAGCAGGAATTTACTCCTGTATCTTCTGCTCTCTGTTTTGGAGCTCGTCCGCGTGGCTCTCCTCTCTCCTCTGCTGCTGCAGGAGCAAGCTGTCCAGCTGGCTCTGGACTTCTGCAGTCCTCCTCCTCTCCTCACGTATGTCAGAGGCATGGGCCTCCTGCATGGCCCTCAGAGTGGCCTCTCTCTCCCGAGCCCTGCGCTCCAACTCTGCATGCCTGCAAACCACACCACAACACTGCTCACCACCTCTCTGCAGCCAAACATGCTTGCCCTCAAGTGCACTAGCTATTTATATTTATAGCTCTATATGTACTTCATGACCACAGAGTGAGTGAATGTGGCCTTTTGTTTTGTTCTTTTTTTTCACATGTATTATTTTTCTTTAAAATACTTAAAAATAAAAAACATGAACCTTTTGCAGATTAATAGCCTTACTTCCTGTTGTTCCCATCTTCTTCTTTTTTATGCTTGGCTTCCATTTGATTCAGTTTCTCCTCAAGCTCGTTTATCCTACAAGACCATGCGTGTCAGTGGGTGAGAACCCCCTTGAAGCAAGCGTAGGGCAGCGTGCACATGTGCTAGATGCTGTGCATACCTGGAGTCTTTGAGCGCAGTGGTGTTGCTGAGCTCCCACTCTCTGTGCAGGATATCTTTCTGAGCTTGCTGATAGAGCTGCTCAGACACCTGCAAGGCCTTGCTAGCCTGGCTGTGTGCTTTGGCATGAACCTCCAGCTCTTTGTTCAGGAGCCTCGCCTGTTCATTCGCCAATCACTTACAATGATTTGGTCTTTTAAGCACAATAATAAATAAATACATAAATAAGAAATCGGATAAAGGTTTTGTTACATGTACCTGGAGCTCGTGAGACAGCACAAAGTTACGCATCTCATCTAGTCTCAGATTGAACTCATGCTCCCGCTTTCTCATCTCACTGTCGAATTCTGCCATCAGTTCCTATCAGAAATGATATTATTCAACAAGTCATGCCCTTTTTCAAATCACTGCAGCTTCACCCAGAGCTATACACTGGAAACCAGTTTGTACATGCACTGTCATCTCTTTCTTTACAAATGGAAAAAAGCTGCTCACACACATGCTCACTGCCAATCAGATTATGTCAAATGAGTGTGGATTCCATATTAAACACACTGAGCTGAGTCATATCTGTTAATATTACGTTTCCCTGAACATCCACTCTGTCATACAGTCAACCAATCTACTTGTACATATATTTCCAAGAAGGTTTTAAAAATATCAAGTTATGGCCTAAGTGATTCATGCGGAAATGATTAAACATGAAAACTAAATAAATCAACACTATGTGAAGTGATGCTAAACATGTGAAGCTCTGCCAACATTTTACCAATTTTTTGAGCTTGTGCAGTAAGGCAACAATTCCGTAATTAAAATCACTTTGATATTATGATGTGGCCAATATATAGAGCAGGTAGGGAGAATTCAAAGTTCTGAATAAGAAGGCGTACTTTGAGGAAATTAAAAAAAAAAAAATTAGACTATAAAGTCTATTCTACCAAAAAGTACTCATTCTTTTTCTGGACTAGGGTTAGGGTTAGCTACAGTAGCCACAATATGACCAGCATGCTCAAGGGTTCAGTAGGCAGCAGTTACCAAGAGAAAATGTCAAAGGCAAAGTGCAGTGAAACAAAGAACAATACAATTGCTATTCTTGATTTGACCAACACAGGGCTATCACATTTGGCTGAACATGGACCTGTTTCTGCAGTGCCAGTTCCCCATCAGACTCTTGGATTCGCCGTTGCAGATCTCGTTTCAGTGTCTCATTCTCCTCCCTGAGGCCCTGAATCTCATTCTCCTTCACACTGCATAACAAGAGCAAATACTATTGAATTGGGTGTGCATATCTACACACGACAAAACCATCATGTGACAGATAATACAACTGACCATTTTAATCATAGGTAAAGAGGACTGTATAATTCAAGATGTAGATATGGCATATACAATACTTAGTGTATGCAAGTATGCAGGTACACGAATGCAAGAAAACTGTCAATGAAAATGTCTGAGATTCTTTAACATTTCCTTATTCATCACAGCACTCTTTCATGTCAAGCACCATACAAAGCTATGAATGCTTACTTCTGATCCACTTAGTTTTATTAAAAGTTATCAATTAATAATTAGCGATTCATGTAATGTACGGTTATCAGATAATTGTTATCAAAGTTCAGTAGCCTTAAGACACCAAACCATTCCTCACCTCTGCACTCTTTCCAGCTGCAGCCGGTGTTCTACCCCTCTCCTCTGATGCTGAGCCTGCAGATCTTCATTCTTTCTCCTCTCCTCTGCCAGGGCATCGTGCAGTTTAGCCACCTGTATCCTTAGCTCACTCAGCTCCTCCTGCTGGGCGCTGTTGTCAGTCTGGATACGGGCAGCCATAGCATCATAACACTCCAGCTCTCTGTCCCGCTCCTCCAGCACAAGCAGGTTGTGCTGGAAGTCATCCCGCAAGCAGAAGTAGCGCTCCCTCTCAGTGGACAGCTGGCCTGTGGCTGTGGCCAGCGCGGTCTCCAGCCGCTGAACGTGCAGTGCCTGAAGTTCCTTCCACTCCTTCTCTTTACAGGCCATCTGGGCCTCAAGGTCCCTGCAGTCCTGCATGGTTATGAGTGAATGGCTGAATGCCAGGGCATGGCTAATACTGCAGGGACAGGAAAATCTGAAAAGACAGTAAGTTATTAAGTGAGAAACTTGCCAAAAGATTATAGGGTTAAATAATAATCTTTATTCACATATAGCATTAACACCCTATAGTTGTTCAAATATAAGGGACAAATCCAGTGAACTATGGTCAGTGGGTAGTGGTGCCTCTGTGCTTAGCCCTGAGATCAACACCTATCATTCATTATCTGAGGTCTTGGGCTTCCAGCTCAAAGATCGTGTACTATGGCGAGTGCGGCTGGAACATTCACAGCATATATGGTAAACTAGCTAGCTAGCATACCTGAAAAAACAACATAGCTATCTAGCTAACATTGGTTCACAGATAACAACATATTCGGCAAGAAAACCTACATAAAAAGCAGAACAGCGTATAAACAGCATTTATATATTCTCTTATTTTCCTCGCGAAGACTACATACAAGCATATCAGGCACCAGCTGTCTAACGCTAGTGTCCTTGTTTCCAAGGCTGCTAGCGTTGGGAAGCACGTATTATTATTTGAATACAAGAGAGTTAGTTAGCACATGCATTTTACATTGTGTAAAAGAATTATAATGCGCAGTAAAAGGCGACGTGCTGAGCAGGATATCGTACCATTCATTATAGCTAGCTAGCTAGCTAGCTAACCACATATCTGTGAATACGCCACGAATTTTGTTTCTATGGAAACCTCAGCCCGGTGGAGTTACGTCGAAGGGTCCGGGTAAAACGTTTTGTTAAGAGGGGTTCCCGTAACTTCAACGGGGTGTGTGAGTATAACAGTAGTAGTAGCTACTTTATTAGATTGTGTTATTTAGCCTACTTATAGAAATCATTGTATAGTTTTCAAAATGCACATTCTTCGACAAGATAAGTGCTGTGCGTTGCTTCTAACTTTAAAAAATGGTGGTGATATTAATGAAACTGCCCTCATACTTACCTGAACAAAACTGTGAAATGATCTGAAGGCATCTCTTTAGGATACAGCGTATTCTCATTAGGATACGGTAGTATTCTACATTTTCCTCCAATGTATGACATCCTGTCTCATACTGCATTAAATGCTATGAGGGATGTGCTTCCTGAGGCTGCGTGCTAATAGTGCTACACAGCAAGCACAAAGGCCAGTGTGTAAGAGAATACTGAGAACTGGTCTGCACCTGCCCGGAGTCACGTAGGCCTATCTTTTGAATGTGTACAGCAGTCTTTAACAGCTTTTAAATAATGCATTACATACTTGTCCAGCTAACACATGGGCACTGGCACATTATCATCAACCTAACAAAGTATTCTAAACGCAATAATCACTAGTATATCAAGCCACCCACATTAAAAGTAAAATGATCAATCTTATCTGATGTGATTACTGAGTATTTGATCTGTGTTTTAATCGCAAGGGAATAGTACCAGAGGACTAGTACCAGAGTCTGAGACACTGTGCCCAGTACATTAGAGAGCAAAGTTTATGCAAGATACAGATTATCTTAACAAACTATCTGTACAAGATAGTAAATCCTCTTAAATCCTTGTAGAGCGTGGTATTTGTAGAAGAGCATCGGGGTGTGCCTATGAGAGAGAGAGAGAGAGAGAGAGAGAGAGAGAGAGAGAGAGAGAGAGAGAGAGAGAGAGAGAGAGAGAGAGAGAGAGAGAGAGAGAGAGAGAGAGAGAGAGAGAGAGAGAGAGAGAGAGAGAGCGAGCACATCCACATCCTGCACGTCCACCTCCCCTACATTTAGCTGAAAAGAGACACTCCACAGACTCACCGGAATCCCACTGACGTATCATTACAGAGAGGGGGACGAAGGACGAGTAATGGTTGTGATACTAAAACGGCATCAGAGAAAGACTTTAACAGAGCAAGCATCAATAAGGTATGTAAGATAACTGCCAATATTTCAAGATCCGTGTGTATAAGCTGTAAAGTACAGTTCTGGCATAAAATCTTGCGTCCACGCTGAATACGATAAGCATTTGACATCACATTTAGGCTGGTAAGCAGTAACAGGTCCTTCGAATGAGATGTCCAAGGAGTCGCGACCTTATATATTAGCACTACGAAACGTTTCTACTACAAATCTATCTGTGCCGTGTCTTTATAAAACCTCTGATGTATAAAGTCTCTGATTAGGAATATAGCTGGTTACCAGTCTCTTTTGAATTTTGAAAGGTCACACGTAGGACTGTGTTTATATAGCGAAATGCTATATAGAGATAATCGATACACCGACGATATTAATGGCAACAGTGTAATTAAGCGGATGACATGTTCAAAGATAAAGCTACTTACTGCTGAGGCAGTACTATTCAGCCGATAATAATAATAATAATAATAATAATAATAATAATAATAATAATAATAATAAATGATAATTTTCAGAAAGAAATGTAGTTTAAAGCGAACAGAATTGCGTTCATTACAAGATAGCGCATATTAAGACAAGATTCCCTAGGCGAACTTTATTGACATGACTAGAGGACATCCTATGCAGTCAAGTAGGCTGTCACGTATAGTATACGGAGTTTCTGTATGTCGGAATAGCTAGATACGTCAATCACAGATGTTCTCGCTATTATAAACGGAGCAAAGTCTTATATTCCCTTTATCATTTACATATCAGATCTGACGTATTCTCTATCTGATCTGTTGGATCACACGCTGGACCTCTGGGGACAAAATACGCGCTCTTGTCGAGCATCATAATGCAAAAGCAATTTTCTGCAGCTGTTCTGATAGCTGTTGAATGTGGTGCCATGCCACTGCTCTGCTCCAGGGAAACAATTGGAAAATATCAGCAACAACCTCTGTCATGGACATACATCACGTATGCTATTTTAAGATGAGAATAGCGTCAAGAAAAATAGAAGTGTTTGGCGGGGTATGTAGGTCAGGGTAATCGTACAGGTCCGCCTTAATCTCGTCACGGAAAGTTGTAGTCTACATACATACTTCTGGTATTTCTATGGTTTTAAAGTCAAATTTGATTTCAATAACGAAATATTTATTACCCAGATACCCTCAAAGTGTGAAAAATCGAAACAGCTAACTGTAACTGCTTAATCAAAAACGGTGAAAGGCACTGCATTTGCTGCTTGGGCTATAGTGTACGACTGTCATGCTGAAATGGCCGACTCTTGAGGCTGTGGGCCAGTGTGACAACCTCTGAAGTATTTGAGCTTACACAACACTGCCCTGTCAGTATTCATAGACAGCTTGTATAATAATAGGTAGGCTGATATCACGCAACATTTTTTTCTGGTGATATTACAATACACACAAATCTGGACTTTTTTTTTTAAACTGTGAGAATAATAACATCAGGTTGGACCAACATCACCATTTTCCCAGACAGTTGCAGTGTTCATGAATGGTGAGACATTCCCCCAACCACACACACATACGTGCATGCATGTGCACACATGAACATATAAACACACATATTCAAGATGTAAAATAACATCTTTAACACCTCACCAGTCCAATAAATAACTAGAGAATTTCCTAGAGAATGCAGAATTAGTTCAAGAACAATGACTGTTTTATAATTATGGAATTAGTTATCTTGCTCAAAGGAACATATCTTAGGAAATGTCATGGTCCTAATTTATGACTAAGGTTTTAGCAGTGCGGAGGGAGGGGTTAAGAGGGTTTATCCAGTGGTGTGCCACCACATGCCCGCCTCCAGAACTCCCACATGAGATTGAGGGATGATGAGAGTTCCTCTTACATGTGGACAGACACCTAGGAGCAGCTGGGTACTGGGTACGTTGTCTAACGCACGCTAATGGTTTGAATTTCTTCCGCTCGTTTTCTACTGTGTTGGTATGTGTTAACCTATGGGAATCATTGGTAATGTAATTTATATGATTTACACTGGAAAGGACTTTTTTTACAACGCATAGTATAGTTGTGCTGTGTTGGTCTGGCTCTAGTTGAAGATCACAAGTTTGCTCCGTTGTTTAAGGGGAAATTACACAAAAGGTGTTCTAATTCAGGATGTTTACCACAGACTCTGTGTAAACCAGTGATCTCACAGTTATGTGTTCCCTTCAACTTTCAATCTTAGGGAACAGTCGTGCATCTCTTATAGAGTTGAACCTATTATATCCATGTGCTTTTTTTCCCATCCAATTATATATTTGACTTAACACCCAAGAATTAAGAATGCATTTTTACTGAATACAGAAACACTCAACAAATATTAATGCTTGCTAAGAATGGCATATGTAACAGAAAGTTCAATAGAGATAAAACACTGCTCAATGCACTGCTCAATGTTTTAATACCTTGACAAAAAGTGACTCTATATATATATATATATATATATATATATATATATATATATATATATATATATATATATATAAAATCTGAGAACTAAGCATTTCTTTTACTCTCTAAAAGTTTTTTTAACAATCCATCATACTTACTATATACCTACACATTGTGGAATATTTATATGATTACTCGTAGAATGCTTTATTCTGCATACTGAATGTAATTTAGGGATTGGTTGAACTGAAGCTTTGGGAACATGACTCATTGTGCATTTATATCTAGTAGCGGTGTGGTCACAGTGGTGGGGATTGTTTGGGTATCACTTGTAAAGTCATGATTCCACCTTCAGCATGATTGTCTTGATCATTAGGAAACATTGTGAGGCTGATTTAACCATCTGATGTACATTGTATGTTCTTTCTTGCATCTTTAGGAAAATGATATTTACAAATATTATATTCCTTATAAATATTATATAACAAATACAAATTCCAAATAAAAAAATAATAATTATTTACATCATTATTGTGGTCTTAAAATGACAACATTATTTGCACTTGATTAAAACTATAGGAGGGGACAAGACTTACTGTTACGTGCTGGATCACACACTGGATCAACACTAGTAAGTTAATCTAAATTAAAAAGCAAAAAATCTATGTAATAATAATAACGATTAAAGGAAGAACAACTGTGCCATTTCCCTGATGTTGTCCAGGTGGGAACAGCTTATTCCAGCATCTGTTTCTGAGCAGTGATAACACAGGAAAATTTATTCACTGCTGTAAAATAAATTACATGTCAGTGCACTCCCTGCATTGCACAGTTGGGCAGAGAAAAGGCTAACGGCTTTCTGTTTTACTATACAAAAAGCAAACCTAACTGGAACTCAGACAGGAAGGTGCCAATTTTAACATAAGTCTAGTAACAGTAGTGATATAAGGGTTACAGGACCTATTGTATGTGGCCTCAAACACAGCTGATTTATAGCATGCAGTGTGCTATTAAAGACATTGACCCTAGAATACACCAGAGTTGTGAAAGAAAAGCCACTTCAGGTGTGGTGATTTGGGGCAGGTTACATTAAATCGAACACAAGGGAATCTCTTTTGCAAAGTGGCTAAATGTTATAGATTGCAGTGTTGATATGCAGTTGGATACCACAGACATGGGGACTGAACAAAAGCTCAGTGGTCACTTGATTACTGGCACCTTCCTGTCTGAGTTCCAGATGGGGGAAATAGAGCTTTGGCACCTTTGGATTCATTCATAATAGATAACGGGAAGTGAAACTCTCGGGCCACACTCCCTTGCTGGCTCCACATAGAAGCAGGTCAAGAATTTCAGTTGATGACTGCAGATGTTACTGGGAATGAACAGACTGACTGTTTATTGTGCTTCCACATTATTTCTAAGATGCAAATAGACAGAACACAAGCGAAAAATTACAATACGCAGAGAGACAATGCTTGTGGTTTGCTAATGGTGTATTGATTATTTTATGCACGTGACATTTAGCTCTTGGGGGCACAGCCAACCATAGCCATGCGACAGGGGCCTCTGACACCATTTGAAACACTGCCTAAGCAATGTGCATGGCCATGTAGCAGAATCCACACCAGTATAAAGACTTTGATGTTCTCTGCTGAAGGCTGTACTATAGGGTATTTCACCAACTGTTTGTACTTCAGGGAGTTAGGGACATAAACCAATCTACACACTGTGTAGATAATGTACACACTGCTATAATAATGTAAAACTGTCAAAGTACTAGCAATAACAAAGTTTTGAAATATTTTGTTTGCCACACATTCAACATGGAGAACAAAAACAGTATTTTTGAATTTGTAAATTATTTAAAACAGATTAAGGACAAAATGCTTCCTAACTGAGTTTATGGGTCACAAGCACGGCTACCAGTGTAGCCTATTGTACGACGGTGGCAGGTTATACATTAGTGGAGAGATTATTGGCAGGTTACAAAGGTGGGCAATGGTTTTGTCTGGCATGACCTACTACACACTACTCGCGTTCTGATTGGGCCCCAAATCGTTATGGGTACCAGTAGGTAAAACTACCCAGATATCTGCTTTCGCCAGATATGCCAGTACGCGACCAGAGCGAACTTCTGTCGGGCAGCGGTGGCGGAATGTTTTTCCCAAGTGACAGAACCTCCATACATTCACGTAACCTCGTAGTTTGGTTTGTGTTTGTCGCATACTGGATACAATACTGCATACTTCTACGGGGACCAGTATGCAGCATATCCTGAGTGCAATATTAAGTACACAGTATGTAGTAGGCTATTTCGAACATAGCCAAAATTACACTTCAATACGTCATCGGATTGTCTACGAGGTTCTGTTTTTGGTGGTGTGACATTTTGTCTGGAGAGAACGAAGCCAGAGTGCAGCTTGAAAAGGCCTTTGACACTAGCGAACGAACAAAGGGAGACAGCCGGTAAATCAGGAACAAACGCGGAAAAAAATAAATAAATAAAATAAAATAAAATAAAAAACGCGCCAACGAGCCGGAACCAGAAGAACAGCCATTTAGGATGCGAATGCGAAGCGCTAAAGGTGTCGTCCTGTGGGTTTAAATACGCAGAGATTCAACAAGGGACAGGTGTGCATAATTGGATGCAATAACACGCAGAATGGGCTTGAGGAAGTGGTCGTGTGTGTGATTGTGGTGTGTGTCCTGCGGGCTGGGTGCCGATCGGACCGTGACAGGTGACCTTAATCCCTCTGTTATTTAAAAGGCAAAAGAAAAAAAAAGCTTTCGCTCTACATTTTCTCTCACATACTAATCATTTGTTCAGTAAATGTCAATGTTTTCCTAACAGAAACAGACCCATTTCTCTTTTCACATGAAGAGTTTGCTTTTGTGTCTACTCAAAAGATGAAATAACAGTATAAAATAAGTATAGACTTCTTTACTTGTCCATTAATTAGTAAAGCCTAAGTTGTGTGTGTTATGCCAACATGTGTACTCACTTTCTCACTCTCTCTCTGTCTCTGTGTTTGTTTCTTTCTTTCTCTTGGAACAGATCCTAGTGACCTGAACAGAACATCATGGGAGGCGTTGCACTGGACGATGGACCCAGCGGTGTGAAGGCCCCGGATGGCGGGTGGGGTTGGGCTGTGCTCTTCGGCTGTTTTGTCATCACTGGGTTCTCCTATGCCTTCCCCAAGGCTGTCAGTGTCTTCTTTAAGGAGCTGATCAGAGAATTCGGTGTGGGCTACAGTGACACGGCCTGGATCTCCTCTATTCTGTTAGCAATGCTCTACGGCTCAGGTAAGAATTGGATATAAGTGAGCAAGGATTTGTGAGGGCTTATTCTGGACTAGAGAAGTATTTCTTTAAATCAATACATCAGTAATATAGCCTCATCCTGGGAATGTTGTTTGACCTGATAAAAAGTGTGTTGTGTGTGTGTGTGTGTGTGTGTGTGTGTGTGTGTTGTTTATTTATTTTTATTTCATTGCAGCTGCAGTATTATTAGAATATTATTCATAAGATTACTCACAGATAACATTTTAAATGAACAGTGATTTGATTCTTACAGGGCCCCTGTGTAGTGTCTTAGTAAATCGCTTTGGGTGTCGTCCTGTGATGATGGTGGGTGGCCTCTTTGCATCCGCCGGCATGATCTTGGCATCCTTCGCCACCAACATTATTCACATCTACCTAAGCACAGGCGTGATCACTGGTGAGAGTCATTGCCCCCACTTATTTATTATTTTTTTGGTGAGCTTAGCATTTAATACAATTCATGTGTACTTTGTGGAGCCTTGAAACTAATTTCAAACATAGGCCATCTTGGTGGGCCATAAGCACCCTTGAGCATATAATACAATCTAAAATTGGTTTCATAATGGATAGAGAGGTATAGATGGACAGAGCTTTACTTGTCCTGGGAGAAATGCATCATATAATGTGTGATGTACTACAGGTTTGGGTCTTGTGCTGAACTTCCAGCCCTCCCTCATCATGCTGAACTGATACTTCAGTGAGAAAAGGCCTCTTGCGGCAGCTAGGAGCCCTGTTGCACTGTGATGTTTGTCTCCACTGGGCCAAGCTCTTCAGGCTCCATGTCAAAGGACTATGCGTCTCTGGTAGTTTTCTGCATCTTCTTTGGTATTTCCTATGGTATGGTGGGCGGCTTGCAGTTTCAAGTGCTAATGGCAATTGTGGGAACAGAGAAATTCTCCAGTGCCATCGGTCTGGTATTACTGGTAGAGGCCGTTGCTGTGTTAGTGGGGCCACCCGGGGCAGGTTAGTGTTTATACATCTTTTCTCAGTATGATGTATTCTAGGTAAAGCCATAAAAGCATTTAAAGGGTTGAGTTAAAATTGTTGTTTTTGGGGTTTTGGATTTCAGGGCGGCTACTGGATGCCACCAAGGTCTACATGTATGTCTTCCTGCTGGCAAGCTGTGAGGTGGTCCTCTCAGCTCTTGTACTGTGAATCTGCAATATCCTCTTCATCAAGAAGCCCCAGAAACCTGACCCTTCTGCCAAGATGGAGATGGCTGTGACAGAAGCTGAGATGGAGCAGCTCAACAGTGTTCCTTGGGATGAGGATGAAGATGAAGGGCAGCCAGAGAACATGGAGGTAGGAGAACAAAGTGTCAAGCAAACAAGAGGAAAGCAGGTGGAGGAACCACAAAAAAAGTCCACAGGGGAACCAGACAAAGCCGAGAGCAGCAAAGACGAAGAGGGTGCAAAGGACCCTTCACAGAAGGACTCTAAAGAGGCAACGAAAACAAATGGATGTGTGGTGGAACCCGAATCTTCTCTGTGATGATGTTACCATGAGAAACTGAACATGCACTGAGGATGTTCTTGATTAAGGAAGAATATTGCAGTCTTGTGTGTTTAGTGCTTTAATGTTGTAAGCTTTACTGTACTGTGATGAAACCATGTTTTATGGTCCCTTAATTACCTTACTATACTCAATCCCATCATATGTAACACAATAACAAAATCTCATCCTCTTGACCAGTTACAAAAAAGGCTATATCCCTAACAACATAAATAAGACTAGCTAATTAAGTATATGAAGGATCACAGGTAAGCAGTTTGAAAAGAAGTTAACCACTTAACAGATTGTATGGTAGTAATTCTCCATTTTAAATCCACTAGGTTGAGGAAGCCACGTTTTTAAATACTCAATATGCAGGTACGAGGTTGATCTGAGGTGATGAATGGAGCTACACAGATTACTTAAATGTGCAGGAGTGAGATTAAGAGGAATTAAATCTGGCACTTTTAGAAATGGAGCCACATCTTTGGCCAGTAACCATTCACAGCAACAGGGCATCATTATGTCTGTGAACATAATGTTTGATTCTCTGTTGCATGTAGCATTGGCTACTGTATATTGTGTGTATTGTACATTAACCTAACTGTAAAACATTGAAGTTGAACTAGCCCTGAGTGAGTGTGCGAGCATAAAAATGTAAATTGTTATAGTTCATGTTCTAAAGTTCGACACTGGTCTTATGTTAAGTAACTCAAAATAAAATGTGTAACTTGTATGATATAGTGAGCAATCAGTGTAGTTTGGGATGAAATCACATGTTCCTTTTTTTTATGGTATAAAACCTGACATGTCCGTCCCCCCCCCCCCCCCCTACAAAATTAAGTCCTAGTTCATTATCAAGCCATTTTTTGACCTAAATTAGATGTTCTAGCAGAGAAACACCAAACCAGTGGTGCTCAAGAGACTCAAGAAGAACCCACCACAGAATCATTAAGCACTGAATTATTTTTTGATTATATCAAAAAGAAAAAGCTGCTTGAAAGAATTGGTACTGGTACCAGTATTTTACTGTTGTTTAATTTTTATATTTTAGCCTGGTTAGCCTTGGTTACAGGTCGTCTTACTGTAATCTACTACTGTTTGTTTTTGACCTTTTATTCAGAACTATTGCTGACTTATAATTTTAGTAAGTAATAAAGTTATGGCAGCTACATAGCTAATATCTTTAAAAGTGTACTAACTGTCCATCTAAATTTACTTTCAGACATTTCTTTAATAGTAAACCAGCACATTGTATGTGGGACTTTTGTGTATGCTTTAAAAACTCTTGAGATTTGGCTGTGCCTTAAACTTAAATTACAGTCATAACCTTTAATTATTTTAGAAAAATATTTCTGCAGTCACAAATAAACTTGTCTTTTTTTTTTTAAAGAGGGCGTGTATGTGTTATGTGCTTGTATTAAATGCTTATTTAAATTCAGATGCATTCAGACTCCCCACAACCATAGTGGTGGTTCACCAATGAGGCACATAACAATTAGCAGCAGATTTGTGCCGTATTACTGGGGCAGTCCAGCTGGTGTCCATTCACAAGTGAATTAGCTGTCTCTGCAGCTGCAATTTTTTGCTGCCTGCACACTTTGTTGATCAGAGGCTTAACGAGCTAACCATACCCGCAGGTTGCCATGGATACTAAATATATTAAACATATGAGATGGGAGGTCCAGAATCACTAACCTTCTACTATAAGGCTACTAGACACACAATAAATAAACTCAGGGGAGTGTGTGTGGTAAAATACCTTATTGCTGAATGTGGCTGAATCCCCCTGCCAAATACAAAAAACCCAACAACAAAACAAACAAACAAAAAACAACAAATAAAATAGAACCAATGTACAGCCATGTAACTAATGTACCACACAAAAATAATAAAACAGCATTAAAAGGGGTAATTAATGAAATCTGAATAAAGCACAATTAATTGTACACAAAAATGATGGTATCCAAGTGCTAGCCTATGACTTTAGTGCAGATTCATTTACCACATTTTCACCTTATTCATGAGATGTCCTACCACTCAGATAATGGCAAGTTTTTCTTTTGGTACCTTAATTCTCTCATACTTTGCCAAAGGTTTTTCTTGGACACTAACATTTCCAGAAACCTATTACTATCTGAGTGGTGACTCAGGCTGGCAGTATACAAGCCCGTTAAATGCTTACTTGTATTAGTTGGCTGTGCTCCACACCATCCCTCCATAGGTGGAGCAGGTTGTCCTTTGCATGTATACCACTAATACGATGGCCTCTTGATTTAGGGAAGAACTGTCCTTTAAAAACACTTTAATAAAAAAAGGCTCCAGTACAAATCCTGCCCAATCTATTGTAATTCTGACCCATTTCCAGCTGGCCATGAAGCATCTCAGGCACATCTTTGTTACTCCTTTGGGAAAATCTTCCAGTAGCCCTTTTCACTAGCATATTTACCACTTCATTTTCCATCTGAATTTCTTCACACTGACAGAGGTCATCAATCACATTCAAACTACACTGAGATCTCCCTCAACTCTGTATGGGACTGCTGCGCCTCACATCGGCCTAGCTTCAAGACATTTCATGTTCTTTTGTGAGTAATATCAGAGACTTTAGGACACCGAGATTCTTCTGATGAGCCTCACTCTAGCCTATGCACATGAAAGTCTTAGATTTTGCCTCTAGTTTAAAATTCACATGCCAATATCCCTCCTGCAGGTCCAAGGAAGAAAACAAATGAGATCCAGAGAGCAGATCCAGTGACTCCCAGAGAACAGGTATGAGGCCCAGAATGTGAAACTATTAACAGCTATTGAATTAATAATTCAATAGTCCTTGAGGATCTCAGGGCAAGCCATTTATATGTCCTTGAGCCTGCCTCCTATCACAGATTTATATTGCTTCATTTGAAAACAATAGCAACAGTGCCAAATCAGTGCAATTTCTCAGCATTTAGTGTGAAACCACTAATTGGTGAAAAAAAAGAAAAAAAAACACTTATGAAAATGAAGACTTGAACTAAATGGTTTATAAGAATGGCTTTCAGATGCTAATGGAACATATTAGGATGGTACCTAGTCACCACCAGAGGGCAATTAATCAAACTATATTTGCATTATCAAACTATATTTGCAAATAATTTAAGTAGTGCTGGCTTACTGAAGATACTATGAAGATTGGTTTAACTTACAAATGACATTCTCTACAAAGGGTTCTCTAAAAGTCCACAACTTATAAACCAGAATGTTAGACCATAAACAGACCAATAATGGAACTGTTAAGACATCTCACTCTCCTTGTCTCCACTTTTCTGCATGTACACCTACAATAAGGATTTGCTTTTCAAACAAGTCAAAAACACAATGATGATACGGTTCAAATAAAACAAGTAGTTCATTTATTTACACATGTACAAAAAATGTGCACAAATACAGTGATACAAATTCTATTAGGGTTCACAGATTGGCATAACACCAATGGAGTGGCGCCAAAAATGGCCATGGGCTTTAGAGAACTGGGTAATGTTATTCACCCATTCTGAGTTTATAAATCTGCCCACTTCAAATGTAACAGGTACATTAGAAAGAAGTACATGAGCGAGGCTGTAACGCACCATACATCTTAAAATAGGAACGCTAGTTTGGAGCTGCTTTTTCGAGGCCAAATACCGATTCACTCATGTGTCAGTTAAAAGAACAGCTCAGATCAGCACACCTGTCCTAAGAAGCATAATACATATGAACTTAGGCTCAGCTATTAGGTGCATTTGTTGAGCCACATCAGTGCTGAACACTCCTTAAGGATATATTACAATTTCACAGCTTGGAAATACAAGAGAGGTGGGTGGGTGGTAACACACACAAACACACACACACGTTTAAACCCCCGCGCAAAAAAAAAGGGGCATGATGAAAGGGTAAAAAAAAAAAGCAACCCAAAACAAAAACAACAAAAAAGCACCCACCCCCCAAATGATTCAAAACAAGTCAAAAACGCACACAACAATAAAGCATGCGAGTTCCACTAAGTCCCACTGAATGTATGCTACAGGGAAAGATTTTTATCCCAAGCAAAAAAATGGAGAGATTTTTGGCCCCTTAGTGGTTTGTCCAACATCATGTAAAAAGAATCCATTTTACCTCACTCACCAGTTAAACGAAGGGCTATCAAAACATAATATCAGTAGAATGGGTAGTATGGGTAAAATAAAAACTCAACCTGAACAGTTAGAGAGCCTGTTATGGAAGTGAACACCTAATAAAAAAAGATCTTAAAAAGAGCAATGTCAAAAGAACCAATTAAACCAGTAAATCAATACACAAAAGTCAATGTAAAAAAACAAACAACGAGTTGAACGTATAGAGAAACTACTAGTATAAATGTGACGCCAATGTAAAGAATACTGGAGTTTGGCTGGCAGATTCAGTCTCTACTGTGCCAGTATACTGACATCACCTTGGATACAAGTGACTTCAAATCGTCAGCTTTTGTGTGCACATATTGTATAAATAAGAGTGTAAATGGACAGAGAGCAAGAGACAATAGAGAGCAAAAGACAGACCCTTAGAGGTCAAGTTGGATCTGAACCATTTTGGTTTTGTTGATTGAAGCAGACTGCTCTGCTTTTTAGGTGTTAGAGAAGAGCCATGTACAGGTGGGCCAACCACTACACTCTGGGTTCTGGCTTCTGGGACACGTAGTCTGAATGTAAAGTAAAGAGCAGAACACCAATTGATATTTCACACCTATATCAGGCTACACATTGCGGTGTGGTACAAGCGTCTGGGTCAATTATTTCACTTGTTTTGAGTACATTCCAAACCAAGTAATAAGTGTCACAACTTACTTGGTGCTACTGCCTTCAAACAAGGACATGCTGATCAGCTACTTGCCGTGATGATAGAAGGGAATGCTATTCTGAGGTGAAGAAAGAGAACATTACAGCACCTGTTCTGTTTCCATCAACAACTTAGGGAACTGGGATTTCTTCAGACAAAAGCTATGCAAAACGAGTATTCCAGAGACATTCAATTCATATTAAACATTCAGAGTATTTGTGGAATTGTTTATGTAAACGAATAGTAAGAATGTCAAATTTCTTGGATGATAGAAGAATTACAATTAAAACTTTGACAAAGCACAAATACCATAAAAATAAATAACAATATATATATATGCCCCTCCAAATGACTACTAACCCTTAACCGCTATGTGCACCTCCAGTTTTAAGCTCATTTTCGATCTGGCGATCAAATGATTCACTAAAACCAATATGCATGACTATCAGTTTCGTCAGTATCATATGCATTACAGTTTATCTGGCTTAGAACGCACAAGCAATGTCTTGCTGTGTGCATGGCTATACCTGACCATGGGTAACCAAATCAGGCAAGAGAAGCATCTACGTTTGTGTCTACGCGCCCTCCATGTCTAAGCGTGAATGCAATTGTGAACGATAGCCCCCGCCCCCTTCTGCCCAACACCTTGGTACTCAATAGATGTGAACAAGTCACACTCAAAGAAAACAGCCCTTTATTGCCAAACAGCAACAATGAAATCTAAAAGGGGTTGTTAACTGTCTATTCAGAAAGACTGGTATGTGAGTAACGTGCATTTTGTGATTACTAAAGGCTTGCATATTTTGTGGAAGGTTACAACCGAAAGGAACCTGTATTTTTGTACAAAGACGTGACCAAGCAAAAACTTCACTAACATTCTATATACTTTTTAAACATGTCAGGCAGTTGCTTTTATGGTAAGTGAATTTTCGATGTAAAATCAGAAGTTCTTATAGCATGTTTTAAAAGGCCATTTAAAAGGACTGGCACAGCTGTGGTGGAAATGAACCAAAAAACCCCATGATGTATTCAGTGTGGGATTTCTGGCGGATGGTTATATGTTGATGGCTGCAAATCGGTAAGCATGTACTTATATTAGTCCTAGGAAATTTTATGTAGCTATATGTACTGTATTTTAAGAATATTCCATGCCATCAAGTGATGTATTTTATTATGCCAGTTCGGGCACAGGTGCAGGGCCCGATCCGGCATACTCAAATTGTAAGTATAAATGAGAAGGCATACCATTTCTTTATAGTATTTTCCCCAGCATAACCTTAATAGTAATGAATATAATATTGTTTAACAATATTTAACAATGAAGCTATGAAGCCAATATTATTTTTTAGTAAGTTGCTGCATACTCGATGTATGCATTTGGAGAGGTTTTTGCGCACTTTGGAGAGGTCTAGCACACCTAGTTGAAAATACTTATTACTTATTAATTTCTACTAATTTCTATTAATTTCTAATTAATTACTACTTATTAATTTCATGCATAAGCTCAGAAGTGGTCAATTTATTAGACAAGACCTTGGTGACTCAATAAACGTAGAGGATAACTGAAAATGAATCTCCAGCATCAAAATACACAATATAAACCCCCCAAATCCCCCAAAAGATGTTTTTGTTTGACATTTTCTTCTGCATTAGATGAGCCCAAATGATGGAAAAATAAGCCTGATGTGAATGGATGTCTTGTCCCAAATGTCTACTTCAGTTTGTATGCTGAATGATCATTGTGATGTGTGTACAATTACAAATAACTAGAGTTAAAGTAATCAAGTGCAAATCATTCAAAAATTTGCTTACAACTGGAGTTGCACATATGGGTTTTAATGTACACTCCCACTCCCACTCATTCCCAGAAATAAATTAATCCTAGTTTTGGACTGCACTAGACCATGACTAGAGACAACAATAATCTACTTCATGTTAAGACAACATAAAAGTAGTTCCCATCTCCAGTTACAACACCCTTTAAGCAGATCCAGAGACACAGATGTTAGGTTGACTAGAGTTTATTAAGGATTTCTCCATTCTGCTGAAGTGCTCAAACAGGCTGATACTTGGGGTTGGAGCATCTTGTGGTTGTGTTGAGGGTGGGGCTAGCCTCTACCTGTGAGGTGGACATGCGGGAGGTGTCTTGCCGCCCGGTCAGGTCTGAGGAGGAGACGTTGACTGGAGCGCCACGGTGCAGGTGCATGCTGACCTTGCGCTCCCTCTCCATGCCGGACACCAGCCGCGGTGACGATGTGTTTGCTGGCAAACCCCACATAACAACATTCACACACATGAAGAAACCTTTAGATGAATAAACATAAAACCCCATACAGCAGCACTGTCCAAATAATGAGGGCAATTCCTTTGAAAGAAACTAGTATAACAAAAGAAAGAAAGGTGTGTGTGTGTGCGTGTGTGTGTGTGCATGTGTGTGTGTGTGTGTGTGTGTGTGTGTGTGTGTGTGTGTGTGTGTGTATACAGGCTCACCAGTATGTGAGGCTGATGCGAGGGGTGTGGGAGGTGCTGCGTCCTGTGTAGCGCGGGGTCTGCCTGAGGCTGCGGGCATGCCTCTGGCACCAGGGTTCCTGCCGTGCCTCAACCTCTCCTCCCGGTCTCTCCTCTCTCTCTCAGCGTCCTCTGCTGCTCGGTTAGCACCCTTAGTGAGAACATCGAGGTGAGAGGATAGTTTCAAAACTCTCTACAGGCACTTCAGCCACCATCACAAACACACAAACACTTCATTCATAGTCATGTGATGGAGCTGCTGCAGTTACAGCCACAACAGTACAGCATTCATGGACAGTAAATGTGCAAACTGTGCTTGCAAATTTGAGCATGTTCCAATCAAAGACGTAGTCATAGGAAAATCCTTGTCTGGGGAACAGGTTCCTGAAGAGCTTCGATGGGAGTAGACATTTTCTTCTCACTGATGCGCTCGTATTTCTGTCTCTTGGTGGCAGCCTTCAGACCCTGCCATGGTAGTGAGCCCAGGTTAAAATACATCAGCACATAGCCCAAAGACTCCAGGTCATCCCACCGAGATTGCTCTGAAAGTGCATATAGCACACAGACACACGTCAGAAGGTAGAGCCCAGAGACCAGTAACATAACATGCATCAATAAGCCGTCATGCTTTAACAAGCCAGTACTGCCCATGTGTGCACATAGTGTTTCCTGCAGGACACACACACACACACACACACACACACACACACACACACACACACACACACACACATGACCATTTAAGCATGAAGACTCCAAATTAGGCCCAGTGCACGTGGAGCACACACAAAAACCTAATGGAAAAACAAACCCAGGAAAGCCAACTAGGCCAGCTCCTCTGCTGCCATTTACGACGTGACTTTATAATCCCGCCTCCTGGCAGGCGCAGGCATGAGGAGCAGCAGTGCATATGCTTTACCTATGCCCAGGTGGGTGTTAATGGAGGCATAGCGTGCCGTGCCCGTCAGGTTCTTGTTCTCGCGGTAGGGAATGTGCTGGTGGGTGCGGGCGTCCCGGTACTTCTTGGCCAGGCCAAAGTCGATGATGTAAACCAGGTTGCCCTTCTTTCCCAGACCCATCAGGAAGTTATCGGGCTTCACATCTCTGTGGATGAAGTTCTTGGAGTGGATGTATTCTATACGGCTGATCTGTAGGGAGAATGTGTGTCAAGACATGGTGGACCAAAATGGGGATAATTCTATCATGCAATGAACAGAACACTACTAAAGGAAACAGTGTCAAATCAAAAACTGAACAGCAAAACTGCTCTGTAAGCAAGATCATTTAAAACTAGTGTACAACAAAGATCACGACATGTGGTGCTTTATTTTCTAGGTGAGCACAACTTTATACTGAAATGAGTAGGTCTTCAACAAAGGTTATATACTGAGTGTTAAGAGGAATGCAAGAGGGTTGGAAGAACACTGGAACTAATACCCATCTCCGTGCCCTTTCATTTGGGCTAAATCATTTGGGCAACAATCTTCTGAAGTTCACAGTGGCAGCCAGTATGCCACAGAAAAAAAATAAATACCCAACCCTCAACATATACATGAAGATTTTGTGTTCTTATACATTGGTGAGCTCATTTCCTTTAGGGATAAAGCCTACCACCTATTATTTTCTAAAAGCTCATTTCTGTGTTTAAGCCTTTTCCTGTTGTGAGCCCAACTCCACCTACTTCCTGCCCTGTTTTACTGTTATTTTTGTCCACCTCACCATCTGGTCAGCCAGCAGCAGGACAGTCTTCAGGCTAAATTTCCTGGAGCAGAAATTGAAGAGGTCTTCCAGACTGGGCCCAAGCAGCTCCATGACCATAACGTTATAGTCTCCCTCTGCACCACACCACTTTATGGTGGGGATACCGACTGCAGGGTGAATGTCACAAAAATTAATAGATACTGAGTCTTCAGTCTGAAACCTTTGCATTTTCTTGCTTTCATTTAAAAATGACAGCAGTGGTGCATCACCTCCTCCCTGCATCATCTTGTAGATCTTGCTCTCAATGTGGAGCTGAGGATGTTTGGTCTTTACACATTCCAGCTTGATGGCCACTTCCTCCCCAACAGAGATGTCTGTTCCTGGGATAGGAGAGTTGAAAGGACAAAGAGATAAAGATATTGGGAAACAAAGTAAATCCAGTTTAAATTTTCAGTAAGATGCTAAGCCTCTTCACTTTGGATAAAAATATACCATAATTAAAAAGGAATGACCCAACACACCAATGGACCAGACTATCAAAGCACTGCATGGAAATGTTATACTGTGGATGTCAAAAGGTTTTATCAAATGTATTTTTCCAAAGGTGTGCACCAATGAATGCATAACTTGGTGAACTATGCAAATACTTGTAATGGTAACAAAATTAGGGTAATAGTCAGTCGGGCTCCAACTAAAGATTTGATAAACACAGACCAATTGGTTACTGAAGTGACAAATCAACTATTCATATTGTGGGTTGCACAATATCTTCAGCCATCAGTTTTTAAAATGTAGCTTGAGGTTGCTTTAGGCATGTGCTAACTAATAGTAAAGGTTTTTGGTGTTGCCATTGCACTATTGTTCACCCCAGTATGCATGAATCACTAGCTACAACTGGGAGCATTCTAGTCAAAAACATGTCACCATCTAAACAATTAAATTCACTGGGAAGTACATTGTTAACTAAATTCGATGACCAATGTCGATGACTTGTTGCACCCCTAATTATTAGGCTAGGTATTAAACAGAACAGCTTCAGAAATGTTCAAATGTAGGCTTGTACCCATCCTCATTCTATTAAAAGAACAAATATCCTTCTAGAATTTGTCAAATTCTAGGATTTTTATTTTAACAAAATATATAATGTCAGAGGTTTAAACAAACATAACAGTGGACAATGGCATGTAGTTAACCATCTTTCCCATTTATAAAACCAATGAGAGTTCAGTCTGAAATGTAAATGGATGTAGCACTTTGCCAGGATGGGACCATTTTTGGCTCATTCGATGAATTGACAATTTTCACCTGTTCATGCAGACTTGTAGAAGTACATTAACATCTTAGAAGATTAGATGTGTTCAATGGTGTCCAAAAGACAGGAAAAACAACTAAAAAAACCAAACAAACAAACCACCCCAACCAAACAAATAGAAACAAACAAAAACTCCTCTTGGCATCAAAAAAAGTGCAGAGGAAAAAAAAAGATGACTGTAGTTATTAAACAATAATAGCTAAGCACAACAAGTCTGAAAGCGCACCACACCCACTAACTCCTGTTTCACTCACACCCCACACAACATCTGCAATGATCTGGAATTGCAGAGGGAGCGGCAGTGCCAATCTTGGTTCAGTTTCCACCTTCTCCATGTCAATTAATATGATACTAGAAATACACAGACATCGAGATGTGTGACACATAGGGACACTGATCTTACAATGGCCATTTCCCAACAACAACAACAAAAACAGAAGGCAGCTTACATCTAAACCAAAATCTTGTCTAAGCAGTTTATTCTTTGTGTGCCTTGTTAAAATTGTGTCAAAGCACATACAAAGAGAGAAAGGGGAGGGTTGGTGGGGGTGGAGGGAAATAACGCTAACTAACGCGAGACTTCAAAGAACCGAGCAAAGTCATGATTATGCGTAAGGCACTTATTTAAATTAAAATGCTGATTGTTTCCAATTAATCTATCTATCTATCTATCTATCTATCTATCTATCTATCTATCTATCTATCTATCTATCTATCTATCTATCTATCTATCTATCTATCTATGTTTAAAATTACATTTGATAAATTCTAGAGACTTATATTTATGACTAAATTAAGATGCCACTAGCGGTAGGCCCAATTGTGCGACTTTTTTTTTTTTTTTTTTTTTTTTTTTTTTTTTGTGACCAAACAATACAAATTGTACTTTGAAATTGCTTGTAGGTGTACTGACTCCTGATGACACATCAACAAAGTGCAATCAGTAGTAGAGATCTTACATTTATACACAATATTGCTAATATATGCATTAGACAATTTAGTGACATTTGTGAAAACCTCATCTCATGACAGGTGTGAATGCTTTTTTCATAGAAAAACTAAGGCTAAAAATATTAATCTGATGCTGCACAATCATGTGGTATTTCAGCTTGTAAGAATATTTGAGAGATAGACAAGAAATGTTTATGTGAGTTTTTGAGTTTTCAAATGCAATAAAAAAGACAAATTAAGGTTAATCCAGATTATAGCTCTAAACTCAGTCCAGGGGGATGTCAGAATCTACACATCTTCATGAAAAAGTTTGTGATAGTGTGTGTATCCAGTTCATTCACTTTTATATATTTTACATTAGATTAAGGCCCAATCCAATTTTGCCCCTTGCCCCTACTACTTAGCCCTACCCGTCCATTTTGCGCATTCACCATAGGGGTAGGGTGTTCCGATTCTTGTTGAGATCAGAAGTACTGAAATCACAGTCCTCAAGGTCCATGTCCAGTGGCCAACCAGTTGCATGGATCATTTAATCAACTACAAAGGATACAGGAGCAGATTTTCATTCAAGGTCCAGATTTCAATACCACCGAGAGAGGGTTAGAGCAAAGTTTTTTCGAAGGTATTCTCCAAACATGAAGTTATGAGAAATTTCTCAGAATGTCTTGTGATTCACTAGCAAGAATGCTAAGCGAGCAACCAAAGAAACCTACAAATCTAAATGTTTTCTTTGTTAAAGATATAAAAATTACAATAAGCATGATCTTAGTTTAATATTGTTTCAATGCATTATGGTCTTCTTCATAACAAGTTTACAAATCACTAGCAGCCTTTCCTTAGGGAATAGTGAGCTTCATCGGCTGAGCCCGGCTCCAATCGACGCCCTTCAGCCAGTGTGCGGAAGACAGGGCGACTGCGCCTCTCTGTGGCAGTTTGGGCTGGGTAGGCTGAGTCCAGTTCTACTGCCCCCCCAGAAATGTTCTTATGTAACTGCACTCTAAAGGTACACGGGTTTGTATTTTATTTATGCATTTGCTTATACGTCTCATATACTTTAATTAGAATAATAATTAAAGAAAGGTATAATATATACGAATACCGGCTGATTATAAAAAAGTAAATGCTAATTTATGCACATTTTATTTATGCAATATTTATTTTTATAAAGCTATATAAAATAGGCTACATTTTATTACTCATGTTGATGACCAAATGCCAAATAACTCTAAATGTTTTGGCCGGAACATTTCCCTCCAGCTTGATCAAATAAATTTCAAATAGGTGTACAAGAGGAACAAATCCTTTTTAAAGGGGGTTTGAACCAAAGGGTTAACCGTTTACACTAACGATTAGCTCTACAATTGAATCAAATGTACTGAGGTCAATCACATTACAAACCAATGTATTAGCAATTTTATGTTCAATCCATGCTGTTATGCCCTTAGAGACAGTGCTTATTATGCTAATGCTATGGGCACTAACTCTTATTCTGCTGTTGCTAATACTGGGGTGTCTCCCTCTAGTCACTTTGATGATGTATTTTTTTAAATAGACAACAACTATGACAGTACAGCTAACTCTAATAACTATTTTGACTCTTACTTAGATGACACATAATTCATCCACCAAGTTATCTTGTTCTGTATTGTCAGTATGCCTGTCCCGGGTATCAAATGACCCGCATATTAGTTGTAGTAATTCGTCTTACAATGTTATGTTGTGCATTTGCCCTCATGTCATTCTGTGTACTGTCCTCCAGTGTTGCACCAGGGTATGTAAAATATATGAAGGAATAAAACAAATTGACTTGACCTCACTGAATGCAATTCATGATAATGTACATCAATAATGTAATACAAGTAAAACTGATACGGAATTAGAACTCTGAAAACAAAATCCCTCTTAGAGAAAGTCATGAGAGCACAAAGAGTCTATTGTTTCTCACTCACTTTTACTTTCTAATTACATCAGGTTTGTCAATAATTGAGCTACTGTAGTACTCATGACGATGTATTTTGATACTGAAGGTCATTCCGCCTTAAATAATGCCACATTTTTTGGTCCATGGCTGTTGAGAGTTGAGGTTGTGGGTCCATATTCTCCCAATTTCTGTAAACCAATTTTTCAAGATTTTTTTAATCTTGTAATCTCCTAATACTCATTCCCACAGAACATGCAAAATGTGGTTTAAATCCATAAACTTCCATCCTTCAGACGTTTAAGACTTATTCTTGCAGAGAATCATAAAAGGAGCACAAGGATCTGCCTGTTAGTGACAGCTCTTTATTTGGACTAGTATAATAAATACTTGAATAATTACACATGAACAAAATCACAGTAATACAAAACTATTGAATATTCTAAAAAAACAAAAGGAATATCCAGTTAATTTGTGCACAACATGAAAGAAGGCATCCGGGTCGTCATAGACTTGAACAGGAGTCTCAGACACCTCCAGAGAGCTGCTCTTCTTCACTGTGACTGAGAGGGAGACCATCAGGGCTCATTCGTACGAGCAGCATTTCGGTTCAATACCAAATAAAACCCTTCATTCTCATTCTTCATTGGTAAAAGCAAGCAAGCAAGCCAGCCAGCCAACATCTCTCACAGACATGTGGACCTGGCCACAATGAGAAGACACATGCTACACTAGAACAACTGTCCATCTACCAATGCCTGCACACTCAGCTGTAAGTAGTGGCAAAACATTTATATTTCAAGCCATTGATTAGATGCTAAACATTGTGGAAACACATGCATTTTGTAATAGTCTGCGAGGAATGAAGGAATTTTGAGATTATGTTCTACTGGAAGACAAACTCAAAACAAGTTAAAACCTGTAGTTATTTTCTTGCAGTTACATAGCCAAACACAGAAGAAGCATTTGTTGTAGTGTGTTAAAACAAAAGCCCCCCCAACATTTGTGTATTTAACCAATACTGCCTTCTCTTTCAGTCAACACTCAAATACAACAACAAATATTTGGTCCATCCATGGTCCCATTCTTCTTCAAGGATTTTCTAAATTATCTTGGCTTGGACACTGCCATGGAGCACTGAAATGTTCCCCATGTACATCCAGTGATTCTTTAACTGTTCCAGATTTTTTTTGCAAGACATTAAATACCAATATTAAAACTACAGAAAACATGGTTTATCAAAAAATAGGTGGTGGTAACACTGGTAACTGTGAGAAACAGTAACTAGGTTTCGTCTATGTACATGAGACTCTTGATTAGTTGATAAGCTGCAGTGAGGCAGAGCAGTCAGTCACGTATCGTGCGTGTCATTAGAGCTGGCCGGGGTTCGCCTCTAGGGCATAGAACACACACATATATGGGTCAGGAGGTTAGTGAGGTGGCCTGACTAGAGAGGACTACATTAACAGAGCTTCAAGCTTCATCATCATTAGTAGAGAGGAGATTGTATTATCTAGGCACTACCCAGTGTCACTCACACCTTTTCTAAGCTCTATTGATTTCCACTATGGAGCATCTTGCCAGCTTTCTTAAGATTCAATACAGTAACAGTTTTTGCTCCACAAAAAAACAAAAACAAAAATAAGATCAAATAAAGACAAAATGTTTAAACCTTTTTGTTAGATATCGTTTTGCTCCAGCAAAATAATGACCATGCGCCACACCTCATGGTGAGGAAGAGAATGACTTAAAAAAAGTATTATTCATCAGAGAGGAGGGTTATACGGGTTAAGAGTGAGCTAGGCCAGACATCCTAGTCCCTGCTGACAGGAGGGTGTGACCTGCCCTGGGAAAGTGCATTAGGCAAAGGGTTGGGCTTTAACCCTCTCTGGCGCCAACACGGGGCTCTGCCAGCAAGCTCTGGATGATGCCCGCGATGGACTCCAATCCCTCTCCTTCCAGGAAAGTACGATGATCACCCTCAATCACATGGACCGAAACCTTCCCGTCACACACCTGCACACAAAAGGGCCCGCATTTCAGAGTCTTTAGGATTTCTAGGAATAACATATATGAAAATATTTTGTGCATATATTATATAGAAATAAATAAAATGACTGAATTTTTTCAACCAATGGTTCTTCATTCAAACCAAAAGAATAAAATTCTGCCTTTTGGCATTAGCACATGAGCTCCCATCGTATGCATACCTCATGTAGTTTGTAGTCGGCCCCCAAGCCATCGCCGTAGTCGCTGCTGGTCTTGGCTCTCAGCAAGGTGATGTTGCCGTGGTACTTGCTGGTGGGGACGTAGCGGTCGGCAGCCTTCAGCTTGTAGTAGAACGTGGAGGCAGCGAAGTGGAGAGAGTCACGATTGACGTTCTCGCGAGTGGAGGTGATGAGATCCACCGCCTGGCTCACTCGAGCCTCCAGGTCTGTCATAGGTAACAACGCCTCCAAGAGCTATGAGACACAGACAGAGAAGCAGAGATGAAGAAATTTATGTAGAGATTATGTACCAAGAGTACTGCCAAGAGTATTTTATTATGAAGGACTGGTGGGTTCAATTCAATATATAACAAATAAATATAAGGAGACAGTCTGCTTTAATGGTTTCTGACCATTTTAAAAAGCTGATAAAGGCACAGCTATAAGGAATCATGCTGTGAAGGTGCCAGTATTGCATTTTGTGCTTTTTTTTTTTAAGCTACTGCTCAGTACTAACGGGAAAACATGAACTGGGATAACCGGCATCCAAACACATTTCCCTGGTTAAAGCAGTAAAAGGCCTGAGCAGTGAATACCCCTAACGGTTACCTTGTTGTACTCTATGCTGGTGAACTGCTGGACGAAGGCACACAAAGCCTCGGCCTCTGCCTCAGACTCGTTGCCTGGGGTCAGCTTGGCCCTGTAGCTCTGTCAGCATGACGCACAGTACAAACAAAGCTTTAGACTGTTACAATGCATAGTGCGTGTTTACACAGGAAACGAACAGAAGACTATATGCATGCCAACCTGCGTATATGCCGCCACATACGAATGGGAGCCATCGAAGAGAAAGAGGTAGTCGACAGCGCACTGGCTCTGCTGCAGCTGGGAGCACATCTCAAAAGCCACGCATGCACCAAAGGAGTAGCCAGAGATACGATATGGCCCCTCCGGTTGCATCCGCTTCACACACTCCACATAGTAGGCAGCCAGGCTCTGAATACTGTCCAATGGAGCAGCTACACACAGAAATTGATTAGTTCAAACCCTTTAAACCCAAAAAAGTAACCTAAAAGCCAAATAACATTATCCGTTACAGTGGAGATTCCCCCCCAGTACTTCAGCATATGCTCACACAGTTCTTTTAACTGAGCGGTTGCTGCAGTAGGGCTCCCTCTCTGCAGGGTGGAGCCTGTTCTACTGCTGTACCTTTGGTGCACTGCAGGCCGTAGCAAGGCACGCTCAGTTTGGTGGAGAGTGCGTGGAAGGCGGCGACGGAGCCCTCTATGGGGTGGACGAGGAACAGTGGCCTCTCCGCACTCTGCACTTCGTTCAGCCGCATCACGGTGTGGCCGTCCGGGTTCACCAGCATCAGGCTCAGGTCTGGCCCCTGGAGCGCCTGCGCACCGGGCCGCTTCGCTAGCCCCGCCCTGGCTTCTGGGTGGACGTGAGGGGAAAGGGACATTTCTAAATGTCTCGCCATGTCCCTTTCAGGAATTGCATACACACGCACTTGACCACACGCGCTAGTGCACGCACACTCACCCTCAACTCCTCCTGACTTGCAGGAAAGTTCACGCAGCTTGTTGATGGTGAGTTGGCGGATGTCTCTCATTGCCATGACGATGTCATAGTCCCTCTCCAGTGTCTGCCTTACCTCCACGCCCATGAGCGAGTCCAGGCCCAGGTCAGCCAATGAGGTGTCAGCATTCAGGCCGCTTACATCGCGCACACCTGAGCAAAGGACGGGTGTGGTTTTGAATGCAGAGGGTTATGAGCAGCAAAGATAGATAGATCGACACAGCCCTGCAGTGTCATTCTCTGCCAAGTGCAACCTCACACATGCCAACAGTCGTGAAGGGTCAGCAGAGCCCAGGCCGGAGCCCCTTACCCAGGATGTGAGCCACGGCCTCCACCAGGTCCCTCTGCCCGCTGCCATCTCCCTTCGCCACCTGCACCCTCTCTGCCAGCACAAAGCTGGACACCACCGGCCGATGCTGGCACAGGAAGCGGTCCAGCACTTCCAGGCAGGAGGCCATGCGCTGGGGCAGCGTGCCACCGATCACCGCGTCGTTCCCGCCCATGGTCTCCAAGACCACGCCTACGTCGCCAATGGCGCCCCACTGGATGGCCAGGCCGGGCAGGCGGTCGAGCTGCCGCTGTTCACACACACGCTCCATGGTGGAGTTGGCGAAGCCGTAGTTGCTCTGTCCAGCGTTGCCGCGGCCACAGCTGACTGAAGAGAACACCACAAAGTGCTGCAGCTCAGGACACTTATGTCTCGTCACTCTGTGGAGGGGAATCAGTCAATTAGCCATTAGCTCATAGCGTTATGTTGGTATCCAATTCGTAAAGTGTGAAATGACAGCACTTACCTGTCCAAGTGCAGGGTTCCATCATATTTAGGCTTGTTGACCTCAATAAACTGCTCTGGTGTCAGATTCTCAAGCATGCCATCTTTCAAAACCTACACAAGCATGGGGAACACAGTATAGGAATCATTTTGCTCACATCAGTGAAATTCTCTTGTCCCTGAAAATAAAGACATGGATGGGGGGCATTACCATGGCAAGGTGGAAGATGCCACCCACAGGGCCCAATCGGCAGGCTTCAGTTATGAGGCGCTCTGCCCCTTCTTGGGTGCTGACGTCGCTGGTGGACACTAGGACCTGGACGCCCATAGCCTGCCAATCTCGAACACGCTTAGCCTGATAACCTATTTCAAGCACATAACCATTTTATAGCCAGTTGCTCATGAAAGACAACACAAGCCAAGAGGGGAGAATAGCTAGATTTTCTACAATAGAATGAACATTGATGATCCTATAATGAAATAGCAGCTAAACTTGTTTGGCCTTGGCTGGTGTGGGGCTGGCCATAGAGGGCAGTTACCATTCCGGATGCCCGAGCGCGAGGTGAGCACCAGCTTGCGGGCACCTCTTTCCACCAGCCAGTGGGCTAGCTCTAGGCCGAAGCCTCCCAGGCCCGCCGTGATGATGTAGGAGTGTGAGGCAGGGCAGAAGGTTCGGCAGATGGCTGGCAGGGCAAGGGGAGCAGCTGCAGAACTGCTACCAGGCTCCTCCTCCGAGCGCACCTGAGAAAAGGGAGCGAGTGTGTGCGTGGGGGGGGGGGGGGTTGCGTGACAACCAACCAGGTGGTGAAGCAGAATTCGACAGAGACAGACCGACCGACCATCCCGTGCAGCTTCACATTTAAGGCGGCAGCAGGATGGAGCAGTTCTCAACTGCAGCAACACCTTGCCGATGTGCTTGCCCTGCGCCATGTAGCGGAAGGCGTCCTCCACCCGGTCCCTCTTGAACACAGTGGTGCGGAGAGGCTGGACCACTCCGTCGGCTATGCCCTTCTTCAGCAGCTCCGACACCTCCTCCCACTCGCGGTTGCCCTCCTCAAACAGGGCGTCCAACAGAATGCCATGGAAGGCCACGTTCTTCAGGAACAGAGCCATGCCTGACACGGGGCCACAGAGGAGGGTTGGCCAACCGCAGCGTTCCGTGGAAAACATGACTCAGAATTTTCCATTACACCATCCCTTTCCGCAGACGTTCACATTTGAAACGGTCCAAGTTAGATTTGGAACAGGGCCATCGATGGCGTACACTGCACCGTTCTAGCTTGGAGTGCCCAACTGGATGGACTCTAGCGCTCACCTAGAGGGGTGTTGTTTGACAGATCGTATTTGCCGATCTCCAGGAAGCGCCCATGCCTGGCCAAACAGCGCAAGCTTGCCTGCAGCTTCTCCTCAGCCAAGGAGTTCAGAACCACATCGACGCCTGGGCCCAGTCCAAAACAGCACAGATTACTCAACTAAGCAATAACCAATGATCCAATCAACACGACTGATCCCTGAGCGATTGGTCATATCTAAACACAGCAGGGCATACCTCTGCCTTGTGTGTGCTTCAGCACATGCTGCTCAAAAGACGCGTCTCTTGAGTTAGCAAAGGATTCGGCCGTGAGCTGAGGGAACCGCTCCTGCAGGTAGGCCCTCTTCTCTTTGGAACCTGCGGAACCCCAGAAGTGCGTCAAAGCCACCCTGACCGGCCCATTACCAGCAAATCAGGCAGAGACGTGCAGGCACGTGTGGGCGTGTGCGGAGATGGCTCTCACCCACGGTGGTGAGCACCCTGCAGTGCATGCTAAGCGCAATGCCAATGGCAGCCTGGCCCACTCCTCCGGAACCAGAGTGGATGAGCACGCTCTCGCCGGGCCGCAGACGCCCGCGCACCACCATGGAGTAATACGCAGTAGCGTAGACCACAGGCACAGAGGCGGCCTGTTCCAGACTCCTGCACGCAAACAACACAGACGCAGACAGAATGCCACAGCTTCTATTAGTAGGAGGTCATAATTCTCATCAGACAGTAGAAAACATCTTCATATTTTGCCTCAGATTACAAGTGGATTCTAGGCTATGGAATTGCTCTCTGCATGGAAGATTATAGGCTATGGAATCCCTGTTTGAATCGCTCTCTCTCGCATGTGGGTGTTGCAGTCATTTGCCAAGAGCCTTACCAGCTGGACGGGACGTCCCAGAGGAAGCGACAGTCTGCATCCACGACAGTGGCCAGTCCTTTAGCCGGCAGCAAGCCCATCACACGGCGTCCGCTGGGATCTCGGCCAGAGAACTCCATTCCCAGCATGCAGTGCTGTAGCGCTATGTCTCCTGCACGCAGAAATTGAGAAAGGATATTTGGGCTCAGTTCACCGTGCCTGATGCACACAACATTGTGACAAATATGGATGTGGATGTGGATGGTGGGGGGGGCGGATTTTATCTGAAAGCATCAGGCACAAACGCCTGCAAAGCTCCAACTAAACCCACTCAATTGCACGTGTTCCTTCTGTTCAGGTACTACACCAGCTCCAGCTCTTAGTAGAGTGGTAAAGGAGGAGCTAGCTACCGGGAATGGCGTCTGGTGGCAGTTTCCCCGTGGCCAGCATAATGTCTCTGAAGTTGAGGGAGGCGTAGTGGACGCAGCAGAGCTGCACGCTGGGGCTCGAGGCGACAAAGTGACGCAGAGGCGAGGCGATCCAGCGCAGCGATGCCAGGTCACCACGGGTCAGCACGTTCACGTAGGCCTGCTCCGTCGGCTCCTCGCGCAGACCTATGGCACCGAGTCAGACCGTTGTCAACAACCAGCTGGCAACCGCCCACAGCACACGTGCGCTCACGGGCGGGTCGGACGCGCGTCACCAGAAGTCCTGCTGGTAAGAAAGGGACAGTGGCGGCGTACCTTGTGCGAGCAGCTGGTGCCGGAACGCCCCCCACTGGCCGTCCCGGTACACATTCATAGTGAGGTCTTTCTGCAGAACCGCCTGCATGTCCTTGTGGGTAAGCTGCAGCGAGGGAGCGGTGGAGGACTTCTTCAGATTAGACACGAAAGCACACCTGGAGAGAAGAAAAAAAAAAAAAGGACCCCAAGGACAGCTAAGGGACGCGTGTTCAACGCACCATTAATCTTTAACCTAATGTGTTGCATTCAGCTTCTTTTATACAACGAGCCTGGTAATGAGATTGAAATATTACTGCCAACATTCCACAGCTCTGTGCAGCGAGAAGTAACGAACTAACCGAACGCGGCTGCCGCCGGGTTCCTGTCTGAGGCAGTTGACCATACCCACCACTCCATTATGGCCTTGGGTGGCAGTCAGCCACACTGGCTTATCGGATTCCTCGGCCAGCGTGCTCTGACAGAAGATGAAAAAAAAATGAGCGGAAAACAAGAGAAGGAACATTTAAAATTCGGGGGATCGTGTTTTAGAGTTGCAACATTTTGCTTGGCCCCCTGGACATTGCAGATAACTTGCATACATACTGTGCACCAAGCTTTACTATGTCTTTAAATAAGAGCAACAGTTTACAGACACCACAACTCACCTTTAGTGACTCTACCCATGTGTAGTCAGTGGAATCTACGGGCACGGCCATAGGCCGCTTCTCAGGGGTCTGTCTGCGTCCGAGAAAGAGGACGGAACCATAGAAGGATTTCTTAAGCATCACCAGGTTAAGAGAGGACTGTTCAAACAGCTTCTCCCATTCTGCCTGCACATGCACACAGTCACAGCACACATGCAAGAGGAACGAAGAGCAAACACAAATTAGCAGAACCAAAACAGAAAAACACAGGAAAGAAAGTGAAAAATGTATGGAATACCAAGATACACAGCACATATAAAACAACTGCAGGCGGTCCATCCGTGTCTGGCCATTGAAAGAGCACTGAGAGGCTCTTTCCCATACCTGAGTCAGCAGTCTACTCTGGCTGTCCAGAGAGGTGAGGAACGCGACCATCTCGCCCAGCGGGTCTCCCTTCAGGAGGGTGTGGAGCAGCACAAAGCCCCCCTCCCTGGCAGCAGAGGCCAGGTTGTCCAGCAGTGCACCTGGGCTCGCCACCGGCCCTGCTGCCGCACAGTTGCACACCACCAGGTCAGCGGCGGCCAGGGCCCCTGCGGCTGGCCCCTGCTCGGGGTCCCACTGGGCGCTGGAGATGCCCTTCTCCTCCAGGGAGCTCTGCAGGGGGGCCAGCAGGTCCGGGGTGATGTCCGAGGCCGTGTAGTCCAGTCGCAGCATGGGCTGGATGTTGAGGAGGCCGACGGCACGGGAGAACACGTGGCCGACGCTGGAGAGGGCCTGACGAGAGAGGGTTAAAAGGTCAGGCACCAGCTCAACACAGCAAGGACCCTGGAAGATGCTCTGCATTGAACTCGTTGGAGGTTTATTTTAGTCACATGTCAATGCACAAAAGAAAATGTACTGGCTAAATGAGCTTATACTTTTTTTAAAAATTAGATATAAAATAAAATAAATATTTTTCCATTATGACAATATTAAATTATTGAGGTTATATCTCATCCTTCTTTAGCTATTAGGGAAGACTATCTACAAATGCACCAAAACAAATTTACACCATTTAAGCATTTATTTGAATAATAAATGTAATAACTTTGGGGCTAAAAGATACCGGACACGCTGGCTCTACACTCAATCCGTTTTCGTTAGTCAAGAGTCACACAGTTCACTGCACCTCCAGGACTTTGAGCTTGCCCGCGGCGCTGTTCTCCAGGGCCGTGTCCAGGCAGTGGCGCAGGGCATGCGAGTCCAACAGGCCGTTGAGGAGCAGGTCCGGGAGCAGGTAGTCCCACTCCTTCTGCACAGCCTGCTTCAGCTCCGAGCGCAGGTTCCCGTTCAGCTCCAGAGCGCACAGGCCAGCGAGCAGCCGCGGGAGGCAGCCCTCCGCCCCCGAGCCGACGCGCTCGCCCTCCCACGCACCCTCCAGCCCTGGGATGGAGATCTTCACACCCTGGCTGGCCAGTTTCTTCTGGACATGGTTAATCAGACCTGTTGAAGAGATGACCCAGAGAATGGCTAATCATCATCTGTGACAGCTGAAGGCAGTAATACATGCAAATCTAAAATCTCCACCATAAACCCCTTAAAAAGTTAACAACTATTAAAGTGAAATCTCACACATAGGTACCACACATCCTTTCATTTGTACTCGATAGTCAGAGTGTGAGAGGGACGTGACTTGCTTTTGCAGCATCTTAGCTGTTCTTGCAGCTTCCCATCAGATCCCAGGTACTCAGTCTCCACATAGGGTACAAAGACAAGCTCCTCCAGAGTGGGAGGGCTCTGTTGCTGCTGGCGACGGGGTGCAACGGTGGCATGGAGGCCACAGATTTGAACGCCGCCGGCCTTAATGTGGTCCAGGCAGCGGTTGAGGTGGACATCAACAGCTAAAGAGAAGAAGGGAGAAAGTTGAGACTTTGCCGACATGGACCTTAATTTCTATACATGTAAAACAGCAGTTTCAATTGCAGCAATAGCATAACCAAGTTGGGGACGCCAGAAGGCAGTGAACACTGTACCTTTGCGATCCCCTGAGTAGTCCTGAACCTTCTTCTCGTGCAGCGTGGGGTCTACGCACACCGAGCGGATCCGGGTGGGCAGACGCAGGCTGCGGCCAGACAGGCCCAACACGATCATCTGCAGCATGGTGTCCAAAAATGTCACCCAGTTCCCCGTCCACTGTAGCTTCCCATGATCCCCTAAAAACCAGACCAGGGGTCAGGTCTTGGCTTACACAAAACTCCCCGGCACGGAGTCAAGTCAGAAGCATGTGCTATGGCTGTGCAGTTCTCAGTATGCTGCATGAGAACTGGGGTGTTCACCGGCACTGCTGGACTCCAGAATGCCCTGGAAGGTTTTGCCGTAGTCGTAGCCGCGCAGACGTAGCTCTTTGTAGACATCTCCGGCTTCGAGAGGTTTGGCTTCCTCCACCTCCAAGCTCACAGGTTCGGCCATCTGAGACAGGAAGGAGTCCAGTGCCTTTTCCTCCAGCACGTTCACCTTACCTGGGGCAGTCAGGAGCAGGAGACAACACGCACACAAGCACGGCGGCATTAATCGCTCATGGCTCAGGTGCTGAACTAGAACATGTGCTGGTTCATGTGGTGGTCCATACAGGAGATTTGGCTAAGAGGGTTCTAACTTACCACTGACTGCCAAGTTGCCATTCTCGGACACCTCAAAGCGGTTTGTGGCAGGCATGAGTCCAACCTCCAACTGGACAGATCCTTTTGTGGAATGTAGCAAAGTGATCAGGTTGCAGTCAAATATGCTTGTATGTTTTATTTTTATACAAAATAAGATCAACTTGACATACTGAGCCTAGATTAATTAATTACTGTCAGTGGGAGATGCACATATGCACAATATGAAATCTGTACTGTAGGGGACGCAGTGGGACTCTCACCAGTCCTGGGCAGAATGGTGGCTCTGTGGATAGTGACGTCCTCAAACATGACTGGGGTGTGTTCCATAACTGTGCCCAGACTCCTCATCAGTGTTCTCCATGCCAGCACCAGGTATCCCGTGGCTGGGTACAGGACCCTTCCGTCAATACAGTGGCCAATCACGTAGTAGTCTGGGGATTCGGGATTTGTGTCTGCACAGAGGAGATGGGTGGGAAGAAAAACCAGATGGAAAAGGAGAGTCTGGTCTTAGTTGCTGTTGACGACCAGCATAGTTCAGTCACTGGCAACGACGAGCATGTCTGCGACCTTCTGATCAACGGACTCCTTTCTTCAAGGACGAACTGATTTTTTTAATATCAGTAGGTGTGACAGCATAATATAGTTTGATTCAACATTGAAAAAAAAAAAGAAGGATCTTCTCACCAATGTTGTAAACTGTGGCTGAGGTGGAACCCCCAGAGCCTGCTGGGAAGTCCTCCACCTTGGGCACGTCCCAGGTTTGGGAGTGGTCCCACTGGATAAGAGGGGAGATGAGAGGGGTCCCCACTGGTACAGGGTACTCCACAGGATGGAGCCGGTTACTGTCCACGTTAATACTGCGAGCCAACCAAATGTTTGCATGAAATGGTGACTAAAACAGATCAGAACATTTCCGAGTTCATACAAGACATGCCTGTACACCAAAGTCACTACTGACCCATTCATGTAAATCTTGCCTATCTGAGAGAAGAAGAACTCTTGGTTGTTGGCATGTCCCCTCTTCATTAAAGGCAGAATAGAACAAGTGGGCTTGAGGCTACGCCTCAGAATGGCCTGTAGGGGGAGCCAGAGTACATTCAGTAAGTATACATGTGAGCACGTGCGGAATTAATTCTCTTGATGCGTTCAAAGCATGTGCCCCCTCTCGCTGGCTGACCTGCAGCAGGGCATGCGGCGCTATCTCAACCACCACGGCGTTGTCGGGCACGAGGCTCAGGCCCTCCTGGAAGAGCACGGGGCTCACCAGGTTGTTGACGTGGTACTCGGCCGAGGAGTAGAGGGCCAGCGGGCTCTCCCACTCGGCCTGGGGGATGGATGTGCTGATCCAGCGCGCCGAGCGGGGACGTGGGCTTTTGATCACCTGCGCGCATGCAATGACAAAAAAACAAAAAGACACCGTGAGCAAGACAGAAAAAGGAGAACGCATCCGTGCACGTCCCCTGTGTGCGTCTGTGTAGGCTCGTAACGTAGGCTCACCTTCTGCAGTGCTGCCAACAATGCAGGTGCTATAGACGCCATGTAATAGGAGTGGAATGCGACACCTGCACTGCGCACCTCTTTGGCAAACACGCCGCTCTCCTTCAGCTGGGCCACAAACTTGCTGACAGCCTCCTACACACAGACGAACACAGCAAAAACGCCCTCTTATTAATTGTTAATTCTGTTACTGCAGGAGACAGCTCTGAATAATAAAAGGAAGACGGCGAATGAGGGAGGTGAACTCCACCTGTGGCCCGGAAACCGTGACCGTGTCCTCCGAATTGTGGCAGGCTGGGACCACCCGCTGAGGACACTGGGCCTTGCACTCCTCCCAGGTGAGACCTGGGTGGGGAGGGAGGAGTCAAGTTCAGCACTAAAAGAACGACGGCCTAGCAGAGGAGGTCTCGTGCCTCCTGACGATCATGGCTTTAACGGTGACGGGCAGGCCGTCTTACCCACTGCGGCCATGGCCCCTGCTGGTAGGTTGGCTTCTTTGATGCATCTGCCTCTCCAGTAGGCCGCCAGGATGACCTCGCTCTGGCCGAGGGAGCCGTCGGCGTAGCCGCACGCCAGCTCGCCCACGGAGTGGCCCACGATGCCTTGCGGCTGCAGGCCCAGTCTCCGCAGCATATCTATTTGCGCTATCTGGAGAAACATGCAACCATCACCTTTAAGGTAAACAGAAAAGTCTGAGGGATATAAATGGTTGGTGGAATTGGTCGTAACAGGTAGGCATGTTCAATATCTGCAGAAAACATAGTCACTGCTATGCAAACAGGGTTGGTGAAAAAAGGATTGTGAAATACTACACTCAGAATTATCTAGAGCTTAGATTTCAAAGAAAGTTACTGCAAGGCACTATGTGGCAATGCTAGGGCTTTGCTTTAACAATGCCAGTCCAGCACGTGCACGGCACTGGGGAACCCTGACCTGAATGGCGGCGAGGCCCACAAAGGCATGCACCGTGTCCTCGAAGGTGTTCTCGTCAGCCTCCAGGAGGAGGCGCGACACGCACAGCCCTGTGTCCCGCAGAGCCTCGTCCGAGCGAAGGATGGAGTCACAGAAGTCCTGCAGCCGCATCAGGCTGCGGCCCATGCCAGCCCACTGCGCCCCCATACCTGGGGGAGTCCCAGAAAAACTTGGCTGTTAAAACTGCAGCCTACGTTTAAATGTCTACTATCTGGCAAAGCTTAGTAGTTTAACAAATGGGTGCTGAAGCCTTCACTCACCAGAGCAGATGTACCAGAGGGGCCTGGGCGTGGCCTGAGCTTGCTGGACCTCGGTCACCTCCCCCTGGGCCCCCATCAGCGTGTAGCCCCTGTAGGGCATGCTCGCGGTCGGGGCCGCAGACACGTCATTCAGCAGGGCCAGGAAGGCCGCATCCTGGCTGCACTCCTGTGCCTTCTTCAGGAGAGAGGCAGTGGCCTCCTCAGTGCGCCCGCATGCCTGCACCAGCCTGAGCACAGAGGGGGGTAAGGATGGCAGGGGGTGCCCACGTCCTGGCGGGCGCAGGATCACGTGCACGTTTGAGCCCCCGAAGCCAAAGGAGTTGATGCCCACGATGCCGCCACGGACGGGGACGGGCTCGACGACCACGCTGACGTGCCCGTCTCTCAGTGCCGGGATATCGGGGTTGGGCTCGTGGAAGTGAATGTTGGGCGCCCACATGCCATGCTCCAGGGACAAGATCACCTGGAACACGGAGTGGAGGGGTCAGAGTCGAGGACAACTGCTCCACAGGGAAAAGTTGAAGGGTAATGCACACAGGCAGTGGGTGACAGAAAGCACCTGATGACGCGGTCAGACTCACCTTGGCGAGGGCGGCCAGGCCGGAGGCAGGCTCAGGATGGCCCATGTTGGACTTGGTGGAGCCAATAAGCAGAGGTTCCCGCTGTGACTGGCAGAAGACGCTGACGATACCGTTCACTTCTTGTGGGTCCCCAACCTAAGTGAACAACATAATGTGTCTTGCATGGGTGAACAGTTGGGTGTGTTTGCGCATGCATACATGCATGTGTGTGCGCGTATGCTCATGTAGTCACCTTGGTGCCAGTGCCATGGGCCTCAATGTACTCAACCTGCTCAGTTGAGACGTTGACTTCCTGGTAGAGGGAGCGGACCAGGCGTTGCTGCATGTCCCCAGACGGAAATGTCACACCTGGACAAAAGGACAACACACCATCAAATACCTCTGCCATACACACACCCACCCCTCAAAATGGTACTATAAAAGGAAATTTAACTATGAGAAATGTATGGATAACCTATAAGTTAGAAAGCACAAAACATTTTGCATAGGTCCCTTTAGCAGCGTACATAAGGGAAGAGCTGCCAGAAGACCTGCCTGCTGCACACATCACCTGAGCAGCAGCCTGGAGAGCAGACCTGCACAGCTCCAAGCATGCCTGCCCTTCCTCGCATTTCAGCAGAACCATTAGAACCACACGCTGGGAGGAGTGTGTGCCACGGGGCACTGGGGGAAAGGGCACAGCCTCAAATACCCAGAAGAACCAGGTCACTGTTCTCCATTACAGTAATCTGGCATCACAGCTCTACTTCTAAGAACAAGGTAGTGGAACAGTTTGACATACTTCCCCACTACATGAGGAGTTTGGATAAATCTGGCACAGACAGGAAAGCAATATGAAATGAGAAGATAGTTGCACCGGGCTTAACACCTTGCTCTTTGTAGCCATCCGTATTGTTGCCAGCGTTGAGCACAGTGGCGTATACCCTCTTGGCCATGGACTTCTTAGTCAGTAGAACAGCCACAGCAGCTTCTGAGCGACAATAACCATTTCCTGAGACAAAAAAAACCCCAAAACAACAACAAAAAAAAAAGTTTAAAAACTTTATAGCTTTTGCCGCACACCTTAACTCTATATGCATCCAAAATATAAACAAAATTTTAGTATATGAAAATTGCTGTGGTACCCAGTAAAAAAAACAAAAACAAAAACATTTAAAAGAAAAGATGTTACAGCAGACCTACAGTGGAGTAAATTTCATATAGCGTGAATGTGACATCAATAATAATAGCAAAATCACCGGACGAGTCAAAAGACTTGCAGGTTCCATCCGGACTGAGCATGCCCAGTTTCATGAACTGCACTGAGGTATTGGGCTTGAGCAGCAGGTTGACTCCACCCACAAGGGCTGCATCACACTGGCCGTGGCGAATAGCATTAAAGGCATTTTCCAGAGCCAGGAGGCTGGAGGAGCATGCCGTGTCAATGGCTGTGCTGGGGCCTAAAAAAAGACACAACAAACACTCATAATATAGAAGTACACAGTCAACATCTTGGGCACAGTGTCAAAATTTATGCAGTAGATCACATTTCATGCATAGATGAAATGACTCAGCTATTATGAAAGAGTAGGGAATAGTGGTGAGGCATTAGCCTAATATTCACTTCCTAAATGCTCTTTGCATGATGTCACAACAAAATAAGGCAATTTAAAAAACAAAACATGAAATGAAGTATAAATGCACTATGAACAATGTTTTACATAAATAAATATCAAACAGCTTAAAATAGATTGAGCAAAAAAAGCTTGCTCTTGGAGAGAAGCTAGAGTTTCTTCATCATGCAAGACAAGTTTATTAGTATAGCGCCTTTCATACACAGTGGCTATTCAAAGTGCTTTACAAAGACATAGAAGAAGAATTAATAACAAAGTACATTAAGGAACAAAGGCTAGAAATGACAGAACGTTTGCATACCATTGAAGTCAAAGTAGTAAGACAGGCGGTTGGCGAACATGGCATGCTGGCAGCCCGTCATGCTGTATCCCAGCAGCTCCTCTGGGTCTTTACTGAAGGCCTCACCTGCCTCAGAACCACTCACGCCGATGTACACGCCAGTCTTAGTGCCACGCATGGCCATTGGGTTTATGCCTGCCAGGACAGAGCGTACCGTCAGCAGTCAGGCGTCCTTGCACTCGCCCATACACGCCATTTCTGATGAGATGGTGCTTTCGGAATTAAGTTTTAGTGCTGTTGAGCTACTGAATTCTACTTTTCAGTTACCACACTTTTCTAAATAAATCGGTCTACTCATTTTGAATGTTTCATGCTCAAGCTTGCCGGACCGCTGACCTCCATCAACGATGGCCTCGTATGATATCTCTAGGATAAGCCTCAGCTGTGGATCCATGGTATGGGCCTGTTTGGGATGAACGCCAAAGAAGCCTGCGTCAAATCTGTCTATTTCTTTGAGTTTTCCATTTCTGCGGGGAAGCCCGTACAGACCTAAGTGGGAAAGCAGGATATGCATGAGGGTTACTGATTGAAATGGGGGAGGGAGAAAACCCCCACAAGATTTCCTATTTATCAAAAGCTGTGACTCGGTCCTCTGTGCCTCGAGCCTGCTGGTGCTTGTAGCACATGAACGAACATTTGCAGTGTGCCAGAGAGAGAGAGAGAGAGAGAGAGAGAGAGAGAGAGAGAGAGAGAGAAAAATCTGTTCAGACGATGCCGTGTCAGCAGGCACGCAATGAAAGCAGCAGACCAAAGAGACCAGAGAGGGGGACCAAAGTTGAACATCTCTTCATCTACTGAAATCAAGTCACTCACTCAAAATCCAAAGCATGCCACTTTTAAAGGTTACGCAAGTGTTCAACCGAAAGCAGGTCTGTAAAATTCACCCGTTAATTGGCAAAAGATGTGGGTATGCTTATGGGACTGTGTAGGATACCTGGCTTCCATCTTCTGTCATCCTCTGTGACCATGTCGACACCATTAAAAAGGTTCTGCCAAAATTCTTCCAAATTGTTCGACTCGGGAAGCCGACCCGAAATTCCAGCTATGGCGATCTCCTCCATGACGAGAGGGTGAGAGTTTCTGTGGGTCCGGACAGAAAGTAACGAGAGCAGTCAGAGAGCAGACATGACATTAAGAATGTGCAGTGGGTGGAGGGCACTGCAGGAGGAGCCTGGAGGACTGCAGGCTTTGCTCGCCGTTTCCGGGATCAATGCATTCACAAGAGCTCCATCCCTATAGCTGCCATCCAAAAAGCAGGAGATTCCTGCTTACTACGAGGTGCACCCTAGCACCACATTGGGCACAAAGTATCCCTCTGTTCTGCACCCCTCTGAGGTACAGCCAGTCCTTGAGGGAGTGTCTGACTTGGAGCAAGTTATCCACGGACAGCCTGGATTTACCAGTCCTGATTCTTTGAGTAACCATACACTAGACTATTTAGTATTTTTCCAAGCACAATTTCACCTGACTCGAGACATCAGCTAATTAACAAACCCTGAATAAATTGAATGGATGTGGTAAAATGGGGAAAATCATTAAAAAAAAAAAATGCAGTTCAGGCTTATTTCAGGTCTGGGAAACTGAACAGTCCTTCCTCAACAAGGAAAGTAAACACCACAACAGTAATGTTGCTCCTCTTTTTGTACATCTACAGCATATAGGTAGTTTAAAAGTATAAAAGAACAACCAAGTGCACAATATGGGAGTCTCTCAGCTGTGAAGTAAAGAAATGTCTAGATGCAACCTTTCAGAGCAGATAAACCTACTAGTGGCGCTTTCCTGAAAGAAAATGCACATGAATGAGCAAACATGCATTTTCTTTTTGACGCATTTTTAGCGCACATGACAAGGACTGATTTCACAACCCATTCAGTTGTGCATGAATGAGATATTGTAGCCGGCAAGGGTAATTCTCTTCTGACTGGGAAAAACTTCCTTGTTGGAGAGAATTCCTTGCAGCTGTAAACTGTGTGTACTAGTCCATAAAAAGGCAGCAGCTTACATGTAGCCAAAGACAAAATTCAACTTAAAAGAAATCTTTATGTAATCTCATCACATAAGAAAGCATTGCGCTACTTTGGCCCTCTCAATTTTTTGTGGGATATATGTTTGAGAGGACTTTCAGATAATTACATTCAGCAAAAGGCAAAATGTTCCATTCTCAAAAGCAACAATTCTCAGTCACTTATTTACAGTGTAACCCTGCAGCATACTTGTGTTAGGCTGTATTGGATATGGTCATTAGGTTAGTATTGTTTGTTACTATAGAAACAGGCAGGTACCTGCCAAACAGGTATTCACATATAAGTTTGTCAATGCAGGAATGCATGTGAAGGACTGTGAGATGTAGTGCTGTCAACACACATAGTTCTTACAGTCATTACATTCTTACAGTCCTACAGTCTATAGCATTACAAATGTGAATACCAAGTAAGGGGGGGGGGGGGAGTCATTTCATGGCTCTGTAATACTGTAATTAGAATAAGAATTATTTTACTTGAAAATTTAAACAGTAATTTAACTTGGTAGGTCGGAACAAGAACACAAAATATGCAATGACCAAAAGTGGAAACCCATGTATGTAAAACTAAATGGTAAATTGCACTGCTTTTATTTTTAAACGCAACCCACTACCTCAGCACTCAGGCCAGGGCAGATTGAAAGAACAATTAAACCTGACCCAGATCTAAAATATTTAGCATCACCGTCTCCCTATAGCATTGAACTAGGGTTTTAAAGTAATAGAAAACAATTAATTGAACTGTGCTTAGTTTACAAAAAGAAAAACAAAATCTAACTGGGCAACATGACCATATCCGTTCCAGCCCTGTAGCAACATGTTTCACTGGGATTTGATAACATTTATGGTATTTAGCAGTCGCTTTTATTTAAAGCGACTTACAATTATAACCGAGTACAACTTGAGCAATTGAGGGTTAAGGGCCTTGTTCAGGGGCCCAATGGTGGCAACTTGGCAGTGGGGGGGCTTGAACCCACAAGCTTTTGTCAAGCTTAAAAGTCAAGCACATTAACCACTGAGCTACCACCTATTGAACACCGGAACACGACAAAACGTGCACGACCAGGCAGCACCGGTACAACGCACGTCCCTTCTTTCTCAAACATTTGTACTCATGTAGTTCTGTGCAACATGCGTGTATATTGTAGTTTGTCGCATCATGGTCGTTTCGTTACGTCTACAAGCTATCTAACCTATATAGCTGAGTGAAGGCCACTGAACTTGACCTGACTTGAGTGACCCTGGAGTGATAAAAGTGGCTTGACCTTTGAGGCCAACTAAACCAGCAGTCTCCAAAAGCCCAATAATTCAGTCAAACCATCACATGAAGAGGAAAATCCCCATGCAAAATCATAAGAGGACACCATGCTTGCCTGCTTTTAGTAACTGATAGTGTTCGTAATGGAGACAGTGTAACTGCATTACCTGTTAGCTGGTTAACAGAGTTCGTAATGAAAACCGTATATATGCATTACACCTGTTAGCTGGTTAACTCAGTTCATCAACTGCTAATGTAGCCTATCCTGACGGCGTTTATACAGACCAGCTGTGGCCATTCAAACATATATTACATATGCACACTACAAGCAAGCACAATCTAAAAGACTACAGGCTGGAAAGATGATGAATCTTTCTTCAGGAGGGCGTGCTTCAGGGGCAATGGTTATTCAGGAAAACGGCATCATTTTGTCCTTAGCCAGCTGAGGGAGGGTCTAGCTAGAGCCCCTTTACGCACTGGCAGTTTTAAGCTCATTTTTGAATGATTTGTACTTGTTCACTTTAACAGTAGGTATCTGAAATTGTACACATAGCACAATGATCATTCAGGATTCAAACTGAAGCAGACACTTTGGAGAAGACATCCATTCACATCCAGGCTTATTTTTCCATCATTTAGGTTCCATTTGAGCTCATTTAATACAGAAGAAAATGTCAAAAAACCATAAAATGCCTTTGATTTTTTTGGTGTATAATGCGTCTGTTGATGCTGGAGATTGATTTTCACTCATACTCTGCATTCTCTGATTCACCAGGGTCTTGTGTAATAAATGGAACAGTTTTGAGCATATACATGAAATGACCAAATATCTACACAATGTTTTCCACTAGGTGTCCTACACTTCTCCAAAGGGTCCAATAATCTCTCCAATGCAAACTAAGTCATTAGTCACTATATATCAACTTTGCATGTTTCATTTTGCCAAAACATAAGTTACTTTAGTAAGTTCCACAACAATATTGGATTCTTAGCATCACTGTTGGCATCATTATGGGAAATACTGTACTAGCTACTACTACTATACTAGCTAATACTGTAATACTGTAAAGAAATAGTATACTTTATCATTTATACTTACGATTTGTAGCAGGATTACGAATTTCCAGCAGTGAATGGAAACATCCAGTGATTTGATATGCAAACATCTTAGCTATTCTATGATAGCAGCTAAGCTAATCGATGCTAGCGGTCAAACTAGTCCATCCTAGCAGCACTCAAACAATTCCACATAAACTTCAGCTAAAATAAGCCTCTTCCTTTCCATGATGTCCAAACATATTGGCAAAATCATCAAATCAATCTTATGGTTTCGCCAAACAGCGCCAAACCGATGCGCTATGCTATCTGCTAACAACACGGAAGCACTGACAGTATACTGTGCGCATACCTTTAAATATTAAAGGGATGACTAAACAATGCAAGTGAGGGGTCTACGTTTTCATCTAAGCCTCCTCTATTTGATGAAACTGCTGCCAATCAAGCAGCTTGCCCTGGAAACTCTTGGAAACACCTGGAAGTAAATGTTAGTCACCCTCCCTCCCCTTCTCGTTTCACACATAGGTGTGAATTGTTGTCACTCCAAAACAATGGTGCTGCAACAGACAATAAAAATCAATATAGAGTAGAAAAGGGGGGTCTAATGCTCTATTCAGGAACAGTTTTACGTCAGTAGCATGCTTTTTCAGTCAACCAAAGGCTTGCGTAGTTTGGGTATTTTTCGAAGGAATCGCTTCTTGGCCTTTTGGCTAAGATCAAGTGTAGTATCTGTTCTTATCAGTTGTGGATTTTACAGATTTTACGCTTGTGGAGAACGCTGCTGCGCTTGGGCCTTTTTTTTATAGTTTTAGTGAGGCCAAGGGTGATCTTAGGTGCAGACCCGGGAGGCTTGTCCTCCATCGCCGCATGTGATCCCTTGGTCTCTTTTATTGTTTTATTTGATTTTTAGTATTTTAGGGTGTTTTTTTAAATTTTGTTTTAAAGCCCCGGCTCATCCCGACGACAAGGAGGACGACGATCCCAACTTGGCCAGCAGGGGGAGGACCTCCCAGCACAGAGGCAGCTGCCGGCGTGGGGGACCAGCTTCAGCTCCGACTCCGGGACCGGCCAGAGATGGCCGTGGATGGCAATGGGGCGGCTCCTCGCCGCACGGCGCAGGCAGTAGAGGCGCCAGCAGAGACCCCGACAGCTGCCAGGACCTCCCTGGCGGGACCGGGTCTGAGGGCAGGCGGAGGACTGCTCAATACGGCCCGGTTCCGCTGGAGGGACCCGGAGGATGGGACCCGCTTTACTGAGCGGGTCCCCTTCATACGGGAGGTACTGATCGGCTGTTTCGGGCTCCACCCTGGGGCCTTAATTTGTGCTCAGCGCAATGGTGCGCAGCACTTTTACGACGTGACTATGGCGAGTGATGCCGCCTATAAGAAAGTCCTGGAGCTGGAGGGAAGAATGGGTGACCATCCGCTGGGATCGAGCCCCTATGGGACGGTGAACGGCGGATGGTCACCATCCATTTCTTTAACCCCCAAGTTAACCCCCCGCAGCAGAGGTGCGGATGTTTTTGGCTAGGTACGGGGAGGTCCTCCTGGGAGAGCAAATGGTTTGGGATGAGCTAGGGATTTGGAATGGGTGCTGCCAGTTTTTAATGAAGTTTGCAAAGAACAGTGAAGGGAAGGAGGTGTTCCCCCCCCCCCCCCGCATATTTTACATGTGCTGGGAATAGGGGGTACTTGTTCTTTAGGGGGCAGCCCGCCTTCTGCAGGGGGTGCCAGCACTACGGTCACCTGGCTGAGGGGTGCCAGGATTCCGTATGCAGAAACTGCCTGGGGCCGGGGCACCAGGCTAAAAACTGTAAGAATCCCCGCCGGTGTAGGGCGTGTGGGGGGGAGGGACATTTGGCACACTCCTGCCCTGGAAAGGTTAAATCTTACGCTATGGCATTGGTAGGGGGCGGGAGTGTGGCCTCGAACAATGAAAACCCCGGGGGGGAGGAACTGGAGTCTGTAGAGGAGACGACCCCCCCCGGGGGAAGACGAGGATTCCCCCCCCGCAGCCCTCATGACATCCTCACTGGCGGAGGTAAGGTCCCTGGCCCTGGGCCAGCCCCCTCGGCCTTTGGAGGCACCCCCTGCCCCTCCCAGCGGAAAGGCCAAAAGGAAGAGGGAGAAGGCCCAGCGGGATAAAGAGAAAAGGATGAAGGCGGGCCCCCCCTCAGCGGCAGCACCCCATGAGGAGCCCTCCCAAGCTCCAGACTCCTCCCTTGCCCCCAAGGCAGATGATTACAACAGATTGGTGGAGGATGATACGCCCCCACCACCCACTACATATGGGGGCAGGGAGGGGTCACCCAACGAGACCCCATTCTTAGAGGAGACTACGGACAATGTGGATTTTTAGTTGATTTTTAGGATGTTTTACTGTTTTAACGTGTTCTCTCCTTCTTCTCTTTTATTCATGGTAGATTTTACTATTTTAACTTCTAACGTCAGAGGGCTCCAGAACGCGAGAAAGAGGGCAGCAGTATTCCAGGACTTGGCATCGACCCCTTCAGCAATCTATTGTTTGCAAGAAGTTCACCTGAGGGACCAGAGGGATGAGGCTCTTTTTTCCCAGCATTGGAAGAAAGGTAAAGCCTACTGGAGCGTGGGTGGTGTCCACTCTTCAGGCGTGGAAATCCTGTTGGGGGACGACACTATCGTGCCGGGGAAGGCGATGGGGGTGGACATCACCTGGAGAGGCCAACACCTTAGGGCAATTTGTGCCTATGCTCCGGTAGAGGCCTCGTCCCAAATTGCTTTTTTTGATGCACCGTTCCCGTCCTGTGTCACGAATAGACACCTTTTTTTGGCAGGTGATTTTAATGTTTTCTTGGAAGGGCGTGCAGATGTCAGCTGGAAACATTTTAGAAAGCTGCTCCACGATTTCAGCCTGACTGACGGTTTTAAGAAATGCAACCCCAGAGATCCAGGCCATACCTGGCATAACAGTCGAGGGGCATCAAGCCGCCTAGATTACATCTTGGCGTCACCCTCTGTGCTTTTTAAGAAGGCCTCTTTGACCCCACGCTGGTTCTCTGACCACTTGGTGGTAGAGGCCAGTGCTTCCATTAACGCACCTGCAGTAGGCAGGGGTTATCGGAAGCTTTACATGCAGGTCTTGGAGGAAGCAGAGTTCCAATCTCTGTTCAGAGACCACTTTGCAGTCTGGCGAGGCTGCAAAGAAGGTTATGCCTCTCCCGCGGCATGGTGGGAGCACGTGAAAGAGTGGACCCGTGCTCTATCTACGCACTATTGCTGCCGGCGCAAGGCCGAAAGGCTGGGTCGAGTCCGGGATGTGGAGAGGCACCTAAAAATAGAATACGCTGATTGGAATAACGGAGGGGAGCTAGACCTCGCTAGAGTGCAGACCCTTAAGGACGAACTCAGGGTCCTGCACGAGAGGTCGGCGGCAGCCCTCCTGTTTAATGCCAGGTTGCAGCTGGCTGAGGAGGACGAGCGCTGCACAGCATCCTTTTTTCAAAGGGTCCGGCAGGCTCGCCAAGAGTGACGTTTTACATCGCTCAAAGACTCGGAAGGCCCCACCTGTTCGGACCCGGCCCGGATGATGGAGGTTGCATATGATTTTTATCCGAATCTTTTTAATAAAAGAAGTACAGACTTTGAAGTAGGGGAGCAGTTTTTGGCAAATTTTAATGTTTGCCTTCCGAGCACCACCCGGGATAGCTTAGAGGCCCCCTTTACTCTGGCAGAGTTGACGGGGGTACTTGGCAAAATGAACCGGCGTAAGGTCCCTGGCCTGGATGGACTCCCTGTAGAGTTTTACTCTACATTTTGGGATGTCCTAGGGCCAGAGATCGTGGAGGTAGCCGAGGATGTGCCCCGGCAGGGTTTGCTCGCTGAGAGCATGCGGTCCGGGGCACTCTCCTTGTTATACAAGAAGGGCGATCCTACTGATCTCGCCAATTGGAGGCCCCTGACCATGCTTTGCGTAGACGTAAAAATCTTCGCAAAGGCCCTGACCGAATGTCTGAAAAGAGCCGTGTCACTTTTGGTTCACAGTGACCAGACCTGTGGGGTCCCAGGGAGATCGGCAACCTGGAACCTCCATTTAATCAGGGATGCCATCTCCTGGGTTGAGGACAGAAATGTCCCTCTGGCGCTTGTGAGCTTAGACCAGGAGAAGGCGTTTGACTGGGTGGACCACTGCTTCCTGGAGAGGGTGTTGATGAAGCTAGGGTTTGGGCCCTTTTTCTTAAGGTGGTTTAAGACATTGTACGCTGGGGTGGGAAGCTGTTTCTCCATCAACGGTCACCTCAGCGAACTAGTCCCTGGAGTGACGGGAGTTAGACAGGGATGTCCTCTTTCTCCCCTCCTCTACGCGCGCTACATCGAGCCACTTGCGGCCGCCATAAGGGCCCACCCGGAAATAGATGGTCTCCCCCTCCCGGGGGGTGGAGGTGCTGTGGTAAAGCTGGCTCAGTATGCAGATGACACTACATTGTTCGTATGCTCGGACCAGTCGCTCAGGCGCGCCTTGGACATGGTGCAGGTGTTCGGAAAAGCTTCCGGTGCCGCACTAAACCTTGGCAAGTCGGTTGCCAAATACTTCGGCTGCTGGAGGTATAGGAGGTATAGGAGGGCAAGCCCACCAGCGACAGGCCCTTGAAAATCTTGGGGGTCCACTTCACATCTGAAGGGGCTGCCCGGGTAAACTGGAAAGAGAGGTTAGCTCTTGCCCGGGAAAAAGTTGGGGCTGTGGAAGGCCAGGTCCCTGTCCTTCCTTGGTAAGGTATTAGCATTGAAGGTCGATGTGCTTCCCTCACTGCTCTACTTGGCTCATGTGTACCCTATGCCTCGCACCATGTGGCGAGGCTTAACTAAGGACGTTTTTAATCTCGTCTGGGGGGGCAAGTATGAGTATGTTAAGAGGGAAGTTATGTACCTGGGAAAGGACAAGGGTGGGAGGGATGTCCCTGACTTCCCTCTCAAGCTGGACTGCCTGTTCTTTGCACAGCTCTGTGCATGGTTGGCTGCTCCCCTCGAGCACCCCCATCAGTATTTTATTCGGTTGTGGCTGTCCTGGCCATTGCGTAAAGTGGTAAGAACGTGCTCCAATTCCGGCCCCAAGGCTGAGACGCTGCCGGAGCACTATGACCACACGGTGAGATGGAGCAAGTCGCTTCCCGCGGGTCTGCGGCCCGAGGCCCTCGCCAAGCACAGGTTACTTTACAACATTGTGCTCGAGGCACGGGGGACTCGCACGGTTGTGGGCCTAGACGAGGACACTTGATCCAGAGTACAGCCGAAAGATTTAGACAACCGGCCGCAGGACCTGAATTGGCGGTGTGTGCGTGGCAAGCTGCCAGTCAGGGATGTTCCGTACAGGCACGGGCTCACCAGGCACCCGCGCTGCCCAAGGCCCAACTGTGTCGGGGAAGAAACTCTCCGACATGTGTTTTGGGACTGTGGGTATGCGCGGTATGTCTGAGGCAAAGCAGCCGACCTGTGCAGGACATTAGACCCGCAGTTTACATTGACCTTTTAGAAGGTTACATGGGGGTGGCCCCAGGATACCAGGCCATCCTTCGCGCCCCGGATATGGAAGCTGGTGAGCATTACCAAAAAAGAACTATGGAATGCGAGGACCAGCCTCATCCAAAAAGGGACACGCCTGGACACCTGGGGATTATATAAAAAGGTTTGTGCGGATTTAAAATTTAGGATGGAGCATGACATCATCCGGTGGGGCTACCACGCGGCGAAGGAGAGGTGGAAGGGCCTCTTCGAGCTGTAGGCCCCCCGGAGTCTTTTAGGGTTTTAGTTGAAAAAGGTTTTAAACTTAGCTGAGACTCTGCTCCATCCGGTGGTCCCAGCGGACCACCGTATTTTATTGTTTTAACCACCATGATAGAGATACACAATAGGTGAACATTGTTTTAAGTGGAATCTGTAGGTCTGGTTTTTTATTAATAAGTGTTTTATTTTGTGTGTTTTTTATTAACAAATTAACACTTTTCTATTGTGGGTTTTTTAATGTTTTGGTTTGTGTGCCCGTTTTAACTAACATAGATCTGCTGTTTTAGCGTAGGCACTTAGCCTTTTAGCTTTTTAGTGGTGTTCTTATTTCTGTCTTTTTATAGAGAGGCCGTTTTAACAGTTTTATTGTTGTTTTACTCGGTTGTCCAGGCGCAGCCTGGCCGAGAAATGATCTTTTAATGGACATTTTATCACTGACTTTTTACATGGACTTTTAACGATATACCCCCATGTAATTGGTACATGGGTGGGCCGTGGTATTTTAATGTCCTGGACTTTTAAAAGACTTTTAAAGTTTAAAATTAAGTATATACATTGTTGGATTTTATTCTGTATTTGATTTATTGAACTTAATAAATCTTGGGAAAAAAATAAAATAAATAAATTTACGAAGGAACCGAACCGGTACAAAAATGTCGCTTTTACGCAAAGAAGTAAGCACGCAGTTAAAGAACTTTAACACTCCGTATACCGTTTAAATATGTCACGCAGTTGTTTTGATGGTAATTGAATTTTCTATGACAAAATCTGAACTTCTTATACCGGAATAATGTTTTAAAAGGCAACTTAAAAGGGCAGGCACGTTTTTGTGGAAATCTTACCCGAAAAACACGATGATTTCAGCGTACAATTTCTGGCGAACGGATACATGTAGACGGCTGAAAATCGGTAGGCAGGTACTTGTATTAGTCCTAAGAAATGTTATGTTGATAAAATGTACTGTACTTTAAGAATAATCAATTTTATCAAGTAATTTATTTGAGTATGTCCATTTGGGCCCGCCCGCGGGCCCGCTAGGGGGCGTCGGCGCATATAGGGGCTAACTAGCCATCTCGGATACTACCGTGAAGACGAAATAACTGCGAATTACAGCTAGCTGGCTACTTGGCCGTTATCTGTATCAGTCCGAAGAGATGACTAGGTCGTTGCGTGTGTTTAGATTCTGGTTTCACAAGACCAGTTAAAACACTGCAAAAGATGATCGCTTGAGACAATTTATCTGCGACAGTCAAATAATTCCCTAGCTGGCTATGCTAGCTAATGTAGCAAGCTAGGTCCTCATTTAAAGACGAATAACGCATCACAGCCAGCTAGCCGTTGAGTAAATAAAACGTTCCCTGAATATATCAGATTAAATACTAGAGCTAAATGTATCATTAGGCAGAAATCAAGATATATTGATCGTATTCGTTTACAACAACCAATCATTCTTATTGTTGAATACCTACTTCCCATATCAGTTCAGTGAGTTCACACTACAAACTAGGACAAATACACAAAATACATATTAAGTTGCTTACCAGTCGCAGTAGTTGAACGATGGTTCTACAGTACTTTGAATAAATGTACATTCAGTGTCAGGAGAGCCTGAGCTGACCTATATTCCACTCGGTATCCCAAAATCTGTGTGTGCCTAGGCTCCCGGTGACATGGGACGAACTAACCCTTTGCGATTATCTAGGCTTGCCCAAAAAAAATGACTCTCTCTGCTTTGCCTCCCTACCTCTTTCATTTAAATGTCTACCATGCTCTATGGCCACGCCACATGGGCTGACAGTTGACACCGCACTGTAGGCCAATGAGAGAAGAGGCTGGGCTCCCAAGACGCCAGCCGATGGGGTGATTTGCTAATGCTGTTAATTCCGTATGAAAAAAAATCTGGGTTAATAAAGTTCATCACTTCACGTCCAACTGCTACCTGTAGGCCATGGTTGGCGTTCAAATTCAGAACAAAGTGGGGTCATTTGTCTGGAAGCTATCGGTTGTAAACTCATTGCTTATCGGTCTATCAGATAAGCACTGACATACGAGACATCGATAACGTACTAGTATAGCTGAAGTTGTAACGAAATATAGACTTTTTTTAGTGTATTATTTTGTATGTTTTTACGAATCTTAAATAAATCAGGCCTATGAAGTATGATATTTATTATTGCACCCTCACTGCATTATTTTACAGCTTTTAACTTGGTTTTAAGTTGTAAAGTATATATAATAGAATGATAAAACCATTTAAACTGTTGGAGAAGCATAGGTAAAGAATGTATGTAGACTAATAAAATAAAAATTGTGAGATCAGGGCATAACGCACTGGGAACAGATGAGCGCTAAGCCATCGGAAAGACAATGCACTATAAGGCCACAGCAGGTGATGATATAGATATGATCAGTTTTTGTACCCGGTGTCCCCTGATGTGGCACATGGGACATTTTGCCCACAAATTTGACAGGTGCCAGTGACGCTGAAATAAGCCAATCAGTAAATGGAGGTGTGCAAAAATGGCCAATGAGAATGAATTCAAGGGCGTTGCTAGGATATAGGGTGAGGTGATGACAGAGGATAGGAGGAGTTTAATCCCAGACCAGAACAGTTTTGCAAGCAAGACTGTTGGGCTCGTTTAGAGGTAACTTCAGTTCAAAAGCGCAAGACACCTTGTTTTACATAGACATCGTAAAAAAATCAGAACAGCAATATATACGTAGTGAGAATAAAATATTCTATTGTATTCTGAGTTTTTTTTGCTTTGACATACATGGATCATATATTTTAATTCTGTACGAAGGAATCTGTTATCCGTATTTCAAATGAATAGATGGCTATTTACCTCCCGCTCCCGCCTTACAAACTATTTACATTTACCTATTGGGCATCATCTAAACAGTGTTTGTGCTCTTAGGTGTAACATTTTCATAGAAAAGAAAACTACACATTCATAAGTATCCATAGACTTTCATCTCTAAACTAAAAGGTTATTAATAAATGAAATGTTTGCCAAATAGTTTCTTTTAACAGAATGCAATGCCAAAAGGCATTCAAAGCAGGTAAATAAGTAAAATCTTCTTCCACACTGTACTTTAGGATCAAGAGGAAAGCATGAATTCTTGAGTAGCAAATAGTTGTAAGTTCAATGGCACAACTTATTTTTTCTTTTTTTAAACTTTTTTTTTTATCAGTCTTTAATGTTGTAATTTCGAATCTTGACCACTTTGCCAGCAGGCCTTGTCTTTTTGCCTGGTTCAGATGTAATCCTGGTGGGTTTCTTTCTTTCCTGGACCAGTGCTTTCAAGCCCTGAACTTTGACTGGTGATGCACGATACGGGACACTTGTGCCTTGTAGTCTGTCTGATGCAGCAACCTCATCTGCATATAAAACTGATATTTTAGCAACCCAGGGGCAACATGACAAAGTCATATAAACATGCAGTTCTGTGGAGCTCTACATGCTATCAAACTAAAATTTGCCCTGCAAATTTTATTGCTTGATTCACAGAGCCTATGAACCAGTTATGAACCTTGTTAGAGTCATGCCAAGCCTTCATTTAGGGACTTTGCCTGGAGCTCTGGGTTCCCCATATATAACGTCCTCAAGCTCTGAATTTTGAGACCTGCTACTGATGTTGCCACACATTGCCTCATATTTAAAGGCAGATACATTTAAAGAAACATTTCTTTCCAATTAGGATGAGGCCAGATTAAATAATTGAGAACCCACAGTAAGAAATAGCTCATAGTAAGAAATGGATCACTTAGGAATACCTGAAAACTTTTAGTTGTCAGAAGACAGTGTCGGCACTAAACTGGTAAGCTGGTTGCATAGTTGCAGATTTATTTGAGCTGGGACAGGGATAGCCGGTACCAGACACACTGATATCAGTCAACGCTCTGTGTCCAGACTACCCATCTCTTTGCCAAGATAGCACAAAGCGACACAGATGATGCAAATGCCTGAACAGGGTGTCGAGTCGTGAAACTGATATGACCGTGTGTTGAAATATAGGCAAACGTGAATACCACGTGAACACTCACTCTACAGGTCACAGAGATACTGAATCTCAAGCCATATTAAACCTTGGTCTCGGGCTCCTAGGTTGCATGTGTCTCTCCTGGATGACAGGGTATATTCCATATCAGTATCCAGTAGCATGACATTATTATTGTGGGAAAGGTGGTGACAGAGTTCTGATTGGTAAATGTTCGCTGGTCCATCCAGTGCAATGCCACAGATTGAGCAAACTCTGCCATTTGGCTTTGAATGATTGCTCATAATATCCTTTTTTAACATCAGTGATACATTTTGGATAATTGCCTAGACACAATTAATAATATGTCTTTTTAATGCTTATTTGTATGAATACTGAATTACGTTTATCTGAAATAATAGATTGGCCATCATATGAGTAATCATAACAAACTCTCAAATTTCAGATTCTGTTTAATTTTTATGCAGTCCCCTTTTCTATTTTCTGCTAATATTAATTATCTATCTATCTATCTATCTATCTATCTATCTATCTATCTATCTATCTATCTATCTATCTATCTATCTATCTATCTATCTATCTATATCTATATCTATATATCTATATATATCTATATATCTATATATCTATATATATATATATATATATATACATACATACATATATACACACACACACATTTTAAAAATGCAGCAATTAAGCTTTGGTCAGCAAAAAACTTACATATATATTCTTAGGAATTCTTATGAGCATTAATTAAAGTAAATTTATGCTTTTTTTGTGACTGCACCTCTGTTGTCGCCATTGCTGGAGGTGAGTACCGTGGGGCTCCAGCCGCGCTCCAGCATCTGCCAGACGTCCTGCAGTGACCCATCGGTGGCCACTAGTGACAGCAGGGAGTGAGGAGAGCTAGCTGTGTGCCCTGGAGCCTCACACTGGGGCAGCACGGGCGGAGTATTCTCTTTAAAGCCTGAATACTAGAAGAGAGAAGGGAAAGAAAGGGACAAAAATGTTCTGTCAGAGAAACCAGGCTTTGGAGGGAGATGCTTCGTGATGAAAGAATTGTGTGGTGGACTGTCCGGTTTATGTAACCATGTTCAACTGTGAGAAAATATGCACGCTTAATTGGGATACCTGGTCCCTCGTTGGCAGGTCCCAAGGGTTGGTAGTTCCATCTTTGTCCCCACTCTCACTCCCAGAGAAATGGGGACGCACTATAATAGTTTTTTTCTTACTCTGATCTCTCTGTGCATATTGTAGCTCCTGGGGGGAAGGGGTGGGAGGGGAAGTTGGGGTGTTGAAGGGTTAAAATAAAACAAACTCCTCAACCTAGGCCAATGTGTCCATAATTTACTGTATTTCGAAGTTTATTTACTGGATTTTATAATGACTCTAATAATCAAATAGGACGGTTCAATAAACTCTGTTCTGGCACTCTCTAGTGGCCTTACTGATAACAGCATTGCATCAGAAGTATGGCTAAACCAGTTAAGAAACCATGTTCTTTGACACAATAAGCTGATAAGGAAGCCGTGTTCTCTCTGCCAACTACAAGATTTGAGTTAAGCTCTAGCGCGCATCATTGTAGCTGGAGCACCTGAGTAGTAAGTTTATACTGAAGCTGTTCCAGCGCGGACAGGCGGCTCTGTGACTGGGCCTCACCCGCAGCTCTGGAGGACTGTTTCTCCAAGAGGCTGACGCAAGGCCTGGGACCTGCTTCACAATGACGCGCATCTGACAAGAGACCTAAAGACGAATTCAGAATAACAGAGAAGCAAGGTGGGCTACAAGGTACTGCAAAACTCAAAGCATTAGTAAAAAAATTTAAATAAATCACATCACAAAGCTGTATAAGAAATGTGATTCTATGTCACTCTTTTGAGTAATACAATGTGGGTTAAGATTAGAGTTATACAGACATTTCTTTAAAAAGTGGAAACCGGAGGGTTTTCAGGTAAGACACAGTGTTTGGTTTTCTTGTGAAGCATATATGGTCTTTTTCACTCTGTACTAATCTAAAAATGAAGTAAAATGAAACAAAGACGCATTAATTTTTTTCAGTGTTGGGGGGGGAAGAGAGAGAGATAAAGCGAAACACTCACCATCCAGGCCTATCTCTGCCAACTGAGCCCGCAGCCTGTTACCCATCTCAATGAGCTGTCGTTTGTCCTGGCTGAGGCGAGAGATCCAGCGAGCTGCCTGTCTGAGTTTGGACCGGAGCAGGCTGGTATCGCCAACAGCGCCCTCTATGCCAGAGGCCCGGAACAGAAGCTGCTGCCTCAGACTGAGATTCTCCTCCTGAAGCTGCTTTAGCATGTCACTCTAGAAAATGCAACATGACTGAACATAGTTAGCAAAGATAAAACAACTTGGCTGGTATTACAATTTACTGAGTTGACTGACACTGGTAATCAATGGATCAGTTTCTATTATATTAACCGTTTACACTAACGATTAGCTCTACAATTGAATCAAATGTACTGAGGTCAATCACATTACAAACCAATATATTAGCAATTTTATGTTCAATCCATGCTGTTATGCCCTTAGAGACAGTGCTTATTATGCTAATGCTATGGGCACTAACTCTTATTCTGCTGTTGCTAATACTGGGGTGTCTCCCTCTAGTCACTTTGATGATGTATTTTTTTAAATAGACAACAACTATGACAGTACAGCTATCTCTAATAACTATTTTGATTCTTACTTAGATGACACATAATTCATCCACCAAGTTATCTTGTTCTGTATTGTCAGTATGCCTGTCCCGGGTATCAAATGACCCGCATATTAGTTGTAGTAATTCGTCTTACAATGTTATGTTGTGCATTTGCCCTCATGTCATTCTGTGTACTGTCCTCCAGTGTTGCACCAGGGTATATAAAATATATGAAGGAATAAAACAAATTGACTTGACCTCACTGAATGCAATTCATGATAATGTACATCAATAATGTAATACAAGTAAAACTGATACGGAGTTAGAACTCTGAAAACAAAATCCCTCTTAGAGAAAGTCATGAGAGCACAAAGAGTCTACTGTTTCTCACTCACTTTTACTTTCTAATTACATCAGGTTTGTCAATAATTGAGCTACTGTAGTACTCATGACGATGTATTTTGATACTGAAGGTCATTCCACCTTAAATAATGCCACATTTTTTGGTCCATGGCTGTTGAGAGTTGAGGTTGTGGGTCCATATTCTCCAATTTCTGTAAACCAATTTTTCAAGATTTTTTTAATCTTGTAATCTCCTAATACTCATTCCCACAGAACATGCAAAATGTGGTTTAAATCCATAAACTTCCATCCTTCAGAAGTTTAAGACTTATTCTTGCAGAGAATCATAAAAGGAGCACAAGGATCTGCCTGTTAATGACAGCTCTTTATTTGGACTAGTATAATAAATACTTGAATAATTACACATGAACAAAATCACAGTAATACAAAACTATTGAATATTCTAAAAAAACAAAAGGAATATCCAGTTAATTTGTGCACAACATGAAAGAAGGCATCCGGGTCGTCATAGACTTGAACAGGAGTCTCAGACACCTCCAGAGAGCTGCTCTTCTTCACTGTGACTGAGAGGGAGACAATCAGGGCTCATTCGTACGAGCAGCATTTCGGTTCAATACCAAATAAAACCCTTCATTCTCATTCTTCATTGGTAAAAGTAAGCAAGCAAGCCAGCCAGCCAACATCTCTCACAGACATGTGGACCTGGCCACGATGAGAAGACACATGCTACACTAGAACAACTGTCCATCTACCAATGCCTGCACACTCAGCTGTAAGTAGTGGCAAAACATTTATATTTCAAGCCATTGATTAGATGCTAAACATTGTGGAAACACATGCATTTTGTAATAGTCTGCGAGGAATGAAGGAATTTCGAGATTGTCTTCCAGTAGAACACAAACTCAATACAAGTTAAAACCTGTAGTTATTTTCTTGCAGTTACATAGCCAAACACAGAAGAAGCATTTGTTGTAGTGTGTTAAAACAAAAGCCCCCCCAACATTTGTGTATTTAACCAATACTGCCTTCCCTTTCAGTCAACACTCAAATACAACAACAAATATTTGGTCCATCCATGGTCCCATTCTTCTTTAAGGATTTTCTAAATTATCTTGGCTTGGACACTGCCATGGAGCACTGAAATGTTCCCCTTGTACATCCAGTGATTCTTTAACTGTTCCAGATTTTTTTTGCAAGACATTAAATACCAATATTAAAACTACAGAAAACATGGTTTCTCAAAAAATAGGTGGTGGTAATACTGGTAACTGTGAGAAACAGTAACTAGGTTTCGTCTATGTACATGAGACTCTTGATTAGTTGATAAGCTGCAGTGAGGCAGAGCAGTCAGTCACGTATCGTGCGTGTCATTAGAGCTGGCCGGGGTTCGCCTCTAGGGCATAGAACACACACATATATGGGTCAGGAGGTTAGTGAGGTGGCCTGACTAGAGAGGACTACATTAACAGAGCTTCAAGCTTCATCATCATTAGTAGAGAGGAGATTGTATTATCTAGGCACTACCCAGTGTCACTCACACCTTTTCTAAGCTCTATTGATTTCCACTATGGAGCATCTTGCCAGCTTTCTTAAGATTCAATACAGTAACAGTTTTTGCTCCACAAAAAAACAAACAAAAATAAGATCAAATAAAGACAAAATGTTTAAACCTTTTTGTTAGATATCGTTTTGCTCCAGCAAAATAATGACCATGCACCACACCTCATGGTGAGGAAGAGAATGACTTGAAAAAAGTATTATTCATCAGAGAGGAGGGTTATACGGGTTAAGAGTGAGCTAGGCCAGACATCCTAGTCCCTGCTGACAGGAGGGTGTGACCTGCCCTGGGAAAGTGCATTAGGCAAAGGGTTGGGCTTTAACCCTCTCTGGCGCCAACACGGGGCTCTGCCAGCGAGCTGTGGATGATGCCCGTGATGGACTCCAATCCCTCTCCTTCCAGGAAAGTACGATGATCACCCTCAATCACATGGACCGAAACCTTCCCGTCACACACCTGCACACAAAAGGGCCCGCATTTCAGAGTCTTTAGGATTTCTAGGAATAACATATGAAAATATTTTGTGCATATATTATATAAAAATAAATAAAGTGACTGAATTTTTCAACCAATGGTTCTCCATCCAAACCAAAAGAATAAAATTCTGCCTTTTGGCATTAGCACATGAGCTCCCATCGTATGCATACCTCATGTAGTTTGTAGTCGGCCCCCAAGCCATCGCCATAGTCGCTGCTGGTCTTGGCTCTCAGCAAGGTGATGTTGCCGTGGTACTTGCTGGTGGGGACGTAGCGGTCGGCAGCCTTCAGCTTGTAGTAGAACGTGGAGGCAGCGAAGTGGAGAGAGTCACGATTGACGTTCTCGCGAGAGGAGGTGATGAGATCCACCGCCTGGCTCACTCGAGCCTCCAGGTCTGTCATAGGTAACAACGTCTCCAAGAGCTGAGACACATACAGAGAAGCAGAGATGAAGAAATTTATGTAGAGATTATATACCAAGAGTACTGCCAAGAGTATTTTATTATGAAGGACTGGTGGGTTCAATTCAATATATAACAAATAAATATAAGGAAACAGTCTGCTTTAATGGTTTCTGACCATTTTAAAAAGCTGATAAAGGCACAGCTTCATAAGGAATCATGCTGTGAAAGTGCCAGTATTGCATTTTGTGGGGGGTTTTTTGTTTTTTTTTAAAGCTACTGCTCAGTACTAACAGGGGAAAACATGAACTGGGATAACCGGCATCCAAAAACGTTTCCCTGGTTAAAGCAGTAAAAGGCCTGAGCAGTGAATACCCCTAACGGTTACCTTGTTGTACTCTATGCTGGTGAACTGCTGGACGAAGGCACACAAAGCCTTGGTCTCTGCCTCAGACTCGTTGCCTGGGGTCAGCTTGGCCCTGTAGCTCTGTCAGCATGACGCACAGTACAAACAAAGCTTTAGACTGTTACAATGCATAGTGCGTGTTTACACAGGAAACGTACAGAAGACTATATGCATGCCAACCTGCGTATATGCCGCCACATACGAATGGGAGCCATCGAAGAGAAAGAGGTAGTCGACAGCGCACTGGCTCTGCTGCAGCTGGGAGGACATCTCAAAAGCCACGCATGCACCAAAGGAGTAGCCAGAGATACGATATGGCCCCTCCGGTTGCACCCGCTTCACACACTCCACATAGTAGGCAGCCAGGCTCTGAATACTGTCCAATGGAGCAGCTACACACACAGAGATTGATTAGTTCAAACCCTTTAAACCCAAAAAAGTAACCTAAAAGCCAAATAACATTATCCGTTACAGTGGAGATTCCCCCCCAGTACTTCAGCATATGCTCACACAGTTCATTTAACTGAGCAGTTGCTGCAGTAGGGCTCCCTCTCTGCAGGGTGGAGCCTGTTCTACTGCTGTACCTTTGGTGCACTGCAGGCCGTAGCAAGGCACGCTCAGTTTGGTGGAGAGTGCGTGGAAGGCGGCGACGGAGCCCTCTATGGGGTGGACGAGGAACAGTGGCCTCTCCGCACTCTGCACTTCGTTCAGCCGCATCACGGTGGGGCCGTCCGGGTTCACCAGCATCAGGCTCAGGTCTGGCCCCTGGAGCGCCTGCGCACCGGGCCGCTTCGCTAGCCCCGCCCTGGCTTCTGGGTGGACGTGAGGGGAAAGGGACATTTCTAAATGTCTCGCCATGTCCCTTTCAGGAATTGCATACACACGCACTTGACCACACGCGCTGGTGCACGCACACTCACCCTCAACTCCTCCTGACTTGCAGGAAAGTTCACGCAGCTTGTTGATGGTGAGTTGGCGGATGTCTCTCATTGCCATGACGATGTCATAGTCCCTCTCCAGTGTCTGCCTTACCTCCACGCCCATGAGCGAGTCCAGGCCCAGGTCAGCCAATGAGGTGTCAGCATTCAGGCCGCTTACATCGCGCACACCTGAGCAAAGGACGGGTGTGGTTTTGAATGCAGAGGGTTATGAGCAGCAAAGATAGATAGATCGACACAGCCCTGCAGTGTCATTCTCTGCCAAGTGCAACCTCACACATGCCAACAGTCGTGAAGGGTCAGCAGAGCCCAGGCCGGAGCCCCTTACCCAGGATGTGAGCCACGGCCTCCACCAGGTCCCTCTGCCTGCTGCCATCTCCCTTCGCCACCTGCACCCTCTCTGCCAGCACAAAGCTGGACACCACCGGCCGATGCTGGCACAGGAAGCGGTCCAGCACTTCCAGGCAGGAGGCCATGTGCTGGGGCAGCGTGCCACCGATCACCGCGTCGTTCCCGCCCATGGTCTCCAAGACCACGCCTACGTCGCCAATGGCGCCCCACTGGATGGCCAGGCCGGGCAGGCGGTCGAGCTGCCGCTGTTCACACACACGCTCCATGGTGGAGTTGGCGAAGCCGTAGTTGCTCTGTCCAGCGTTGCCGCGGCCACAGCTGACTGAAGAGAACACCACAAAGTGCTGCAGCTCAGGACACTTATGTCTCGTCACTCTGTGGAGGGGAATCAGTCAATTAGCCATTAGCTCATAGCGTTATGTTGGTAGCCAATTCGTAAAGTGTGAAATGACAGCACTTACCTGTCCAAGTGCAGGGTTCCATCATATTTAGGCTTGTTGACCTCAATAAACTGCTCTGGTGTCAGATTCTCAAGCATGCCATCTTTCAAAACCTACACAAGCATGGGGAACACAGTATAGGAATCATTTTGCTCACATCAGTGAAATTCTCTTGTCCCTGAAAATAAAGACATGGATGGGGGGCATTACCATGGCAAGGTGGAAGATGCCACCCACAGGGCCCAATCGGCAGGCTTCAGTTATGAGGCGCTCTGCCCCTTCTTGGGTGCTGACGTCGCTGGTGGACACTAGGACCTGGACGCCCATAGCCTGCCAATCTCGAACACGCTTAGCCTGATAACCTATTTCAAGCACATAACCATTTTATAGCCAGTTGCTCATGAAAGACAACACAAGCCAAGAGGGGAGAATAGCTAGATTTTCTACAATAGAATGAACATTGATGATCCTATAATGAAATAGCAGCTAAACTTGTTTGGCCTTGGCTGGTGTGGGGCTGGCCATAGAGGGCAGTTACCATTCCGGATGCCCGAGCGCGAGGTGAGCACCAGCTTGCGGGCACCTCTTTCCACCAGCCAGTGGGCTAGCTCTAGGCCGAAGCCTCCCAGGCCCGCCGTGATGATGTAGGAGTGTGAGGCAGGGCAGAAGGTTCGGCAGATGGCTGGCAGGGCAAGGGGAGCAGCTGCAGAACTGCTACCAGGCTCCTCCTCCGAGCGCACCTGAGAAAAGGGAGCGAGTGTGTGCGTGGGGGGGGGGGGGGTCGCGTGACAACCAACCAGGTGGTGAAGCAGAATTCGACAGAGACAGACCGACCGACCATCCCGTGCAGCTTCACATTTAAGGCGGCAGCAGGATGGAGCAGTTCTTACCTGCAGCAACACCTTGCCGATGTGCTTGCCCTGCGCCATGTAGCGGAAGGCGTCCTCCACCCGGTCCCTCTTGAACACAGTGGTGCGGAGAGGCTGGACCACTCCGTCGGCTATGCCCTTCTTCAGCAGCTCCGACACCTCCTCCCACTCGCGGTTGCCCTCCTCAAACAGGGCGTCCAACAGAATGCCATGGAAGGCCACGTTCTTCAGGAACAGAGCCATGCCTGACACGGGGCCACAGAGGAGGGTTGGCCAACCGCAGCGTTCCGTGGAAAACATGACTCAGAATTTTCCATTACACCATCCCTTTCCGCAGACGTTCACATTTGAAACGGTCCAAGTTAGATTTGGAACAGGGCCATCGATGGCGTACACTGCACCATTCTAGCTTGGAGTGCCCAACTGGATGGACTCTAGCGCTCACCTAGAGGGGTGTTGTTTGACAGATCGTATTTGCCGATCTCCAGGAAGCGCCCATGCCTGGCCAAACAGCGCAAGCTTGCCTGCAGCTTCTCCTCAGCCAAGGAGTTCAGAACCACATCGACGCCTGGGCCCAGTCCAAAACAGCACAGATTACTCAACTAAGCAATAACCAATGATCCAATCGACACGACTGATCCCTGAGCGATTGGTCATATCTAAACACAGCAGGGCATACCTCTGCCTTGTGTGTGCTTCAGCACATGCTGCTCAAAAGACGCGTCTCTGGAGTTAGCAAAGGACTCGGCCGTGAGCTGCGGGAACCGCTCCTGCAGGTAGGCCCTCTTCTCTTTGGAACCTGCGGAACCCCAGAGGTGCGTCAAAGCCACCCTGACCGGCCCATTAGCAGCAAATCAGGCAGAGACGTGCAGGCACGTGTGGGCGTGTGCGGAGATGGCCCTCACCCACGGTGGTGAGCACCCTGCAGTGCATGCTAAGCGCAATGCCGATGGCAGCCTGGCCCACTCCTCCGGAACCAGAGTGGATGAGCACGCTCTCGCCGGGCCGCAGAAACCCGCGCACCACCATGGAGTAATACGCAGTAGCGTAGACCACAGGCACAGAGGCGGCCTGTTCCAGACTCCTGCACGCACACAACACAGACGCAGACAGAATGCCATAGCTTCTATTAGTAGGAGGTCATAATTCTCATCAGACAGTAGAAAACATCTTCATATTTTGCCTCAGATTACAAGTGGATTCTAGGCTATGGAATTGCTCTCTGCATGGAAGATTATAGGCTATGGAATCCCTGTCTGAATCGCTCTCTCTCGCATGTGGGTGTTGCAGTCATTTGCCAAGAGCCTTACCAGCTGGACGGGACGTCCCAGAGGAAGCGACGGTCTGCATCCACGACGGTGGCCAGTCCTTTAGCCGGCAGCAAGCCCATCACACGGCGTCCGCTGGGATCTCGGCCAGAGAACTCCATTCCCAGCATGCAGTGCTGTAGCGCTATGTCTCCTGCACGCAGAAATTGAGAAAGGATATTTGGGCTCAGTTCACCGTGCCTGATGCACACAACATTGTGACAAATATGGATGTGGATGTGGATGGTGGGGGGGGCGGATTTTATCTGAAAGCATCAGGCACAAACGCCTGCAAAGCTCCAACTAAACCCACTCAATTGCACGTGTTCCTTCTGTTCAGGTACTACACCAGCTCCAGCTCTTAGTAGAGTGGTAAAGGAGGAGCTAGCTACCGGGAATGGCGTCTGGTGGCAGTTTCCCCGTGGCCAGCATAATGTCTCTGAAGTTGAGGGAGGCGTAGTGGACGCAGCAGAGCTGCACGCTGGGGCTCGAGGCGACAAAGTGACGCAGAGGCGAGGCGATCCAGCGCAGCGATGCCAGGTCACCACGGGTCAGCACGTTCACGTAGGCCTGCTCCGTCGGCTCCTCGCGCAGACCTATGGCACCGAGTCAGACCGTTGTCAACAACCAGCTGGCAACCGCCCACAGCACACGTGCGCTCACGGGCGGGTCGGACGCGCGTCACCAGAAGTCCTGCTGGTAAGAAAGGGACAGTGGCGGCGTACCTTGTGCGAGCAGCTGGTGCCGGAACGCCCCCCACTGGCCGTCCCGGTACACATTCATAGTGAGGTCTTTCTGCAGAACCGCCTGCATGTCCTTGTGGGTAAGCTGCAGCGAGGGAGCGGTGGAGGACTTCTTCAGATTAGACACGAAAGCACACCTGGAGAGAAGAAAAAAAAAAAAAGGACCCCAAGGACAGCTAAGGGACGCGTGTTCAACGCACCATTAATCTTTAACCTAATGTGTTGCATTCAGCTTCTTTTATACAACGAGCCTGGTAATGAGATTGAAATATTACTGCCAACATTCCACAGCTCTGTGCAGCGAGAAGTAACGAACTAACCGAACGCGGCTGCCGCCGGGTTCCTGTCTGAGGCAGTTGACCATACCCACCACTCCATTATGGCCTTGGGTGGCAGTCAGCCACACTGGCTTATCGGATTCCTCGGCCAGCGTGCTCTGACAGAAGATGAAAAAAAAAATGAGCGGAAAACAAGAGAAGGAACATTTAAAATTCGGGGGATCGTGTTTTAGAGTTGCAACATTTTGCTTGGCCCCCTGGACATTGCAGATAACTTGCATACATACTGTGCACCAAGCTTTACTATGTCTTTAAATAAGAGCAACAGTTTACAGACACCACAACTCACCTTTAGTGACTCTACCCATGTGTAGTCAGTGGAGTCTACGGACACGGCCATAGGCCGCTTCTCAGGGGTCTGTCTGCGTCCGAGAAAGAGGACGGAACCATAGAAGGATTTCTTCAGCATCACCAGGTTAAGAGAGGACTGTTCAAACAGCTTCTCCCATTCTGCCTGCACATGCACACAGTCACAGCACACATGCAAGAGGAACGAAGAGCAAACACAAATTAGCAGAACCAAAACAGAAAAACACAGGAAAGAAAGTGAAAAATGTATGGAATACCAAGATACACAGCACATATAAAACAACTGCAGGCGGTCCATCCGTGTCTGGCCATTGAAAGAGCACTGAGAGGCTCTTTCCCATACCTGAGTCAGCAGTCTACTCTGGCTGTCCAGAGAGGTGAGGAACGCGACCATCTCGCCCAGCGGGTCTCCCTTCAGGAGGGTGTGGAGCAGCACAAAGCCCCCCTCCCTGGCAGCAGAGGCCAGGTTGTCCAGCAGTGCACCTGGGCTCGCCACCGGCCCTGCTGCCGCACAGTTGCACACCACCAGGTCAGCGGCGGCCAGGGCCCCTGCGGCTGGCCCCTGCTCGGGGTCCCACTGGGCGCTGGAGATGCCCTTCTCCTCCAGGGAGCTCTGCAGGGGGGCCAGCAGGTCCGGGGTGATGTCCGAGGCCGTGTAGTCCAGTCGCAGCATGGGCTGGATGTTGAGGAGGCCGACGGCACGGGAGAACACGTGGCCGACGCTGGAGAGGGCCTGACGAGAGAGGGTTAAAAGGTCAGGCACCAGCTCAACACAGCAAGGACCCTGGAAGATGCTCTGCATTGAACTCGTTGGAGGTTTATTTTAGTCACATGTCAGTGCACAAAAGAAAATGTACTGGCTAAATGAGCTTATGCTTTTTTTAAAAATTAGATATAAAATAAAATAAATATTTTTCCATTATGACAATATTAAATTATTGAGGTTATATCTCATCCTTCTTTAGCTATTAGGGAAGACTATCTACAAATGCACCAAAACAAATTTACACCATTTAAGCATTTATTTGAATAATAAATGTAATAACTTTGGGGCTAAAAGATACCGGACACGCTGGCTCTACACTCAATCCCTTTTCGTTAGTCAAGAGTCACACAGTTCACTGCACCTCCAGGACTTTGAGCTTGCCCGCGGCGCTGTTCTCCAGGGCCGTGTCCAGGCAGTGGCGCAGGGCATGCGAGTCCAACAGGCCGTTGAGGAGCGGGTCCTGGAGCAGGTAGTCCCGCTCCTTCTGCACAGCCTGCTTCAGCTCCGAGCGCAGGTTCCCGTTCAGCTCCAGAGCGCACAGGCCAGCGAGCAGCCGCGGGAGGCCGCCCTCCGCCCCCGAGCCGACGCGCTCGCCCTCCGACGCACCCTCCAGCCCTGGGATGGAGATCTTCACACCCTGGCTGGCCAGTTTCTTCTGGACATGGTTAATCAGACCTGTTGAAGAGATGACCCAGAGAATGGCTAATCATCATCTGTGACAGCTGAAGGCAGTAATACATGCAAATCTAAAATCTCCACCATAAACCCCTTAAAAAGTTAACAACTATTAAAGTGAAATCTCACACATAGGTACCACACATCCTTTCATTTGTACTCGATAGTCAGAGTGTGAGAGGGACGTGACTTGCTTTTGCAGCATCTTAGCTGTTCTTGCAGCTTCCCATCAGATCCCAGGTACTCAGTCTCCACATAGGGTACAAAGACAAGCTCCTCCAGAGTGGGAGGGCTCTGTTGCTGCTGGCGACGGGGTGCAACGGTGGCATGGAGGCCACAGATTTGAACGCCGCCGGCCTTAATGTGGTCCAGGCAGCGGTTGAGGTGGACATCAACAGCTAAAGAGAAGAAGGGAGAAAGTTGAGACTTTGCCGACATGGACCTTAATTTTCCTATACATGTAAAACAGCAGTTTCAATTGCAGCAATAGCATAACCAAGTTGGGGACGCAACAAGGCAGTGAACACTGTACCTTTGCGATCCCCTGAGTAGTCCTGAACCTTCTTCTCGTGCAGCGTGGGGTCTACGCACACCGAGCGGATCCGGGTGGGCAGACGCAGGCTGCGGCCAGACAGGCCCAACACGATCATCTGCAGCATGGTGTCCAAAAATGTCACCCAGTTCCCCGTCCACTGTAGCTTCCCATGATCCCCTAAAAACCAGACCAGGGGTCAGGTCTTGGCTTACACAAAACTCCCCGGCACGGAGTCAAGTCAGAAGCATGTGCTATGGCTGTGCAGTTCTCAGTATGCTGCATGAGAACTGGGGTGTTCACCGGCACTGCTGGACTCCAGAATGCCCTGGAAGGTTTTGCCGTAGTCGTAGCCGCGCAGACGTAGCTCTTTGTAGACATCTCCGGCTTCGAGAGGTTTGGCTTCCTCCACCTCCAAGCTCACAGGTTCGGCCATCTGAGACAGGAAGGAGTCCAGTGCCTTTTCCTCCAGCACGTTCACCTTACCTGGGGCAGTCAGGAGCAGGAGACAACACGCACACAAGCACGGCGGCATTAATCGCTCATGGCTCAGGTGCTGAACTAGAACATGTGCTGGTTCATGTGGTGGTCCATACAGGAGATTTGGCTAAGAGGGTTCTAACTTACCACTGACTGCCAAGTTGCCATTCTCGGACACCTCAAAGCGGTTTGTGGCAGGCATGAGTCCAACCTCCAACTGGACAGATCCTTTTGTGGAATGTAGCAAAGTGATCAGGTTGCAGTCAAATATGCTTGTATGTTTTATTTTTATACAAAATAAGATCAACTTGACATACTGAGCCTAGATTAATTAATTACTGTCAGTGGGAGATGCACATATGCACAATATGAAATCTGTACTGTAGGGGACGCAGTGGGACTCTCACCAGTCCTGGGCAGAATGGTGGCTCTGTGGATAGTGACGTCCTCAAACGTGACTGGGGTGTGTTCCATAACTGTGCCCAGACTCCTCATCAGTGTTCTCCATGCCAGCACCAGGTATCCCGTGGCTGGGTACAGGACCCTTCCGTCAATACAGTGGCCAATCACGTAGTAGTCTGGGGATTCGGGATTTGTGTCTGCACAGAGGAGATGGGTGGGAAGAAAAACCAGATGGAAAAGGAGAGTCTGGTCTTAGTTGCTGTTGACAACCAGCATAGTTCAGTCACTGGCAACGACGAGCATGTCTGCGACCTTCTGATCAACGGACTCCTTTCTTCAAGGACGAACTGATTTTTTTAATATCAGTAGGTGTGACAGCATAATATAGTTTGATTCAACATTGAAAAAAAAAAAGAAGGATCTTCTCACCAATGTTGTAAACTGTGGCTGAGGTGGAACCCCCAGAGCCTGCTGGGAAGTCCTCCACCTTGGGCACGTCCCAGGTTTGGGAGTGGTCCCACTGGATAAGAGGGGAGATGAGAGGGGTCCCCACTGGTACAGGGTACTCCACAGGATGGAGCCGGTTACTGTCCACGTTAATACTGCGAGCCAACCAAATGTTTGCATGAAATGGTGACTAAAACAGATCAGAACATTTCCGAGTTCATACAAGACATGCCTGTACACCAAAGTCACTACTGACCCATTCATGTAAATCTTGCCTATCTGAGAGAAGAAGAACTCTTGGTTGTTGGCATGTCCCCTCTTCATTAAAGGCAGAATAGAACAAGTGGGCTTGAGGCTACGCCTCAGAATGGCCTGTAGGGGGAGCCAGAGTACATTCAGTAAGTATACATGTGAGCACATGCGGAATTAATTCTCTTGATGCGTTCAAAGCATGTGCCCCCTCTCGCTGGCTGACCTGCAGCAGGGCATGCGGCGCTATCTCCACCACCACGGCGTTGTCGGGCACGAGGCTCAGGCCCTCCTGGAAGAGCACGGGGCTCACCAGGTTGTTGACGTGGTACTCGGCCGAGGAGTAGAGGGCCAGCGGGCTCTCCCACTCGGCCTGGGGGATGGATGTGCTGATCCAGCGCGCCGAGCGGGGACGTGGGCTTTTGATCACCTGCGCGCATGCAATGACAAAAAAACAAAAAGACACCGTGAGCAAGACAGAAAAAGGAGAACGCATCCGTGCACGTCCCCTGTGTGCGTCTGTGTAGGCTCGTAACGTAGGCTCACCTTCTGCAGTGCTGCCAACAATGCAGGTGCTATAGAGGCCATGTAATAGGAGTGGAATGCGACACCTGCACTGCGCACCTCTTTGGCAAACACGCCGCTCTCCTTCAGCTGGGCCACAAACTTGCTGACAGCCTCCTACACACAGACGAACACAGCAAAAACGCCCTCTTATTAATTGTTAATTCTGTTACTGCAGGAGACAGCTCTGAATAATGAAAGGAAGACGGCGAATGAGGGAGGTGAACTCCACCTGTGGCCCGGAAACCGTGACCGTGTCCTCCGAATTGTGGCAGGCTGGGACCACCCCCTGAGGACACTGGGCCTTGCACTCCTCCCAGGTGAGACCTGGGTGGGGAGGGAGGAGTCAAGTTCAGCACTAAAAGAACGACGGCCTAGCAGAGGAGGTCTCGTGCCTCCTGACGATCATGGCTTTAACGGTGACGGGCAGGCCGTCTTACCCACTGCGGCCATGGCCCCTGCTGGTAGGTTGGCTTCTTTGATGCATCTGCCTCTCCAGTAGGCCGCCAGGATGACCTCGCTCTGGCCGAGGGAGCCGTCGGCGTAGCCGCACGCCAGCTCGCCCACGGAGTGGCCCACGATGCCTTGCGGCTGCAGGCCCAGTCTCCGCAGCATATCTATTTGCGCTATCTGGAGAAACATGCAACCATCACCTTTAAGGTAAACAGAAAAGTCTGAGGGATATAAATGGTTGGTGGAATTGGTCGTAACAGGTAGGCATGTTCAATATCTGCAGAAAACATAGTCACTGCTATGCAAACAGGGTTGGTGAAAAAAGGATTGTGAAATACTACACTCAGAATTATCTAGAGCTTAGATTTCAAAGAAAGTTACTGCAAGGCACTATGTGGCAATGCTAGGGCTTTGCTTTAACAATGTCAGTCCAGCACGTGCACGGCACTGGGGAACCCTGACCTGAATGGCGGCGAGGCCCACAAAGGCATGCACCGTGTCCTCGAAGGTGTTCTCGTCAGCCTCCAGGAGGAGGCGCGACACGCACAGCCCTGTGTCCCGCAGAGCCTCGTCCGAGCGAAGGATGGAGTCACAGAAGTCCTGCAGCCGCATCAGGCTGCGGCCCATGCCAGCCCACTGCGCCCCCATACCTGGGGGAGTCCCAGAAAAACTTGGCTGTTAAAACTGCAGCCTACGTTTAAATGTCTACTATCTGGCAAAGCTTAGTAGTTTAACAAATGGGTGCTGAAGCCTTCACTCACCAGAGCAGATGTACCAGAGGGGCCTGGGCGTGGCCTGAGCTTGCTGGACCTCGGTCACCTCCCCCTGGGCCCCCATCAGCGTGTAGCCCCTGTAGGGCATGCTCGCGGTCGGGGCCGCAGACACGTCATTCAGCAGGGCCAGGAAGGCCGCATCCTGGCTGCACTCCTGTGCCTTCTTCAGGAGAGAGGCAGTGGCCTCCTCAGTGCGCCCGCATGCCTGCACCAGCCTGAGCACAGAGGGGGGTAAGGATGGCAGGGGGTGCCCACGTCCTGGCGGGCGCAGGATCACGTGCACGTTTGAGCCCCCGAAGCCAAAGGAGTTGATGCCCACGATGCCGCCACGGACGGGGACGGGCTCGACGACCACGCTGACGCGTCCGTCTCTCAGTGCCGGGATATCGGGGTTGGGCTCGTGGAAGTGAATGTTGGGCGCCCACATGCCATGCTCCAGGGACAAGATCACCTGGAACACGGAGTGGAGGGGTCAGAGTCGAGGACAACTGCTCCACAGGGAAAAGTTGAAGGGTAATGCACACAGGCAGTGGGTGACAGAAAGCACCTGATGACGCGGTCAGACTCACCTTGGCGAGGGCGGCCAGGCCGGAGGCAGGCTCAGGATGGCCCATGTTGGACTTGGTGGAGCCAATAAGCAGAGGTTCCCGCTGTGACTGGCAGAAGACGCTGACGATACCGTTCACTTCTTGTGGGTCCCCAACCTAAGTGAACAACATAATGTGTCTTGCATGGGTGAACAGTTGGGTGTGTTTGCGCATGCATACATGCATGTGTGTGCGCGTATGCTCATGTAGTCACCTTGGTGCCAGTGCCATGGGCCTCAATGTACTCAACCTGCTCAGGTGAGACGTTAACTTCCTGGTAGAGGGAGCGGACCAGGCGTTGCTGCATGTCCCCAGACGGAAATGTCACACCTGGACAAAAGGACAACACACCATCAAATACCTCTGCCATACACACACCCACCCCTCAAAATGGTACTATAAAAGGAAATTTAACTATAAGAAATGTATGGATAACCTATAAGTTATAAAGCACAAAACATTTTGCATAGGTCCCTTTAGCAGCGTACATAAGGGAAGAGCTGCCAGAAGACCTGCCTGCTGCACACAACACCTGAGCAGCAGCCTGGAGAGCAGACCTGCACAGCTCCAAGCATGCCTGCCCTTCCTCGCATTTCAGCAGGACGATTAGAAACACACGCTGGGAGGAGTGTGTGCCACGGGGCACTGGGGGAAAGGGCACAGCCTCAAATACCCAGAAGAACCAGGTCACTGTTCTCCATTACAGTAATCTGGCATCACAGCTCTACTTCTAAGAACAAGGTAGTGGAACAGTTTGACATACTTCCCCACTACATGAGGAGTTTGGATAAATCTGGCACAGACAGGAAAGCAATATGAAATGAGAAGATAGTTGCACCGGGCTTAACACCTTGCTCTTTGTAGCCATCCGTATTGTTGCCAGCGTTGAGCACAGTGGCGTATACCCTCTTGGCCATGGACTTCTTAGTCAGTAGAACAGCCACAGCAGCTTCTGAGCGACAATAACCATTTCCTGAGGCAGAAAAAAAACAAAACAACAACAAAAAAAAAAGTTTAAAACTTTATAGCTTTTGCCGCACACCTTAACTCTATATCCATCCAAAATATAAACAAAATTTTAGTATATGAAAATTGCTGTGATACCCAGTAAAAAAAAAAAAAAAAAACATTTAAAAGAAAAGATGTTACAGCAGACCTACAGTGGAGTAAATTTCATATAGCGTGAATGTGACATCAATAATAATAGCAAAATCACCGGACGAGTCAAAAGACTTGCAGGTTCCATCCGGACTGAGCATGCCCAGTTTCATGAACTGCACTGAGGTAGTGGGCTTGAGCAGCAGGTTGACTCCACCCACAAGGGCTGCATCACACTGGCCGTGGCGAATAGCATTAAAGGCATTTTCCAGAGCCAGGAGGCTGGAGGAGCATGCCGTGTCAATGGCTGTGCTGGGGCCTAAAAAAAGACACAACAAACACTCATAATATAGAAGTACACAGTCAACATCTTGGGCACAGTGTCAAAATTTATGCAGTAGATCACATTTCATGCATAGATGAAATGACTCAGCTATTATGAAAGAGTAGGGAATAGTGGTGAGGCATTAGCCTAATATTCACTTCCTAAATGCTCTTTGCATGATGTCACAACAAAATAAGGCAATTTAAAAAACAAAACATGAAATGAAGTATAAATGCACTATGAACAATGTTTTACATAAATAAATATCAAACAGCTTAAAATAGATTGAGCAAAAAAAGCTTGCTCTTGGAGAGAAGCTAGAGTTTCTTCATCATGCAAGACAAGTTTATTAGTATAGCGCCTTTCATACACAGTGGCTATTCAAAGTGCTTTACAAAGACATAGAAGAAGAATTAATAACAAAGTACATTAAGGAACAAAGGCTAGAAATGACAGAACGTTTGCATACCATTGAAGTCAAAGTAGTAAGACAGGCGGTTGGCGAACATGGCATGCTGGCAGCCCGTCATGCTGTATCCCAGCAGCTCCTCTGGGTCTTTACTGAAGGCCTCACCTGCCTCAGAACCACTCACGCCGATGTACACGCCAGTCTTAGTGCCACGCATGGCCATTGGGTTTATGCCTGCCAGGACAGAGCGTACCGTCAGCAGTCAGGCGTCCTTGCACTCGCCCATACACGCCATTTCTGATGAGATGGTGCTTTCGGAATTAAGTTTTAGTGCTGTTGAGCTACTGAATTCTACTTTTCAGTTACCACACTTTTCTAAATAAATCGGTCTACTCATTTTGAATGTTTCATGCTCAAGCTTGCCGGACCGCTGACCTCCATCAACGATGGCCTCGTATGATATCTCTAGGATAAGCCTCAGCTGTGGATCCATGGTATGGGCCTGTTTGGGATGAACGCCAAAGAAGCCTGCGTCAAATCTGTCTATTTCTTTGAGATTTCCATTTCTGCGGGGAAGCCCGTACAGACCTAAGTGGGAAAGCAGGATATGCATGAGGGTTACTGATTGAAATGGGGGAGGGAGAAAACCCCCACAAGATTTCCTATTTATCAAAAGCTGTGACTCGGTCCTCTGTGCCTCGAGCCTGCTGGTGCTTGTAGCACATGAACGAACATTTGCAGTGTGCCAGAGAGAGAGAGAGAGAGAAAAATCTGTTCAGACGATGCCGTGTCAGCAGGCACGCAATGAAAGCAGCAGACCAAAGAGACCAGAGAGGGGGACCAAAGTTGAACATCTCTTCATCTACTGAAATCAAGTCACTCACTCAAAATCCAAAGCATGCCACTTTTAAAGGTTACGCAAGTGTTCAACCGAAAGCAGGTCTGTAAAATTCACCCGTTAATTGGCAAAAGATGTGGGTATGCTTATGGGACTGTGTAGGATACCTGGCTTCCATCTTCTGTCATCCTCTGTGACCATGTCGACACCATTAAAAAGGTTCTGCCAAAATTCTTCCAAATTGTTCGACTCGGGAAGCCGACCCGAAATTCCAGCTATGACGATCTCCTCCATGACGAGAGGGTGAGAGTTTCTGTGGGTCCGGACAGAAAGTAACGAGAGCAGTCAGAGAGCAGACATGACATTAAGAATGTGCAGTGGGTGGAGGGCACTGCAGGAGGAGCCTGGAGGACTGCAGGCTTTGCTCGCCGTTTCCGGGATCAATGCATTCACAAGAGCTCCATCCCTATAGCTGCCATCCAAAAAGCAGGAGATTCCTGCTTACTACGAGGTGCACCCTAGCACCACATTGGGCACAAAGTATCCCTCTGTTCTGCACCCCTCTGAGGTACAGCCAGTCCTTGAGGGAGTGTCTGACTTGGAGCAAGTTATCCACGGACAGCCTGGATTTACCAGTCCTGATTCTTTGAGTAACCATACACTAGACTATTTAGTATTTTTCCAAGCACAATTTCACCTGACTCGAGACATCAGCTAATTAACAAACCCTGAATAAATTGAATGGATGTGGTAAAATGGGGAAAATCATTAAAAAAAAAAAATGCAGTTCAGGCTTATTTCAGGTCTGGGAAACTGAACAGTCCTTCCTCAACAAGGAAAGTAAACACCACAACAGTAATGTTGCTCCTCTTTTTGTACATCTACAGCATATAGGTAGTTTAAAAGTATAAAAGAACAACCAAGTGCACAATATGGGAGTCTCTCAGCTGTGAAGTAAAGAAATGTCTAGATGCAACCTTTCAGAGCAGATAAACCTACTAGTGGCGCTTTCCTGAAAGAAAATGCACATGAATGAGCAAACATGCATTTTCTTTTTGACGCATTTTTAGCGCACATGACAAGGACTGATTTCACAACCCATTCAGTTGTGCATGAATGAGATATTGTAGCCGGCAAGGGTAATTCTCTTCTGACTGGGAAAAACTTCCTTGTTGGAGAGAATTCCTTGCAGCTGTAAACTGTGTGTACTAGTCCATAAAAAGGCAGCAGCTTACATGTAGCCAAAGACAAAATTCAACTTAAAAGAAATCTTTATGTAATCTCATCACATAAGAAAGCATTGCGCTACTTTGGCCCTCTCAATTTTTTGTGGGATATATGTTTGAGAGGACTTTCAGATAATTACATTCAGCAAAAGGCAAAATGTTCCATTCTCAAAAGCAACAATTCTCAGTCACTTATTTACAGTGTAACCCTGCAGCATACTTGTGTTAGGCTGTATTGGATATGGTCATTAGGTTAGTATTGTTTGTTACTATAGAAACAGGCAGGTACCTGCCAAACAGGTATTCACATATAAGTTTGTCAATGCAGGAATGCATGTGAAGGACTGTGAGATGTAGTGCTGTCAACACACATAGTTCTTACAGTCATTACATTCTTACAGTCCTACAGTCTATAGCATTACAAATGTGAATACCAAGTAAGGGGGGGGGGGGGGAGTCATTTCATGGCTCTGTAATACTGTAATTAGAATAAGAATTATTTTACTTGAAAATTTAAACAGTAATTTAACTTGGTAGGTCGGAACAAGAACACAAAATATGCAATGACCAAAAGTGGAAACCCATGTATGTAAAACTAAATGGTAAATTGCACTGCTTTTATTTTTAAACGCAACCCACTACCTCAGCACTCAGGCCAGGGCAGATTGAAAGAACAATTAAACCTGACCCAGATCTAAAATATTTAGCATCACCGTCTCCCTATAGCATTGAACTAGGGTTTTAAAGTAATAGAAAACAATTAATTGAACTGTGCTTAGTTTACAAAAAGAAAAACAAAATCTAACTGGGCAACATGACCATATCCGTTCCAGCCCTGTAGCAACATGTTTCACTGGGATTTGATAACATTTATGGTATTTAGCAGTCGCTTTTATTTAAAGCGACTTACAATTATAACCGAGTACAACTTGAGCAATTGAGGGTTAAGGGCCTTGTTCAGGGGCCCAATGGTGGCAACTTGGCAGTGGGGGGGCTTGAACCCACAAGCTTTTGTCAAGCTTAAAAGTCAAGCACATTAACCACTGAGCTACCACCTATTGAACACCGGAACACGACAAAACGTGCACGACCAGGCAGCACCGGTACAACGCACGTCCCTTCTTTCTCAAACATTTGTACTCATGTAGTTCTGTGCAACATGCGTGTATATTGTAGTTTGTCGCATCATGGTCGTTTCGTTACGTCTACAAGCTATCTAACCTATATAGCTGAGTGAAGGCCACTGAACTTGACCTGACTTGAGTGACCCTGGAGTGATAAAAGTGGCTTGACCTTTGAGGCCAACTAAACCAGCAGTCTCCAAAAGCCCAATAATTCAGTCAAACCATCACATGAAGAGGAAAATCCCCATGCAAAATCATAAGAGGACACCATGCTTGCCTGCTTTTAGTAACTGATAGTGTTCGTAATGGAGACAGTGTAACTGCATTACCTGTTAGCTGGTTAACAGAGTTCGTAATGAAAACCGTATATATGCATTACACCTGTTAGCTGGTTAACTCAGTTCATCAACTGCTAATGTAGCCTATCCTGACGGCGTTTATACAGACCAGCTGTGGCCATTCAAACATATATTACATATGCACACTACAAGCAAGCACAATCTAAAAGACTACAGGCTGGAAAGATGATGAATCTTTCTTCAGGAGGGCGTGCTTCAGGGGCAATGGTTATTCAGGAAAACGGCATCATTTTGTCCTTAGCCAGCTGAGGGAGGGTCTAGCTAGAGCCCCTTTACGCACTGGCAGTTTTAAGCTCATTTTTGAATGATTTGTACTTGTTCACTTTAACAGTAGGTATCTGAAATTGTACACATAGCACAATGATCATTCAGGATTCAAACTGAAGCAGACACTTTGGAGAAGACATCCATTCACATCCAGGCTTATTTTTCCATCATTTAGGTTCCATTTGAGCTCATTTAATACAGAAGAAAATGTCAAAAAACCATAAAATGCCTTTGATTTTTTTGGTGTATAATGCGTCTGTTGATGCTGGAGATTGATTTTCACTCATACTCTGCATTCTCTGATTCACCAGGGTCTTGTGTAATAAATGGAACAGTTTTGAGCATATACATGAAATGACCAAATATCTACACAATGTTTTCCACTAGGTGTCCTACACTTCTCCAAAGGGTCCAATAATCTCTCCAATGCAAACTAAGTCATTAGTCACTATATATCAACTTTGCATGTTTCATTTTGCCAAAACATAAGTTACTTTAGTAAGTTCCACAACAATATTGGATTCTTAGCATCACTGTTGGCATCATTATGGGAAATACTGTACTAGCTACTACTACTATACTAGCTAATACTGTAATACTGTAAAGAAATAGTATACTTTATCATTTATACTTACGATTTGTAGCAGGATTACGAATTTCCAGCAGTGAATGGAAACATCCAGTGATTTGATATGCAAACATCTTAGCTATTCTATGATAGCAGCTAAGCTAATCGATGCTAGCGGTCAAACTAGTCCATCCTAGCAGCACTCAAACAATTCCACATAAACTTCAGCTAAAATAAGCCTCTTCCTTTCCATGATGTCCAAACATATTGGCAAAATCATCAAATCAATCTTATGGTTTCGCCAAACAGCGCCAAACCGATGCGCTATGCTATCTGCTAACAACACGGAAGCACTGACAGTATACTGTGCGCATACCTTTAAATATTAAAGGGATGACTAAACAATGCAAGTGAGGGGTCTACGTTTTCATCTAAGCCTCCTCTATTTGATGAAACTGCTGCCAATCAAGCAGCTTGCCCTGGAAACTCTTGGAAACACCTGGAAGTAAATGTTAGTCACCCTCCCTCCCCTTCTCGTTTCACACATAGGTGTGAATTGTTGTCACTCCAAAACAATGGTGCTGCAACAGACAATAAAAATCAATATAGAGTAGAAAAGGGGGGTCTAATGCTCTATTCAGGAACAGTTTTACGTCAGTAGCATGCTTTTTCAGTCAACCAAAGGCTTGCGTAGTTTGGGTATTTTTCGAAGGAATCGCTTCTTGGCCTTTTGGCTAAGATCAAGTGTAGTATCTGTTCTTATCAGTTGTGGATTTTACAGATTTTACGCTTGTGGAGAACGCTGCTGCGCTTGGGCCTTTTTTTTATAGTTTTAGTGAGGCCAAGGGTGATCTTAGGTGCAGACCCGGGAGGCTTGTCCTCCATCGCCGCATGTGATCCCTTGGTCTCTTTTATTGTTTTATTTGATTTTTAGTATTTTAGGGTGTTTTTTTAAATTTTGTTTTAAAGCCCCGGCTCATCCCGACGACAAGGAGGACGACGATCCCAACTTGGCCAGCAGGGGGAGGACCTCCCAGCACAGAGGCAGCTGCCGGCGTGGGGGACCAGCTTCAGCTCCGACTCCGGGACCGGCCAGAGATGGCCGTGGATGGCAATGGGGCGGCTCCACGCCGCATGGCGCAGGCAGTAGAGGCGCCAGCAGAGACCCCGACAGCTGCCAGGACCTCCCTGGCGGGACCGGGTCTGAGGGCAGGCGGAGGCCTGCTCAATACGGCCCGGTTCCGCTGGAGGGACCCGGAGGATGGGACCCGCTTTACTGAGCGGGTCCCCTTCATACGGGAGGTACTGATCGGCTGTTTCGGGCTCCACCCTGGGGCCTTAATTTGTGCTCAGCGCAATGGTGCGCAGCACTTTTACGACGTGACTATGGCGAGTGATGCCGCCTATAAGAAAGTCCTGGAGCTGGAGGGAAGAATGGGTGACCATCCGCTGGGATCGAGCCCCTATGGGACGGTGACCGGCGGATGGTCACCATCCATTTCTTTAACCCCCAAGTTAACCCCCCGCAGCAGAGGTGCGGATGTTTTTGGCTAGGTACGGGGAGGTCCTCCTGGGAGAGCAAATGGTTTGGGATGAGCTAGGGATTTGGAATGGGTGCTGCCAGTTTTTAATGAAGTTTGCAAAGAACAGTGAAGGGAAGGAGGTGTTCCCCCCCCCCCCCCCCGCATATTTTACATGTGCTGGGAATAGGGGGTACTTGTTCTTTAGGGGGCAGCCCGCCTTCTGCAGGGGGTGCCAGCACTACGGTCACCTGGCTGAGGGGTGCCAGGATTCCGTATGCAGAAACTGCCTGGGGCCGGGGCACCAGGCTAAAAACTGTAAGAATCCCCGCCGGTGTAGGGCGTGTGGGGGGGAGGGACATTTGGCACACTCCTGCCCTGGAAAGGTTAAATCTTACGCTATGGCATTGGTAGGGGGCGGGAGTGTGGCCTCGAACAATGAAAACCCCGGGGGGGAGGAACTGGAGTCTGTAGAGGAGACGACCCCCCCCGGGGGAAGACGAGGATTCCCCCCCCGCAGCCCTCATGACATCCTCACTGGCGGAGGTAAGGTCCCTGGCCCTGGGCCAGCCCCCTCGGCCTTTGGAGGCACCCCCTGCCCCTCCCAGCGGAAAGGCCAAAAGGAAGAGGGAGAAGGCCCAGCGGGATAAAGAGAAAAGGATGAAGGCGGGCCCCCCCTCAGCGGCAGCACCCCATGAGGAGCCCTCCCAAGCTCCAGACTCCTCCCTTGCCCCCAAGGCAGATGATTACAACAGATTGGTGGAGGATGATACGCCCCCACCACCCACTACATATGGGGGCAGGGAGGGGTCACCCAACGAGACCCCATTCTTAGAGGAGACTACGGACAATGTGGATTTTTAGTTGATTTTTAGGATGTTTTACTGTTTTAACGTGTTCTCTCCTTCTTCTCTTTTATTCATGGTAGATTTTACTATTTTAACTTCTAACGTCAGAGGGCTCCAGAACGCGAGAAAGAGGGCAGCAGTATTCCAGGACTTGGCATCGACCCCTTCAGCAATCTATTGTTTGCAAGAAGTTCACCTGAGGGACCAGAGGGATGAGGCTCTTTTTTCCCAGCATTGGAAGAAAGGTAAAGCCTACTGGAGCGTGGGTGGTGTCCACTCTTCAGGCGTGGAAATCCTGTTGGGGGACGACACTATCGTGCCGGGGAAGGCGATGGGGGTGGACATCACCTGGAGAGGCCAACACCTTAGGGCAATTTGTGCCTATGCTCCGGTAGAGGCCTCGTCCCAAATTGCTTTTTTTGATGCACCGTTCCCGTCCTGTGTCACGAATAGACACCTTTTTTTGGCAGGTGATTTTAATGTTTTCTTGGAAGGGCGTGCAGATGTCAGCTGGAAACATTTTAGAAAGCTGCTCCACGATTTCAGCCTGACTGACGGTTTTAAGAAATGCAACCCCAGAGATCCAGGCCATACCTGGCATAACAGTCGAGGGGCATCAAGCCGCCTAGATTACATCTTGGCGTCACCCTCTGTGCTTTTTAAGAAGGCCTCTTTGACCCCACGCTGGTTCTCTGACCACTTGGTGGTAGAGGCCAGTGCTTCCATTAACGCACCTGCAGTAGGCAGGGGTTATCGGAAGCTTTACATGCAGGTCTTGGAGGAAGCAGAGTTCCAATCTCTGTTCAGAGACCACTTTGCAGTCTGGCGAGGCTGCAAAGAAGGTTATGCCTCTCCCGCGGCATGGTGGGAGCACGTGAAAGAGTGGACCCGTGCTCTATCTACGCACTATTGCTGCCGGCGCAAGGCCGAAAGGCTGGGTCGAGTCCGGGATGTGGAGAGGCACCTAAAAATAGAATACGCTGATTGGAATAACGGAGGGGAGCTAGACCTCGCTAGAGTGCAGACCCTTAAGGACGAACTCAGGGTCCTGCACGAGAGGTCGGCGGCAGCCCTCCTGTTTAATGCCAGGTTGCAGCTGGCTGAGGAGGACGAGCGCTGCACAGCATCCTTTTTTCAAAGGGTCCGGCAGGCTCGCCAAGAGTGACGTTTTACATCGCTCAAAGACTCGGAAGGCCCCACCTGTTCGGACCCGGCCCGGATGATGGAGGTTGCATATGATTTTTATCCGAATCTTTTTAATAAAAGAAGTACAGACTTTGAAGTAGGGGAGCAGTTTTTGGCAAATTTTAATGTTTGCCTTCCGAGCACCACCCGGGATAGCTTAGAGGCCCCCTTTACTCTGGCAGAGTTGACGGGGGTACTTGGCAAAATGAACCGGCGTAAGGTCCCTGGCCTGGATGGACTCCCTGTAGAGTTTTACTCTACATTTTGGGATGTCCTAGGGCCAGAGATCGTGGAGGTAGCCGAGGATGTGCCCCGGCAGGGTTTGCTCGCTGAGAGCATGCGGTCCGGGGCACTCTCCTTGTTATACAAGAAGGGCGATCCTACTGATCTCGCCAATTGGAGGCCCCTGACCATGCTTTGCGTAGACGTAAAAATCTTCGCAAAGGCCCTGACCGAATGTCTGAAAAGAGCCGTGTCACTTTTGGTTCACAGTGACCAGACCTGTGGGGTCCCAGGGAGATCGGCAACCTGGAACCTCCATTTAATCAGGGATGCCATCTCCTGGGTTGAGGACAGAAATGTCCCTCTGGCGCTTGTGAGCTTAGACCAGGAGAAGGCGTTTGACTGGGTGGACCACTGCTTCCTGGAGAGGGTGTTGATGAAGCTAGGGTTTGGGCCCTTTTTCTTAAGGTGGTTTAAGACATTGTACGCTGGGGTGGGAAGCTGTTTCTCCATCAACGGTCACCTCAGCGAACTAGTCCCTGGAGTGACGGGAGTTAGACAGGGATGTCCTCTTTCTCCCCTCCTCTACGCGCGCTACATCGAGCCACTTGCGGCCGCCATAAGGGCCCACCCGGAAATAGATGGTCTCCCCCTCCCGGGGGGTGGAGGTGCTGTGGTAAAGCTGGCTCAGTATGCAGATGACACTACATTGTTCGTATGCTCGGACCAGTCGCTCAGGCGCGCCTTGGACATGGTGCAGGTGTTCGGAAAAGCTTCCGGTGCCGCACTAAACCTTGGCAAGTCGGTTGCCAAATACTTCGGCTGCTGGAGGTATAGGAGGTATAGGAGGGCAAGCCCACCAGCGACAGGCCCTTGAAAATCTTGGGGGTCCACTTCACATCTGAAGGGGCTGCCTGGGTAAACTGGAAAGAGAGGTTAGCTCTTGCCCGGGAAAAAGTTGGGGCTGTGGAAGGCCAGGTCCCTGTCCTTCCTTGGTAAGGTATTAGCATTGAAGGTCGATGTGCTTCCCTCACTGCTCTACTTGGCTCATGTGTACCCTATGCCTCGCACCATGTGGCGAGGCTTAACTAAGGACGTTTTTAATCTCGTCTGGGGGGGCAAGTATGAGTATGTTAAGAGGGAAGTTATGTACCTGGGAAAGGACAAGGGTGGGAGGGATGTCCCTGACTTCCCTCTCAAGCTGGACTGCCTGTTCTTTGCACAGCTCTGTGCATGGTTGGCTGCTCCCCTCGAGCACCCCCATCAGTATTTTATTCGGTTGTGGCTGTCCTGGCCATTGCGTAAAGTGGTAAGAACGTGCTCCAATTCCGGCCCCAAGGCTGAGACGCTGCCGGAGCACTATGACCACACGGTGAGATGGAGCAAGTCGCTTCCCGCGAGTCTGCGGCCCGAGGCCCTCGCCAAGCACAGGTTACTTTACAACATTGTGCTCGAGGCACGGGGGACTCGCACGGTTGTGGGCCTAGACGAGGACACTTGATCCAGAGTACAGCCGAAAGATTTAGACAACCGGCCGCAGGACCTGAATTGGCGGTGTGTGCGTGGCAAGCTGCCAGTCAGGGATGTTCCGTACAGGCACGGGCTCACCAGGCACCCGCGCTGCCCAAGGCCCAACTGTGTCGGGGAAGAAACTCTCCGACATGTGTTTTGGGACTGTGGGTATGCGCGGTATGACTGAGGCAAAGCAGCCGACCTGTGCAGGACATTAGACCCGCAGTTTACATTGACCTTTTAGAAGGTTACATGGGGGTGGCCCCAGGATACCAGGCCATCCTTCGCGCCCCGGATATGGAAGCTGGTGAGCATTACCAAAAAAGAACTATGGAATGCGAGGACCAGCCTCATCCAAAAAGGGACACGCCTGGACACCTGGGGATTATATAAAAAGGTTTGTGCGGATTTAAAATTTAGGATGGAGCATGACATCATCCGGTGGGGCTACCACGCGGCGAAGGAGAGGTGGAAGGGCCTCTTCGAGCTGTAGGCCCCCCGGAGTCTTTTAGGGTTTTAGTTGAAAAAGGTTTTAAACTTAGCTGAGACTCTGCTCCATCCGGTGGTCCCAGCGGACCACCGTATTTTATTGTTTTAACCACCATGATAGAGATACACAATAGGTGAACATTGTTTTAAGTGGAATCTGTAGGTCTGGTTTTTTATTAATAAGTGTTTTATTTTGTGTGTTTTTTATTAACAAATTAACACTTTTCTATTGTGGGTTTTTTAATGTTTTGGTTTGTGTGCCCGTTTTAACTAACATAGATCTGCTGTTTTAGCGTAGGCACTTAGCCTTTTAGCTTTTTAGTGGTGTTCTTATTTCTGTCTTTTTATAGAGAGGCCGTTTTAACAGTTTTATTGTTGTTTTACTCGGTTGTCCAGGCGCAGCCTGGCCGAGAAATTATCTTTTAATGGACATTTTATCACTGACTTTTTACATGGACTTTTAACGATATACCCCCATGTAATTGGTACATGGGTGGGCCGTGGTATTTTAATGTCCTGGACTTTTAAAAGACTTTTAAAGTTTAAAATTAAGTATATATATTGTTGGATTTTATTCTGTATTTGATTTATTGAACTTAATAAATCTTGGGAAAAAAATAAAATAAATAAATTTACGAAGGAACCGAACCGGTACAAAAATGTCGCTTTTACGCAAAGAAGTAAGCACGCAGTTAAAGAACTTTAACACTCCGTATACCGTTTAAATATGTCACGCAGTTGTTTTGATGGTAATTGAATTTTCTATGACAAAATCTGAACTTCTTATACCGGAATAATGTTTTAAAAGGCAACTTAAAAGGGCAGGCACGTTTTTGTGGAAATCTTACCCGAAAAACACGATGATTTCAGCGTACAATTTCTGGCGAACGGATACATGTAGACGGCTGAAAATCGGTAGGCAGGTACTTGTATTAGTCCTAAGAAATGTTATGTTGATAAAATGTACTGTACTTTAAGAATAATCAATTTTATCAAGTAATTTATTTGAGTATGTCCATTTGGGCCCGCCCGCGGGCCCGCTAGGGGGCGTCGGCGCATATAGGGGCTAACTAGCCATCTCGGATACTACCGTGAAGACGAAATAACTGCGAATTACAGCTAGCTGGCTACTTGGCCGTTATCTGTATCAGTCCGAAGAGATGACTAGGTCGTTGCGTGTGTTTAGATTCTGGTTTCACAAGACCAGTTAAAACACTGCAAAAGATGATCGCTTGAGACAATTTATCTGCGACAGTCAAATAATTCCCTAGCTGGCTATGCTAGCTAATGTAGCAAGCTAGGTCCTCATTTAAAGACGAATAACGCATCACAGCCAGCTAGCCGTTGAGTAAATAAAACGTTCCCTGAATATATCAGATTAAATACTAGAGCTAAATGTATCATTAGGCAGAAATCAAGATATATTGATCGTATTCGTTTACAACAACCAATCATTCTTATTGTTGAATACCTACTTCCCATATCAGTTCAGTGAGTTCACACTACAAACTAGGACAAATACACAAAATACATATTAAGTTGCTTACCAGTCGCAGTAGTTGAACGATGGTTCTACAGTACTTTGAATAAATGTACATTCAGTGTCAGGAGAGCCTGAGCTGACCTATCTTCCACTCGGTATCCCAAAATCTGTGTGTGCCTAGGCTCCCGGTGACATGGGACGAACTAACCCTTTGCGATTATCTAGGCTTGCCCAAAAAAAATGACTCTCTCTGCTTTGCCTCCCTACCTCTTTCATTTAAATGTCTACCATGCTCTATGGCCACGCCACATGGGCTGACAGTTGACACCGCACTGTAGTCCAATGAGAGAAGAGGCTGGGCTCCCAAGACGCCAGCCGATGGGGTGATTTGCTAATGCTGTTAATTCCGTATGAAAAAAAATCTGGGTTAATAAAGTTCATCACTTCACGTCCAACTGCTACCTGTAGGCCATGGTTAGCGTTCAAATTCAGAACAAAGTGGGGTCATTTGTCTGGAAGCTATCGGTTGTAAACTCATTGCTTATCGGTCTATCAGATAAGCACTGACATACGAGACATCGATAACGTACTAGTATAGCTGAAGTTGTAACGAAATATAGACTTTTTTTAGTGTATTATTTTTGTATGTTTTTACGAATCTTAAATAAATCAGGCCTATGAAGTATGATATTTATTATTGCACCATCACTGCATTATTTTACAGCTTTTAACTTGGTTTTAAGTTGTAAAGTATATATAATAGAATGATAAAACCATTTAAACTGTTGGAGAAGCATAGGTAAAGAATGTATGTAGACTAATAAAATAAAAATTGTGAGATCAGGGCATAACGCACTGGGAACAGATGAGCGCTAAGCCATCGGAAAGACAATGCACTATAAGGCCACAGCAGGTGATGATATAGATATGATCAGTTTTTGTACCCGGTGTCCCCTGATGTGGCACATGGGACATTTTGCCCACAAATTTGACAGGTGCCAGTGACGCTGAAATAAGCCAATCAGTAAATGGAGGTGTGCAAAAATGGCCAATGAGAATGAATTCAAGGGCGTTGCTAGGATATAGGGTGAGGTGATGACAGAGGATAGGAGGAGTTTAATCCCAGACCAGAACAGTTTTGCAAGCAAGACTGTTGGGCTCGTTTAGAGGTAACTTCAGTTCAAAAGCGCAAGACACCTTGTTTTACATAGACATCGTAAAAAAATCAGAACAGCAATATATACGTAGTGAGAATAAAATATTCTATTGTATTCTGAGTTTTTTTTGCTTTGACATACATGGATCATATATTTTAATTCTGTACGAAGGAATCTGTTATCCGTATTTCAAATGAATAGATGGCTATTTACCTCCCGCTCCCGCCTTACAAACTATTTACATTTACCTATTGGGCATCATCTAAACAGTGTTTGTGCTCTTAGGTGTAACATTTTCATAGAAAAGAAAACTACACATTCATAAGTATCCATAGACTTTCATCTCTAAACTAAAAGGTTATTAATAAATGAAATGTTTGCCAAATAGTTTCTTTTAACAGAATGCAATGCCAAAAGGCATTCAAAGCAGGTAAATAAGTAAAATCTTCTTCCACACTGTACTTTAGGATCAAGAGGAAAGCATGAATTCTTGAGTAGCAAATAGTTGTAAGTTCAATGGCACAACTTATTTTTTCTTTTTTTAAACTTTTTTTTATCAGTCTTTAATGTTGTAATTTCGAATCTTGACCACTTTGCCAGCAGGCCTTGTCTTTTTGCCTGGTTCAGATGTAATCCTGGTGGGTTTCTTTCTTTCCTGGACCAGTGCTTTCAAGCCCTGAACTTTGACTGGTGATGCACGATACGGGACACTTGTGCCTTGTAGTCTGTCTGATGCAGCAACCTCATCTGCATATAAAACTGATATTTTAGCAACCCAGGGGCAACATGACAAAGTCATATAAACATGCAGTTCTGTGGAGCTCTACATGCTATCAAACTAAAATTTGCCCTGCAAATTTTATTGCTTGATTCACAGAGCCTATGAACCAGTTATGAACCTTGTTAGAGTCATGCCAAGCCTTCATTTAGGGACTTTGCCTGGAGCTCTGGGTTCCCCATATATAACGTCCTCAAGCTCTGAATTTTGAGACCTGCTACTGATGTTGCCCCACATTGCCTCATATTTAAAGGCAGATACATTTAAAGAAACATTTCTTTCCAATTAGGATGATGCCAGATTAAATAATTGAGAACCCACAGTAAGAAATAGCTCATAGTAAGAAATGGATCACTTAGGAATACCTGAAAACTTTTAGTTGTCAGAAGACAGTGTCGGCACTAAACTGGTAAGCTGGTTGCATAGTTGCAGATTTATTTGAGCTGGGACAGGGATAGCCGGTACCAGACACACTGATATCAGTCAACGCTCTGTGTCCAGACTACCCATCTCTTTGCCAAGATAGCACAAAGCGACACAGATGATGCAAATGCCTGAACAGGGTGTCGAGTCGTGAAACTGATATGACCGTGTGTTGAAATATAGGCAAACGTGAATACCACGTGAACACTCACTCTACAGGTCACAGAGATACTGAATCTCAAGCCATATTAAACCTTGGTCTCGGGCTCCTAGGTTGCATGTGTCTCTCCTGGATGACAGGGTATATTCCATATCAGTATCCAGTAGCATGACATTATTATTGTGGGAAAGGTGGTGACAGAGTTCTGATTGGTAAATGTTCGCTGGTCCATCCAGTGCAATGCCACAGATTGAGCAAACTCTGCCATTTGGCCTTGAATGATTGCTCATAATATCCTTTTTTAACATCAGTGATACATTTTGGATAATTGCCTAGACACAATTAATAATATGTCTTTTTAATGCTTATTTGTATGAATACTGAATTACGTTTATCTGAAATAATAGATTGGCCATCATATGAGTAATCATAACAAACTCTCAAATTTCAGATTCTGTTTAATTTTTATGCAGTCCCCTTTTCTATTTTCTGCTAATATTAATTATCTATCTATCTATCTATCTATCTATCTATATCTATATATCTATATATATCTATATATCTATATATCTATATATATATATATATATATATATACATACATACATATATACACACACACACATTTTAAAAATGCAGCAATTAAGCTTTGGTCAGCAAAAAACTTACATATATATTCTTAGGAATTCTTATGAGCATTAATTAAAGTAAATTTATGCTTTTTTTGTGACTGCACCTCTGTTGTCGCCATTGCTGGAGGTGAGTACCGTGGGGCTCCAGCCGCGCTCCAGCATCTGCCAGACGTCCTGCAGTGACCCATCGGTGGCCACTAGTGACAGCAGGGAGTGAGGAGAGCTAGCTGTGTGCCCTGGAGCCTCACACTGGGGCAGCACGGGCGGAGTATTCTCTTTAAAGCCTGAATACTAGAAGAGAGAAGGGAAAGAAAGGGACAAAAATGTTCTGTCAGAGAAACCAGGCTTTGGAGGGAGATGCTTCGTGATGAAAGAATTGTGTGGTGGACTGTCCGGTTTATGTAACCATGTTCAACTGTGAGAAAATATGCACGCTTAATTGGGATACCTGGTCCCTCGTTGGCAGGTCCCAAGGGTTGGTAGTTCCATCTTTGTCCCCACTCTCACTCCCAGAGAAATGGGGACGCACTATAATAGTTTTTTTCTTACTCTGATCTCTCTGTGCATATTGTAGCTCCTGGGGGGAAGGGGTGGGAGGGGAAGTTGGGGTGTTGAAGGGTTAAAATAAAACAAACTCCTCAACCTAGGCCAATGTGTCCATAATTTACTGTATTTCGAAGTTTATTTACTGGATTTTATAATGACTCTAATAATCAAATAGGACGGTTCAATAAACTCTGTTCTGGCACTCTCTAGTGGCCTTACTGATAACAGCATTGCATCAGAAGTATGGCTAAACCAGTTAAGAAACCATGTTCTTTGACACAATAAGCTGATAAGGAAGCCGTGTTCTCTCTGCCAACTACAAGATTTGAGTTAAGCTCTAGCGCGCATCATTGTAGCTGGAGCACCTGAGTAGTAAGTTTATACTGAAGCTGTTCCAGCGCGGACAGGCGGCTCTGTGACTGGGCCTCACCCGCAGCTCTGGAGGACTGTTTCTCCAAGAGGCTGACGCAAGGCCTGGGACCTGCTTCACAATGACGCGCATCTGACAAGAGACCTAAAGACGAATTCAGAATAACAGAGAAGCAAGGTGGGCTACAAGGTACTGCAAAACTCAAAGCATTAGTAAAAAAATTTAAATAAATCACATCACAAAGCTGTATAAGAAATGTGATTCTATGTCACTCTTTTGAGTAATACAATGTGGGTTAAGATTAGAGTTATACAGACATTTCTTTAAAAAGTGGAAACCGGAGGGTTTTCAGGTAAGACACAGTGTTTGGTTTTCTTGTGAAGCATATATGGTCTTTTTCACTCTGTACTAATCTAAAAATGAAGTAAAATGAAACAAAGACGCATTAATTTTTTTCAGTGTTGGGGGGGAAGAGAGAGAGATAAAGCGAAACACTCACCATCCAGGCCTATCTCTGCCAACTGAGCCCGCAGCCTGTTACCCATCTCAATGAGCTGTCGTTTGTCCTGGCTGAGGCGAGAGATCCAGCGAGCTGCCTGTCTGAGTTTGGACCGGAGCAGGCTGGTATCGCCAACAGCGCCCTCTATGCCAGAGGCCCGGAACAGAAGCTGCTGCCTCAGACTGAGATTCTCCTCCTGAAGCTGCTTTAGCATGTCACTCTAGAAAAAGCAACATGACTGAACATAGTTAGCAAAGATAAAACAACTTGGCTGGTATTACAATTTACTGAGTTGACTGACACTGGTAATCAATGGATCAGTTTCTATTATATTAACCGTTTACACTAACGATTAGCTCTACAATTGAATCAAATGTACTGAGGTCAATCACATTACAAACCAATATATTAGCAATTTTATGTTCAATCCATGCTGTTATGCCCTTAGAGACAGTGCTTATTATGCTAATGCTATGGGCACTAACTCTTATTCTGCTGTTGCTAATACTGGGGTGTCTCCCTCTAGTCACTTTGATGATGTATTTTTTTAAATAGACAACAACTATGACAGTACAGCTATCTCTAATAACTATTTTGATTCTTACTTAGATGACACATAATTCATCCACCAAGTTATCTTGTTCTGTATTGTCAGTATGCCTGTCCCGGGTATCAAATGACCCGCATATTAGTTGTAGTAATTCGTCTTACAATGTTATGTTGTGCATTTGCCCTCATGTCATTCTGTGTACTGTCCTCCAGTGTTGCACCAGGGTATATAAAATATATGAAGGAATAAAACAAATTGACTTGACCTCACTGAATGCAATTCATGATAATGTACATCAATAATGTAATACAAGTAAAACTGATACGGAGTTAGAACTCTGAAAACAAAATCCCTCTTAGAGAAAGTCATGAGAGCACAAAGAGTCTACTGTTTCTCACTCACTTTTACTTTCTAATTAAATCAGGTTTGTCAATAATTGAGCTACTGTAGTACTCATGACGATGTATTTTGATACTGAAGGTCATTCCACCTTAAATAATGCCACATTGTTTGGTCCATGGCTGTTGAGAGTTGAGGTTGTGGGTCCATATTCTCCAATTTCTGTAAACCAATTTTTCAAGATTTTTTTAATCTTGTAATCTCCTAATACTCATTCCCACAGAACATGCAAAATGTGGTTTAAATCCATAAACTTCCATCCTTCAGAAGTTTAAGACTTATTCTTGCAGAGAATCATAAAAGGAGCACAAGGATCTGCCTGTTAATGACAGCTCTTTATTTGGACTAGTATAATAAATACTTGAATAATTACACATGAACAAAATCACAGTAATACAAAACTATTGAATATTCTAAAAAAACAAAAGGAATATCCAGTTAATTTGTGCACAACATGAAAGAAGGCATCCGGGTCGTCATAGACTTGAACAGGAGTCTCAGACACCTCCAGAGAGCTGCTCTTCTTCACTGTGACTGAGAGGGAGACAATCAGGGCTCATTCGTACGAGCAGCATTTCGGTTCAATACCAAATAAAACCCTTCATTCTCATTCTTCATTGGTAAAAGTAAGCAAGCAAGCCAGCCAGCCAGCCAACATCTCTCACAGACATGTGGACCTGGCCACGATGAGAAGACACATGCTACACTAGAACAACTGTCCATCTACCAATGCCTGCACACTCAGCTGTAAGTAGTGGCAAAACATTTATATTTCAAGCCATTGATTAGATGCTAAACATTGTGGAAACATGCATTTTGTAATAGTCTGCGAGGAATGAAGGAATTTCGAGATTGTCTTCCAGTAGAACACAAACTCAATACAAGTTAAAACCTGTAGTTATTTTCTTGCAGTTACATAGCCAAACACAGAAGAAGCATTTGTTGTAGTGTGTTAAAACAAAAGCCCCCCCAACATTTGTGTATTTAACCAATACTGCCTTCCCTTTCAGTCAACACTCAAATACAACAACAAATATTTGGTCCATCCATGGTCCCATTCTTCTTTAAGGATTTTCTAAATTATCTTGGCTTGGACACTGCCATGGATTCTTTAACTGTTCCAGATTTTTTTTGCAAGACATTAAATACCAATATTAAAACTACAGAAAACATGGTTTCTCAAAAAATAGGTGGTGGTAATACTGGTAACTGTGAGAAACAGTAACTAGGTTTCGTCTATGTACATGAGACTCTTGATTAGTTGATAAGCTGCAGTGAGGCAGAGCAGTCAGTCACGTATCGTGCGTGTCATTAGAGCTGGCCGGGGTTCGCCTCTAGGGCATAGAACACACACATATATGGGTCAGGAGGTTAGTGAGGTGGCCTGACTAGAGAGGACTACATTAACAGAGCTTCAAGCTTCATCATCATTAGTAGAGAGGAGATTGTATTATCTAGGCACTACCCAGTGTCACTCACACCTTTTCTAAGCTCTATTGATTTCCACTATGGAGCATCTTGCCAACTTTCTTAAGATTCAATACAGTAACAGTTTTTGCTCCACAAAAAAACAAACAAAAATAAGATCAAATAAAGACAAAATGTTTAAACCTTTTTGTTAGATATCGTTTTGCTCCAGCAAAATAATGACCATGCACCACACCTCATGGTGAGGAAGAGAATGACTTGGAAAAAGTATTATTCATCAGAGAGGAGGGTTATACGGGTTAAGAGTGAGCTAGGACAGACATCCTAGTCCCTGCTGACAGGAGGGTGTGACCTGCCCTGGGAAAGTGCATTAGGCAAAGGGTTGGGCTTTAACCCTCTCTGGCGCCAACACGGGGCTCTGCCAGCGAGCTGTGGATGATGCCCGTGATGGACTCCAATCCCTCTCCTTCCAGGAAAGTACGATGATCACCCTCAATCACATGGACCGAAACCTTCCCGTCACACACCTGCACACAAAAGGGCCCGCATTTCAGAGTCTTTAGGATTTCTAGGAATAACATATGAAAATATTTTGTGCATATATTATATAAAAATAAATAAAGTGACTGAATTTTTCAACCAATGGTTCTCCATCCAAACCAAAAGAATAAAATTCTGCCTTTTGGCATTAGCACATGAGCTCCCATCGTATGCATACCTCATGTAGTTTGTAGTCGGCCCCCAAGCCATCGCCATAGTCGCTGCTGGTCTTGGCTCTCAGCAAGGTGATGTTGCCGTGGTACTTGCTGGTGGGGACGTAGCGGTCGGCAGCCTTCAGCTTGTAGTAGAACGTGGAGGCAGCGAAGTGGAGAGAGTCACGATTGACGTTCTCGCGAGAGGAGGTGATGAGATCCACCGCCTGGCTCACTCGAGCCTCCAGGTCTGTCATAGGTAACAACGTCTCCAAGAGCTGAGACACATACAGAGAAGCAGAGATGAAGAAATTTATGTAGAGATTATATACCAAGAGTACTGCCAAGAGTATTTTATTATGAAGGACTGGTGGGTTCAATTCAATATATAACAAATAAATATAAGGAAACAGTCTGCTTTAATGGTTTCTGACCATTTTAAAAAGCTGATAAAGGCACAGCTTCATAAGGAATCATGCTGTGAAAGTGCCAGTATTGCATTTTGTGGGGGTTTTTTTGTTTTTTTTTAAAGCTACTGCTCAGTACTAACAGGGGAAAACATGAACTGGGATAACCGGCATCCAAAAACGTTTCCCTGGTTAAAGCAGTAAAAGGCCTGAGCAGTGAATACCCCTAACGGTTACCTTGTTGTACTCTATGCTGGTGAACTGCTGGACGAAGGCACACAAAGCCTTGGTCTCTGCCTCAGACTCGTTGCCTGGGGTCAGCTTGGCCCTGTAGCTCTGTCAGCATGACGCACAGTACAAACAAAGCTTTAGACTGTTACAATGCATAGTGCGTGTTTACACAGGAAACGTACAGAAGACTATATGCATGCCAACCTGCGTATATGCCGCCACATACGAATGGGAGCCATCGAAGAGAAAGAGGTAGTCGACAGCGCACTGGCTCTGCTGCAGCTGGGAGGACATCTCAAAAGCCACGCATGCACCAAAGGAGTAGCCAGAGATACGATATGGCCCCTCCGGTTGCACCCGCTTCACACACTCCACACAGTAGGCAGCCAGGCTCTGAATACTGTCCAATGGAGCAGCTACACACACAGAGATTGATTAGTTCAAACCCTTTAAACCCAAAAAAGTAACCTAAAAGCCAAATAACATTATCCGTTACAGTGGAGATTCCCCCCCAGTACTTCAGCATATGCTCACACAGTTCATTTAACTGAGCAGTTGCTGCAGTAGGGCTCCCTCTCTGCAGGGTGGAGCCTGTTCTACTGCTGTACCTTTGGTGCACTGCAGGCCGTAGCAAGGCACGCTCAGTTTGGTGGAGAGTGCGTGGAAGGCGGCGACGGAGCCCTCTATGGGGTGGACGAGGAACAGTGGCCTCTCCGCACTCTGCACTTCGTTCAGCCGCATCACGGTGGGGCCGTCCGGGTTCACCAGCATCAGGCTCAGGTCTGGCCCCTGGAGCGCCTGCGCACCGGGCCGCTTCGCTAGCCCCGCCCTGGCTTCTGGGTGGACGTGAGGGGAAAGGGACATTTCTAAATGTCTCGCCATGTCCCTTTCAGGAATTGCATACACACGCACTTGACCACACGCGCTAGTGCACGCACACTCACCCTCAACTCCTCCTGACTTGCAGGAAAGTTCACGCAGCTTGTTGATGGTGAGTTGGCGGATGTCTCTCATTGCCATGACGATGTCATAGTCCCTCTCCAGTGTCTGCCTTACCTCCACGCCCATGAGCGAGTCCAGGCCCAGGTCAGCCAATGAGGTGTCAGCATTCAGGCCGCTTACATCGCGCACACCTGAGCAAAGGACGGGTGTGGTTTTGAATGCAGAGGGTTATGAGCAGCAAAGATAGATAGATCGACACAGCCCTGCAGTGTCATTCTCTGCCAAGTGCAACCTCACACATGCCAACAGTCGTGAAGGGTCAGCAGAGCCCAGGCCGGAGCCCCTTACCCAGGATGTGAGCCACGGCCTCCACCAGGTCCCTCTGCCCGCTGCCATCTCCCTTCGCCACCTGCACCCTCTCTGCCAGCACAAAGCTGGACACCACCGGCCGATGCTGGCACAGGAAGCGGTCCAGCACTTCCAGGCAGGAGGCCATGCGCTGGGGCAGCGTGCCACCGATCACCGCGTCGTTCCCACCCATGGTCTCCAAGACCACGCCTACGTCGCCAATGGCGCCCCACTGGATGGCCAGGCCGGGCAGGCGGTCGAGCTGCCGCTGTTCACACACACGCTCCATGGTGGAGTTGGCGAAGCCGTAGTTGCTCTGTCCAGCGTTGCCGCGGCCACAGCTGACTGAAGAGAACACCACAAAGTGCTGCAGCTCAGGACACTTATGTCTCGTCACTCTGTGGAGGGGAATCAGTCAATTAGCCATTAGCTCATAGCGTTATGTTGGTAGCCAATTCGTAAAGTGTGAAATGACAGCACTTACCTGTCCAAGTGCAGGGTTCCATCATATTTAGGCTTGTTGACCTCAATAAACTGCTCTGGTGTCAGATTCTCAAGCATGCCATCTTTCAAAACCTACACAAGCATGGGGAACACAGTATAGGAATCATTTTGCTCACATCAGTGAAATTCTCTTGTCCCTGAAAATAAAGACATGGATGGGGGGCATTACCATGGCAAGGTGGAAGATGCCACCCACAGGGCCCAATCGGCAGGCTTCAGTTATGAGGCGCTCTGCCCCTTCTTGGGTGCTGACGTCGCTGGTGGACACTAGGACCTGGACGCCCATAGCCTGCCAATCTCGAACACGCTTAGCCTGATAACCTATTTCAAGCACATAACCATTTTATAGCCAGTTGCTCATGAAAGACAACACAAGCCAAGAGGGGAGAATAGCTAGATTTTCTACAATAGAATGAACATTGATGATCCTATAATGAAATAGCAGCTAAACTTGTTTGGCCTTGGCTGGTGTGGGGCTGGCCATAGAGGGCAGTTACCATTCCGGATGCCCGAGCGCGAGGTGAGCACCAGCTTGTGGGCGCCTCTTTCCACCAGCCAGTGGGCTAGCTCTAGGCCGAAGCCTCCCAGGCCCCCCGTGATGATGTAGGAGTGTGAGGCAGGGCAGAAGGTCCGGCAGATGGCTGGCAGGGCGAAGGGAGCAGCTGCAGAACTGCTACCAGGCTCCTCCTCTGAGCGCACCTGAGAAAAGGGAGCGAGTTGGGGGGGGGGGGGGGTCGCGTGACAACCAACCAGGTGGTGAAGCAGAATTCGACAGACAGACCGACCATCCCGTGCAGCTTCACATTTAAGGCGGCAGCAGGATGGAGCAGTTCTCACCTGCAGCAACACCTTGCCGATGTGCTTGCCCTGCGCCATGTAGCGGAAGGCGTCCTCCACCCGGTCCCTCTTGAACACAGTGGTGCGGAGAGGCTGGACCACTCCGTCGGCTATGCCCTTCTTCAGCAGCTCCGACACCTCCTCCCACTCGCGGTTGCCCTCCTCAAACAGGGCGTCCAACAGAATGCCATGGAAGGCCACGTTCTTCAGGAACAGAGCCATGCCTGACACGGGGCCACAGAGGAGGGTTGGCCAACCGCAGCGTTCCGTGGAAAACATGACTCAGAATTTTCCATTACACCATCCCTTTCCGCAGCCGTTCACATTTGAAACGGTCCAAGTTAGATTTGGAACAGGGCCATCGATGGCGTACACTGCACCATTCTAGCTTGGAGTGCCCAACTGGATGGACTCTAGCGCTCACCTAGAGGGGTGTTGTTTGACAGATCGTATTTGCCGATCTCCAGGAAGCGCCCATGCCTGGCCAAACAGCGCAAGCTTGCCTGCAGCTTCTCCTCAGCCAAGGAGTTCAGAACCACATCGACGCCTGGGCCCAGTCCAAAACAGCACAGATTACTCAACTAAGCAATAACCAATGATCCAATCGACACGACTGATCCCTGAGCGATTGGTCATATCTAAACACAGCAGGGCATACCTCTGCCTTGTGTGTGCTTCAGCACATGCTGCTCAAAAGACGCGTCTCTGGAGTTAGCAAAGGACTCGGCCGTGAGCTGCGGGAACCGCTCCTGCAGGTAGGCCCTCTTCTCTTTGGAACCTGCAGAACCCCAGAGGTGCGTCAAAGCCACCCTGACCGGCCCATTAGCAGCAAATCAGGCAGAGACGTGCAGGCACGTGTGGGCGTGTGCGGAGATGGCCCTCACCCACGGTGGTGAGCACCCTGCAGTGCATGCTAAGCGCAATGCCGATGGCAGCCTGGCCCACTCCTCCGGAACAAGAGTGGATGAGCACGCTCTCGCCGGGCCGCAGACGCCCGCGCACCACCATGGAGTAATACGCAGTAGCGTAGACCACAGGCACAGAGGCGGCCTGTTCCAGACTCCTGCACGCACACAATGCCACAGCTTCTATTAGTAGGAGGTCATAATTCTCATCAGACAGTAGAAAACATCTTCATATTTTGCCTCAGATTACAAGTGGATTCTAGGCTATGGAATTGCTCTCTGCATGGAAGATTATAGGCTATGGAATCCCTGTCTGAATCGCTCTCTCTCGCATGTGGGTGTTGCAGTCATTTGCCAAGAGCCTTACCAGCTGGACGGGACGTCCCAGAGGAAGCGACGGTCTGCATCCACGACGGTGGCCAGTCCTTTAGCCGGCAGCAAGCCCATCACACGGCGTCTGCTGGGATCTCGGCCAGAGAACTCCATTCCCAGCATGCAGTGCTGTAGCGCTATGTCTCCTGCACGCAGAAATTGAGAAAGGATATTTGGGCTCAGTTCACCGTGCCTGATGCATAAAATAGTGACAATTATGGATGCAGACAGGGGGGGCGGATTTTATCTGAAAGCATCAGGCACAAACGCCTGCAAAACTCCAACTAAACCCACTCAAGTGCGCGTGTTCCTTCTGTTCAGGTACTACACCAGCTCCAGCTCTTAGTAGAGTGGTAAAGGAGGAGCTAGCTACCGGGAATGGCGTCTGGTGGCAGTTTCCCCGTGGCCAGCATAATGTCTCTGAAGTTGAGGGAGGCGTAGTGGACGCAGCAGAGCTGCACGCTGGGGCTCGAGGCGACAAAGTGACGCAGAGGCGAGGCGATCCAGCGCAGCGATGCCAGGTCACCACGGGTCAGCACGTTCACGTAGGCCTGCTCCGTCGGCTCCTCGCGCAGACCTATGGCACCGAGTCAGACCGTTGTCAACAACCAGCTGGCAACCGCCCACAGCACACGTGCGCTCACGGGCGGGTCGGACGCGCGTCACCAGAAGTCCTGCTGGTAAGAAAGGGACAGTGGCGGCGTACCTTGTGCGAGCAGCTGGTGCCGGAACGCCCCCCACTGGCCGTCCCGGTACACATTCATAGTGAGGTCTTTCTGCAGAACCGCCTGCATGTCCTTGTGGGTAAGCTGCAGCGAGGGAGCGGTGGAGGACTTCTTCAGGTTAGACACGAAAGCACACCTGGAGAGAAGAAAAAAAAAAAAAAGGACCCCAAGGACAGCTAAGGGACGCGTGTTCAACGCACCATTAATCTTTAACCTAATGTGTTGCATTCAGCTTCTTTTATACAACGAGCCTGGTAATGAGATTGAAATATTACTGCCAACATTCCACAGCTCTGTGCAGCGAGAAGTAACGAACTAACCGAACGCGGCTGCCGCCGGGTTCCTGTCTGAGGCAGTTGACCATACCCACCACTCCATTATGGCCTTGGGTGGCAGTCAGCCACACTGGCTTATCGGATTCCTCGGCCAGCGTGCTCTGACAGAAGATGAAAAAAAAATGAGCGGAAAACAAGAGAAGGAACATTTAAAATTCGGGGGATCGTGTTTTAGAGTTGCAACATTTTGCTTGGCCCCCTGGACATTGCAGATAACTTGCATACATACTGTGCACCAAGCTTTACTATGTCTTTAATTAAGAACAACAGTTTACAGACACCACAACTCACCTTTAGTGACAGCTTCTCCCATTCTGCCTGCACATGCACACAGTCACAGCACACATGCAAGAGGAACGAAGAGCAAACACAAATTAGCAGAACCAAAACAGAAAAACACAGGAAAGAAAGTGAAAAATGTATGGAATACCAAGATACACAGCACATATAAAACAACTGCAGGCGGTCCATCCGTGTCTGGCCATTGAAAGAGCACTGAGAGGCTCTTTCCCATACCTGAGTCAGCAGTCTACTCTGGCTGTCCAGAGAGGTGAGGAACGCGACCATCTCGCCCAGCGGGTCTCCCTTCAGGAGAGTGTGGAGCAGCACAAAGCCCCCCTCCCTGGCAGCAGAGGCCAGGTTGTCCAGCAGTGCACCTGGGCTCGCCACCGGCCCTGCTGCCGCACAGTTGCACACCACCAGGTCAGCGGCGGCCAGGGCCCCTGCGGCTGGCCCCTGCTCGGGGTCCCACTGGGCGCTGGAGATGCCCTTCTCCTCCAGGGAGCTCTGCAGGGGGGCCAGCAGGTCCGGGGTGATGTCCGAGGCCGTGTAGTCCAGTCGCAGCATGGGCTGGATGTTGAGGAGGCCGACGGCACGGGAGAACACGTGGCCGACGCTGGAGAGGGCCTGACGAGAGAGGGTTAAAAGGTCAGGCACCAGCTCAACACAGCAAGGACCCTGGAAGATGCTCTGCATTGAACTCGTTGGAGGTTTATTTTAGTCACATGTCAATGCACAAAAGAAAATGTACTGGCTAAATGAGCTTATACTTTTTTTAAAAATTAGATATAAAATAAAATAAATATTTTTCCATTATGACAATATTAAATTATTGAGGTTATATCTCATCCTTCTTTAGCTATTAGGGAAGACTATCTACAAATGCACCAAAACAAATTTACACCATTTAAGCATTTATTTGAATAATAAATGTAATAACTTTGGGGCTAAAAGATACCGGACACGCTGGCTCTACACTCAATCCGTTTTCGTTAGTCAAGAGTCACACAGTTCACTGCACCTCCAGGACTTTGAGCTTGCCCGCGGCGCTGTTCTCCAGGGCCGTGTCCAGGCAGTGCCGCAGGGCATGCGAGTCCAACAGGCCGTTGAGGAGCGGGTCCTGGAGCAGGTAGTCCCGCTCCTTCTGCACAGCCTGCTTCAGCTCCGAGCGCAGGTTCCCGTTCAGCTCCAGAGCGCACAGGCCAGCGAGCAGCCGCGGGAGGCCGCCCTCCGCCCCCGAGCCGACGCGCTCGCCCTCCGACGCACCCTCCAGCCCCGGGATGGAGATCTTCACACCCTGGCTGGCCAGTTTCTTCTGGACATGGTTAATCAGACCTGTTGAAGAGATGACCCAGAGAATGGCTAATCATCATCTGTGACAGCTGAGGGCAGTAATACATGCAAATCTAAAATCTCCACCATAAACCCCTTAAAAAGTTAACAACTATTAAAGTGAAATCTCACACATAGGTACCACACATCCTTTCATTTGTACTCGATAGTCAGAGTGTGAGAGGGACGTGACTTGCTTTTGCAGCATCTTAGCTGTTCTTGCAGCTTCCCATCAGATCCCAGGTACTCAGTCTCCACATAGGGTACAAAGACAAGCTCCTCCAGAGTAGGAGGGCTCTGTTGCTGCTGGCAACGGGGTGCAACGGTGGCATGGAGGCCACAGATTTGAACGCCGCCGGCCTTAATGTGGTCCAGGCAGCGGTTGAGGTGGACATCAACAGCTAAAGAGAAGAAGGGAGAAAGTTGAGACTTTGCCGACATGGACCTTAATTTCTATACATGTAAAACAGCAGTTTCAATTGCACCAATAGCATAACCAAGTTGGGGACGCCAGAAGGCAGTGAACACTGTACCTTTGCGATCCCCTGAGTAGTCCTGAACCTTCTTCTCGTGCAGCGTGGGGTCTACGCACACCGAGCGGATCCGGGTGGGCAGACGCAGGCTGCGGCCAGACAGGCCCAACACGATCATCTGCAGCATGGTGTCCAAAAATGTCACCCAGTTCCCCGTCCACTGTAGCTTCCCATGATCCCCTAAAAACCAGACCAGGGGTCAGGTCTTGGCTTACACAAAACTCCCCGGCACGGAGTCAAGTCAGAAGCATGTGCTATGGCTGTGCAGTTCTCAGTATGCTGCATGAGAACTGGGGTGTTCACCGGCACTGCTGGACTCCAGAATGCCCTGGAAGGTTTTGCCGTAGTCGTAGCCGCGCAGACGTAGCTCTTTGTAGACATCTCCGGCTTCGAGAGGTTTGGCTTCCTCCACCTCCAAGCTCACAGGTTCGGCCATCTGAGACAGGAAGGAGTCCAGTGCCTTTTCCTCCAGCACGTTCACCTTACCTGGGGCAGTCAGGAGCAGGAGACAACACGCACACAAGCACGGCGGCATTAATCGCTCATGGCTCAGGTGCTGAACTAGAACATGTGCTGGTTCATGTGGTGGTCCATACAGGAGATTTGGCTAAGAGGGTTCTAACTTACCACTGACTGCCAAGTTGCCATTCTCGGACACCTCAAAGCGGTTTGTGGCAGGCGTGAGTCCAACCTCCAACTGGACAGATCCTTTTGTGGAATGTAGCAAAGTGATCAGGTTGCAGTCAAATATGCTTGTATGTTTTATTTTTATACAAAATAAGATCAACTTGACATACTGAGCCTAGATTAATTAATTACTGTCAGTGGGAGATGCACATATGCACAATATGAAATCTGTACTGTAGGGGACGCAGTGGGACTCTCACCAGTCCTGGGCAGAATGGTGGCTCTGTGGATAGTGACGTCCTCAAACGTGACTGGGGTGTGTTCCATAACTGTGCCCAGACTCCTCATCAGTGTTCTCCATGCCAGCACCAGGTATCCCGTGGCTGGGTACAGGACCCTTCCGTCAATACAGTGGCCAATCACGTAGTAGTCTGGGGATTCGGGATTTGTGTCTGCACAGAGGAGATGGGTGGGAAGAAAAACCAGATGGAAAAGGAGAGTCTGGTCTTAGTTGCTGTTGACGACCAGCATAGTTCAGTCACTGGCAACGACGAGCATGTCTGCGACCTTCTGATCAACGGACTCCTTTCTTCAAGGACGAACTGATTTTTTTAATATCAGTAGGTGTGACAGCATAATATAGTTTGATTCAACATTGAAAAAAAAAGAAGGATCTTCTCACCAATGTTGTAAACTGTGGCTGAGGTGGAACCCCCAGAGCCTGCTGGGAAGTCCTCCACCTTGGGCACGTCCCAGGTTTGGGAGTGGTCCCACTGGATAAGAGGGGAGATGAGAGGGGTCCCCACTGGTACAGGGTACTCCACAGGATGGAGCCGGTTACTGTCCACGTTAATACTGCGAGCCAACCAAATGTTTGCATGAAATGGTGACTAAAACAGATCAGAACATTTCCGAGTTCATACAAGACATGCCTGTACACCAAAGTCACTACTGACCCATTCATGTAAATCTTGCCTATCTGAGAGAAGAAGAACTCTTGGTTGTTGGCATGTCCCCTCTTCATTAAAGGCAGAATAGAACAAGTGGGCTTGAGGCTACGCCTTAGAATGGCCTGTAGGGGGAGCCAGAGTACATTCAGTAAGTATACATGCGAGCACGTGCGGAATTAATTCTCTTGATGCGTTCAAAGCATGTGCCCCCTCTCGCTGGCTGACCTGCAGCAGGGCATGCGGCGCTATCTCCACCACCACGGCGTTGTCGGGCACGAGGCTCAGGCCCTCCTGGAAGAGCACGGGGCTCACTAGGTTGTTGACGTGGTACTCGGCCGAGGAGTAGAGGGCCAGCGGGCTCTCCCACTCGGCCTGGGGGATGGATGTGCTGATCCAGCGCGCCGAGCGGGGACGTGGGCTTTTGATCACCTGCGCGCATGCAATGACAAAAAAACAAAAAGACACCGTGAGCAAGACAGAAAAAGGAGAACGCATCCGTGCACGTCCCCTGTGTGCGTCTGTGTAGGCTCGTAACGTAGGCTCACCTTCTGCAGTGCTGCCAACAATGCAGGTGCTATAGAGGCCATGTAATAGGAGTGGAATGCGACACCTGCACTGCGCACCTCTTTGGCAAACACGCCGCTCTCCTTCAGCTGGGCCACAAACTTGCTGACAGCCTCCTACACACAGACGAACACAGCAAAAACGCCCTCTTATTAATTGTTAATTCTGTTACTGCAGGAGACAGCTCTGAATAATAAAAGGAAGACGGCGAATGAGGGAGGTGAACTCCACCTGTGGCCCGGAAACCGTGACCGTGTCCTCCGAATTGTGGCAGGCTGGGACCACCCGCTGAGGACACTGGGCCTTGCACTCCTCCCAGGTGAGACCTGGGTGGGGAGGGAGGAGTCAAGTTCAGCACTAAAAGAACGACGGCCTAGCAGAGGAGGTCTCGTGCCTCCTGACGATCATGGCTTTAACGGTGACGGGCAGGCCGTCTTACCCACTGCGGCCATGGCCCCTGCTGGTAGGTTGGCTTCTTTGATGCATCTGCCTCTCCAGTAGGCCGCCAGGATGACCTCGCTCTGGCCGAGGGAGCCGTCGGCGTAGCCGCACGCCAGCTCGCCCACGGAGTGGCCCACGATGCCTTGCGGCTGCAGGCCCAGTCTCCGCAGCATATCTATTTGCGCTATCTGGAGAAACATGCAACCATCACCTTTAAGGTAAACAGAAAAGTCTGAGGGATATAAATGGTTGGTGGAATTGGTCGTAACAGGTAGGCATGTTCAATATCTGCAGAAAACATAGTCACTGCTATGCAAACAGGGTTGGTGAAAAAAGGATTGTGAAATACTACACTCAGAATTATCTAGAGCTTAGATTTCAAAGAAAGTTACTGCAAGGCACTATGTGGCAATGCTAGGGCTTTGCTTTAACAATGCCAGTCCAGCACGTGCACGGCACTGGGGAACCCTGACCTGAATGGCGGCGAGGCCCACAAAGGCATGCACCGTGTCCTCGAAGGTGTTCTCGTCAGCCTCCAGGAGGAGGCGCGACACGCACAACCCTGTGTCCCGCAGAGCCTCGTCCGAGCGAAGGATGGAGTCACAGAAGTCCTGCAGCCGCATCAGGCTGCGGCCCATGCCAGCCCACTGCGCCCCCATACCTGGGGGAGTCCCAGAAAAACTTGGCTGTTAAAACTGCAGCCTACGTTTAAATGTCTACTATCTGGCAAAGCTTAGTAGTTTAACAAATGGGTGCTGAAGCCTTCACTCACCAGAGCAGATGTACCAGAGGGGCCTGGGCGTGGCCTGAGCTTGCTGGACCTCGGTCACCTCCCCCTGGGCCCCCATCAGCGTGTAGCCCCTGTAGGGCATGCTCGCGGTCGGGGCCGCAGACACGTCATTCAGCAGGGCCAGGAAGGCCGCATCCTGGCTGCACTCCTGTGCCTTCTTCAGGAGAGAGGCAGTGGCCTCCTCAGTGCGCCCGCATGCCTGCACCAGCCTGAGCACAGAGGGGGGTAAGGATGGCAGGGGGTGCCCACGTCCTGGCGGGCGCAGGATCACGTGCACGTTTGAGCCCCCGAAGCCAAAGGAGTTGATGCCCACGATGCCGCCACGGACGGGGACGGGCTCGACGACCACGCTGACGTGCCCGTCTCTCAGTGCCGGGATATCGGGGTTGGGCTCGTGGAAGTGAATGTTGGGCGCCCACATGCCATGCTCCAGGGACAAGATCACCTGGAACACGGAGTGGAGGGGTCAGAGTCGAGGACAACTGCTCCACAGGGAAAAGTTGAAGGGTAATGCACACAGGCAGTGGGTGACAGAAAGCACCTGATGACGCGGTCAGACTCACCTTGGCGAGGGCGGCCAGGCCGGAGGCAGGCTCAGGATGGCCCATGTTGGACTTGGTGGAGCCAATAAGCAGAGGTTCCCGCTGTGACTGGCAGAAGACGCTGACGATACCGTTCACTTCTTGTGGGTCCCCAACCTAAGTGAACAACATAATGTGTCTTGCATGGGTGAACAGTTGGGTGTGTTTGCGCATGCATACATGCATGTGTGTGCGCGTATGCTCATGTAGTCACCTTGGTGCCAGTGCCATGGGCCTCAATGTACTCAACCTGCTCAGGTGAGACGTTGACTTCCTGGTAGAGGGAGCGGACCAGGCGTTGCTGCATGTCCCCAGACGGAAATGTCACACCTGGACAAAAGGACAACACACCATCAAATACCTCTGCCATACACACACCCACCCCTCAAAATGGTACTATAAAAGGAAATTTAACTATGAGAAATGTATGGATAACCTATAAGTTAGAAAGCACAAAACATTTTGCATAGGTCCCTTTAGCAGCGTACATAAGGGAAGAGCTGCCAGAAGACCTGCCTGCTGCACACATCACCTGAGCAGCAGCCTGGAGAGCAGACCTGCACAGCTCCAAGCATGCCTGCCCTTCCTCGCATTTCAGCAGAACCATTAGAACCACACGCTGGGAGGAGTGTGTGCCACGGGGCACTGGGGGAAAGGGCACAGCCTCAAATACCCAGAAGAACCAGGTCACTGTTCTCCATTACAGTAATCTGGCATCACAGCTCTACTTCTAAGAACAAGGTAGTGGAACAGTTTGATATACTTCCCCACTACATGAGGAGTTTGGATAAATCTGGCACAGACAGGAAAGCAATATGAAATGAGAAGATAGTTGCACCGGGCTTAACACCTTGCTCTTTGTAGCCATCCGTATTGTTGCCAGCGTTGAGCACAGTGGCGTATACCCTCTTGGCCATGGACTTCTTAGTCAGTAGAACAGCCACAGCAGCTTCTGAGCGACAATAACCATTTCCTGAGACAAAAAAAACCCCAAAACAACAACAACAAAAAAAGTTTAAAAACTTTATAGCTTTTGCCGCACACCTTAACTCTATATGCATCCAAAATATAAACAAAATTTTAGTATATGAAAATTGCTGTGGTACCCAGTAAAAAAAACAAAAACAAAAACATTTAAAAGAAAAGATGTTACAGCAGACCTACAGTGGAGTAAATTTCATATAGCGTGAATGTGACATCAATAATAATAGCAAAATCACCGGACGAGTCAAAAGACTTGCAGGTTCCATCCGGACTGAGCATGCCCAGTTTCATGAACTGCACTGAGGTATTGGGCTTGAGCAGCAGGTTGACTCCACCCACAAGGGCTGCATCACACTGGCCGTGGCGAATAGCATTAAAGGCATTTTCCAGAGCCAGGAGGCTGGAGGAGCATGCCGTGTCAATGGCTGTGCTGGGGCCTAAAAAAAGACACAACAAACACTCATAATATAGAAGTACACAGTCAACATCTTGGGCACAGTGTCAAAATTTATGCAGTAGATCACATTTCATGCATAGATGAAATGACTCAGCTATTATGAAAGAGTAGGGAATAGTGGTGAGGCATTAGCCTAATATTCACTTCCTAAATGCTCTTTGCATGATGTCACAACAAAATAAGGCAATTTAAAAAACAAAACATGAAATGAAGTATAAATGCACTATGAACAATGTTTTACATAAATAAATATCAAACAGCTTAAAATAGATTGAGCAAAAAAAGCTTGCTCTTGGAGAGAAGCTAGAGTTTCTTCATCATGCAAGACAAGTTTATTAGTATAGCGCCTTTCATACACAGTGGCTATTCAAAGTGCTTTACAAAGACATAGAAGAAGAATTAATAACAAAGTACATTAAGGAACAAAGGCTAGAAATGACAGAACGTTTGCATACCATTGAAGTCAAAGTAGTAAGACAGGCGGTTGGCGAACATGGCATGCTGGCAGCCCGTCATGCTGTATCCCAGCAGCTCCTCTGGGTCTTTACTGAAGGCCTCACCTGCCTCAGAACCACTCACGCCGATGTACACGCCAGTCTTAGTGCCACGCATGGCCATTGGGTTTATGCCTGCCAGGACAGAGCGTACCGTCAGCAGTCAGGCGTCCTTGCACTCGCCCATACACGCCATTTCTGATGAGATGGTGCTTTCGGAATTAAGTTTTAGTGCTGTTGAGCTACTGAATTCTACTTTTCAGTTACCACACTTTTCTAAATAAATCGGTCTACTCATTTTGAATGTTTCATGCTCAAGCTTGCTGGACCGCTGACCTCCATCAACGATGGCCTCGTATGATATCTCTAGGATAAGCCTCAGCTGTGGATCCATGGTATGGGCCTGTTTGGGATGAACGCCAAAGAAGCCTGCGTCAAATCTGTCTATTTCTTTGAGTTTTCCATTTCTGCGGGGAAGCCCGTACAGACCTAAGTGGGAAAGCAGGATATGCATGAGGGTTACTGATTGAAATGGGGGAGGGAGAAAACCCCCACAAGATTTCCTATTTATCAAAAGCTGTGACTCGGTCCTCTGTGCCTCGAGCCTGCTGGTGCTTGTAGCACATGAACGAACATTTGCAGTGTGCCAGAGAGAGAGAGAGAGAGAGAGAGAAAAATCTGTTCAGACGATGCCGTGTCAGCAGGCACGCAATGAAAGCAGCAGACCAAAGAGACCAGAGAGGGGGACCAAAGTTGAACATCTCTTCATCTACTGAAATCAAGTCACTCACTCAAAATCCAAAGCATGCCACTTTTAAAGGTTACGCAAGTGTTCAACCGAAAGCAGGTCTGTAAAATTCACCCGTTAATTGGCAAAAGATGTGGGTATGCTTATGGGACTGTGTAGGATACCTGGCTTCCATCTTCTGTCATCCTCTGTGACCATGTCGACACCATTAAAAAGGTTCTGCCAAAATTCTTCCAAATTGTTCGACTCGGGAAGCCGACCCGAAATTCCAGCTATGACGATCTCCTCCATGACGAGAGGGTGAGAGTTTCTGTGGGTCCGGACAGAAAGTAACGAGAGCAGTCAGAGAGCAGACATGACATTAAGAATGTGCAGTGGGTGGAGGGCACTGCAGGAGGAGCCTGGAGGACTGCAGGCTTTGCTCGCCGTTTCCGGGATCAATGCATTCACAAGAGCTCCATCCCTATAGCTGCCATCCAAAAAGCAGGAGATTCCTGCTTACTACGAGGTGCACCCTAGCACCACATTGGGCACAAAGTATCCCTCTGTTCTGCACCCCTCTGAGGTACAGCCAGTCCTTGAGGGAGTGTCTGACTTGGAGCAAGTTATCCACGGACAGCCTGGATTTACCAGTCCTGATTCTTTGAGTAACCATACACTAGACTATTTAGTATTTTTCCAAGCACAATTTCACCTGACTCGAGACATCAGCTAATTAACAAACCCTGAATAAATTGAATGGATGTGGTAAAATGGGGAAAATCATTAAAAAAAAAAAATGCAGTTCAGGCTTATTTCAGGTCTGGGAAACTGAACAGTCCTTCCTCAACAAGGAAAGTAAACACCACAACAGTAATGTTGCTCCTCTTTTTGTACATCTACAGCATATAGGTAGTTTAAAAGTATAAAAGAACAACCAAGTGCACAATATGGGAGTCTCTCAGCTGTGAAGTAAAGAAATGTCTAGATGCAACCTTTCAGAGCAGATAAACCTACTAGTGGCGCTTTCCTGAAAGAAAATGCACATGAATGAGCAAACATGCATTTTCTTTTTGACGCATTTTTAGCGCACATGACAAGGACTGATTTCACAACCCATTCAGTTGTGCATGAATGAGATATTGTAGCCGGCAAGGGTAATTCTCTTCTGACTGGGAAAAACTTCCTTGTTGGAGAGAATTCCTTGCAGCTGTAAACTGTGTGTACTAGTCCATAAAAAGGCAGCAGCTTACATGTAGCCAAAGACAAAATTCAACTTAAAAGAAATCTTTATGTAATCTCATCACATAAGAAAGCATTGCGCTACTTTGGCCCTCTCAATTTTTTGTGGGATATATGTTTGAGAGGACTTTCAGATAATTACATTCAGCAAAAGGCAAAATGTTCCATTCTCAAAAGCAACAATTCTCAGTCACTTATTTACAGTGTAACCCTGCAGCATACTTGTGTTAGGCTGTATTGGATATGGTCATTAGGTTAGTATTGTTCGTTACTATAGAAACAGGCAGGTACCTGCCAAACAGGTATTCACATATAAGTTTGTCAATGCAGGAATGCATGTGAAGGACTGTGAGATGTAGTGCTGTCAACAAACATAGTTCTTACAGTCATTACATTCTTACAGTCCTACAGTCTATAGCATTACAAATGTGAATACCAAGTAAGGGGGTAGCACAATGATCATTCAGGATTCAAACTGAAGCAGACACTTTGGAGAAGACATCCATTCACATCCAGGCTTATTTTTCCATCATTTAGGTTCCATTTGAGCTCATTTAATACAGAAGAAAATGTCAAAAAACCATAAAATGCCTTTGATTTTTTTGGTGTATAATGCGTCTGTTGATGCTGGAGATTGATTTTCACTCATACTCTGCATTCTCTGATTCACCAGGGTCTTGTGTAATAAATGGAACAGTTTTGAGCATATACATGAAATGACCAAATATCTACACAATGTTTTCCACTAGGTGTCCTACACTTCTCCAAAGGGTCCAATAATCTCTCCAATGCAAACTAAGTCATTAGTCACTATATATCAACTTTGCATGTTTCATTTTGCCAAAACATAAGTTACTTTAGTAAGTTCCACAACAATATTGGATTCTTAGCATCACTGTTGGCATCATTATGGGAAATACTGTACTAGCTACTACTACTATACTAGCTAATACTGTAATACTGTAAAGAAATAGTATACTTTATCATTTATACTTACGATTTGTAGCAGGATTACGAATTTCCAGCAGTGATTGGAAACATCCAGTGATTTGATATGCAAACATCTTAGCTATTCTATGATAGCAGCTAAGCTAATCGATGCTAGCGGTCAAGCTAGTCCATCCTAGCAGCACTCAAACAATTCCACATAAACTTCAGCTAAAATAAGCCTCTTCCTTTCCATGATGTCCAAACATATTGGCAAAATCATCAAATCAATCTTATGGTTTCGCCAAACAGCGCCAAACCGATGCGCTATGCTATCTGCTAACAACACGGAAGCACTGACAGTATACTGTGCGCATACCTTTAAATATTAAAGGGATGACTAAACAATGCAAGTGAGGGGTCTACGTTTTCATCTAAGCCTCCTCTATTTGATGAAACTGCTGCCAATCAAGCAGCTTGCCCTGGAAACTCTTGGAAACACCTGGAAGTAAATGTTAGTCACCCTCCCTCCCCTTCTCGTTTCACACATAGGTGTGAATTGTTGTCACTCCAAAACAATGGTGCTGCAACAGACAATAAAAATCAATATAGAGTAGAAAAGGGGGGTCTAATGCTCTATTCAGGAACAGTTTTACGTCAGTAGCATGCTTTTTCAGTCAACCAAAGGCTTGCGTAGTTTGGGTATTTTTCGAAGGAATCGCTTCTTGGCCTTTTGGCTAAGATCAAGTGTAGTATGTGTTCTTATCAGTTGTGGATTTTACAGATTTTACGCTTGTGGAGAACGCTGCTGCGCTTGGGCCTTTTTTTTATAGTTTTAGTGAGGCCAAGGGTGATCTTAGGTGCAGACCCGGGAGGCTTGTCCTCCATCGCCGCATGTGATCCCTTGGTCTCTTTTATTGTTTTATTTGATTTTTAGTATTTTAGGGTGTTTTTTAAATTTTGTTTTAAAGCCCCGGCTCATCCCGACGACAAGGAGGACGACGATCCCAACTTGGCCAGCAGGGGGAGGACCTCCCAGCACAGAGGCAGCTGCCGGCGTGGGGGACCAGCTTCAGCTCCGACTCCGGGACCGGCCAGAGATGGCTGTGGATGGCAATGGGGCGGCTCCTCGCCGCACGGCGCAGGCAGTAGAGGCGCCAGCAGAGACCCCGACAGCTGCCAGGACCTCCCTGGCGGGACCGGGTCTGAGGGCAGGCGGAGGCCTGCTCAATACGGCCCGGTTCCGCTGGAGGGACCCGGAGGATGGGACCCGCTTTACTGAGCGGGTCCCCTTCATACGGGAGGTACTGATCAGCTGTTTCGGGCTCCACCCTGGGGCCTTAATTTGTGCTCAGCGCAATGGTGCGCAGCACTTTTACGACGTGACTATGGCGAGTGATGCCGCCTATAAGAAAGTCCTGGAGCTGGAGGGAAGAATGGGTGACCATCCGCTGGGATCGAGCCCCTATGGGACGGTGACCGGCGGATGGTCACCATCCATTTCTTTAACCCCCAAGTTTCGGCAGCAGAGGTGCGGATGTTTTTGGCTAGGTACGGGGAGGTCCTCCTGGGAGAGCAAATGGTTTGGGATGAGCTAGGGATTTGGAATGGGTGCTGCCAGTTTTTAATGAAGTTTGCAAAGAACAGTGAAGGGAAGGAGGTGTCCCCCCCCCGCATATTTTACATGTGCTGGGAATAGGGGGTACTTGTTCTTTAGGGGGCAGCCCGCCTTCTGCAGGGGGTGCCAGCACTACGGTCACCTGGCTGAGGGGTGCCAGGATTCTGTATGCAGGAACTGCCTGGGGCCGGGGCACCAGGCTAAAAACTGTAAGAATCCCCGCCGGTGTAGGGCGTGTGGGGGGGAGGGACATTTGGCACACTCCTGCCCTGGAAAGGTTAAATCTTACGCTATGGCATTGGTAGGGGGCGGGAGTGTGGCCTCGAACAATGAAAACCCCGGGGGGGAAGAACTGGAGTCTGTAGAGGAGACGACCCCCCCCGGGGGAAGACGAGGATTCCCCCCCCGCAGCCCTCATGACATCCTCACTGGCGGAGGTAAGGTCCCTGGCCCTGGGCCAGCCCCCTCGGCCTTTGGAGGCACCCCCTGCCCCTCCCAGCGGAAAGGCCAAAAGGAAGAGGGAGAAGGCCCAGCGGGATAAAGAGAAAAGGATGAAGGCGGGCCCCCCCTCAGCGGCAGCACCCCATGAGGAGCCCTCCCAAGCTCCAGACTCCTCCCTTGCCCCCAAGGCAGATGATTACAGCAGATTGGTGGAGGATGATAGGCCCCCACCACCCACTACATATGGGGGCAGGGAGGGGTCACCCAACGAGACCCCATTCTTAGAGGAGACTACGGACAATGTGGATTTTTAGTTGATTTTTAGGATGTTTTACTGTTTTAACTTGTTCTCTCCTTCTCTTTTATTCATGGTAGATTTTACTATTTTAACTTCTAACGTCAGAGGGCTCCAGAACGCGAGAAAGAGGGCAGCAGTATTCCAGGACTTGGCATCGACCCCTTCAGCAATCTATTGTTTGCAAGAAGTTCACCTGAGGGACCAGAGGGATGAGGCTCTTTTTTCCCAGCATTGGAAGAAAGGTAAAGCCTACTGGAGCGTGGGTGGTGTCCACTCTTCAGGCGTGGAAATCCTGTTGGGGGACGACACTATCGTGCCGGGGAGGGCGATGGGGGTGGACATCACCTGGAGAGGCCAACACCTTAGGGCAATTTGTGCCTATGTTCCGGTAGAGGCCTCGTCCCAAATTGCTTTTTTTGATGCACCGTTCCCGTCCTGTGTCACGAATAGACACCTTTTTTTCACAGGTGATTTTAATGTTTTCTTGGAAGGGCGTGCAGATGTCAGCTGGAAACATTTTAGAAAGCTGCTCCACGATTTCAGCCTGACTGACGGTTTTAAGAAATGCAACCCCAGAGATCCAGGCCATACCTGGCATAACAGTCGAGGGGCATCAAGCCGCCTAGATTACATCTTGGCGTCACCCTCTGTACTTTTTAAGAAGGCCTCCTTGACCCCACGCTGGTTCTCTGACCACTTGGTGGTAGAGGCCAGTGCTTCCATTAACGCACCTGCAGTAGGCAGGGGTTATCGGAAGCTTTACGTGCAGGTCTTGGAGGAAGCAGAGTTCCAATCTCTGTTCAGAGACCACTTTGCAGTCTGGCGAGGCTGCAAAGAAGGTTATGCCTCTCCCGCGGCATGGTGGGAGCACGTGAAAGAGTGGACCCGTGCTCTATCTACCCACTATTGCTGCCGGCGCAAGGCCGAAAGGCTGGGTCGAGTCCGGGATGTGGAGAGGCACCTAAAAATAGAATACGCTGATTGGAATAACGGAGGGGAGCTAGACCTCGCTAGAGTGCAGACCCTTAAGGACGAACTCAGGGTCTTGCACGAGAGGTCGGCGGCAGCCCTCCTGTTTAATGCCAGGTTGCAGCTGGCTGAGGAGGATGAGCGCTGCACAGCATCCTTTTTTCAAAGGGTCCGGCAGGCTCGCAAAGCCTGACGTTTTACATCGCTCAAAGACTCGGAAGGCCCCACCTGTTCGGACCCGGCCCGGATGATGGAGGTTGCATATGATTTTTATCCGAATCTTTTTAATAAAAGAAGTACAGACTTTGAAGTAGGGGAGCAGTTTTTGGCAAATTTTAATGTTTGCCTTCCGAGCACCACCTGGGATAGCTTAGAGGCCCCCTTTACTCTGGCAGAGTTGACGGGGGTACTTGGCAAAATGAACCGGCGTAAGGTCCCTGGCCTGGATGGACTCCCTGTAGAGTTTTACTCTACATTTTGGGATGTCCTAGGGCCAGAGATCGTGGAGGTAGCCGAGGATGTGCCCCGGCAGGGTTTGCTCGCTGAGAGCATGCGGTCCGGGGCACTCTCCTTGTTATACAAGAAGGGCGATCCTACTGATCTCGCCAATTGGAGGCCCCTGACCATGCTTTGCGTAGACGTAAAAATCTTCGCAAAGGCCCTGACCGAATGTCTGAAAAGAGCCGTGTCACTTTTGGTTCACAGTGACCAGACCTGTGGGGTCCCAGGGAGATCGGCAACCTGGAACCTCCATTTAATCAGGGATGCCATCTCCTGGGTTGAGGACAGAAATGTCCCTCTGGCGCTTGTGAGCTTAGACCAGGAGAAGGCGTTTGACTGGGTGGACCACTGCTTCCTGGAGAGGGTGTTGATGAAGCTAGGGTTTGGGCCCTTTTTCTTAAGGTGGTTTAAGACATTGTACGCTGGGGTGGGAAGCTGTTTCTCCATCAACGGTCACCTCAGCGAACTAGTCCCTGGAGTGACTGGAGTTAGACAGGGATGTCCTCTTTCTCCCCACCTCTACGCGCGCTACATCGAGCCACTTGCGGCCGCCATAAGGGCCCACCCGGAAATAGATGGTCTCCCCCTCCCGGGGGGTGGAGGTGCTGTGGTAAAGCTGGCTCAGTATGCAGATGACACTACATTGTTCGTATGCTCGGACCAGTCGCTCAGGCGCGCCTTGGACATGGTGCAGGTGTTCGGAAAAGCTTCCGGTGCCGCACTAAACCTTGGCAAGTCGGTTGCCAAATACTTCGGCTGCTGGAGGTATAGGAGGTATAGGAGGGCAAGCCCACCAGCGACAGGCCCTTGAAAATCTTGGGGGTCCACTTCACATCTGAAGGGGCTGCCCAGGTAAACTGGAAAGAGAGGTTAGCTCTTGCCCGGGAAAAAGTTGGGGCTGTGGAAGGCCAGGTCCCTGTCCTTCCTTGGTAAGGTATTAGCATTGAAGGTCGATGTGCTTCCCTCACTGCTCTACTTGGCTCATGTGTACCCTATGCCTCGCACCATGTGGCGAGGCTTAACTAAGGACGTTTTTAATCTCGTCTGGGGGGGCAAGTATGAGTATGTTAAGAGGGAAGTTATGTACCTGGGAAAGGACAAGGGTGGGAGGGATGTCCCTGACTTCCCTCTCAAGCTGGACTGCCTGTTCTTTGCACAGCTCTGTGCACGGTTGGCTGCTCCCCTCGAGCACCCCCATCACTATTTTATTCGGTTGTGGCTGTCCTGGCCATTGCGTAAAGTGGTAAGAACGTGCTCCAACTCCGGCCCCAAGGCTGAGACGCTGCCGGAGCACTATGACCACACGGTGAGATGGAGCAAGTCGCTTCCCGCGGGTCTGCGGCCCGAGGCCCTCGCCAAGCACAGGTTACTTTACAACATTGTGCTCGAGGCACGGGGGACTCGCACGGTTGTGGGCCTAAACGAGGACACTTGGTCCAGAGTACAGCCGAAAGATTTAGACAACCGGCCGCAGGACCTGAATTGGCGGTGTGTGCGTGGCAGGCTGCCAGTCAGGGATGTTCCGTACAGGCACGGGCTCACCAGGCACCCGCGCTGCCCAAGGCCCAACTGTGTCGGGGAAGAAACTCTCTGACATGTGTTTTGGGACTGTGGGTATGCACGGTATGTCTGGGGCAAAGCAGCCGACCTGTGCAGGACATTAGACCCGCAGTTTACATTGACCTTTTAGAAGGTTACATGGGGGTGGCCCCAGGATACCAGGCCATCCTTCGCGCCCCGGATATGGAAGCTGGTGAGCATTACCAAAAAAGAACTATGGAATGCGAGGACCAGCCTCATCCAAAAAGGGACACGCCTGGACACCTGGGGATTATATAAAAAGGTTTGTGCGGATTTAAAATTTAGGATGGAGCATGACATCATCCGGTGGGGCTACCATGCGGCGAAGGAGACGTGGAAGGGCCTCTTCGAGCTGTAGGCCCCCCGGAGTCTTTTAGGGTTTTAGTTGAAAAAGGTTTTAAACTTAGCTGAGACTCTGCTCCATCCGGTGGTCCCAACGGACCACCGTATTTTATTGTTTTAACCACCATGATAGAGATACACAATAGGTGAACATTGTTTTAAGTGGAATCTGTAGGTCTGGTTTTTTATTAATAAGTGTTTTATTTTGTGTGTTTTTTATTAACAAATTAACACTTTTCTATTGTGGGTTTTTTAATGTTTTGGTTTGTGTGCCCGTTTTAACTAACATAGATCTGCTGTTTTAGCTTAGGCACTTAGCCTTTTAGCTTTTTAGTGGTGTTCTTATTTCTGTCTTTTTACGGAGAGGCCGTTTTAACAGTTTTATTGTTGTTTTACTCGGTTGTCCAGGCGCAGCCTGGCCGAGAAGTGATCTTTTAATGGACATTTTATCACTGACTTTTTACATGGACTTTTAACGATATACCCCCATGTAATTGGTACATGGGTGGGCCGTGGTATTTTAATGTCCTGGACTTTTAAAAGACTTTTAAAGTTTAAAATTAAGTATATATATTGTTGGATTTTATTCTGTATTTGATTTATTGAACTTAATAAATCTTGGGAAAAAAATAAAATAAATAAATTTACGAAGGAACCGAACCGGAACAAAAATGTCGCTTTTACGCAAAGAAGTAAGCACGCAGTTAAAGAACTTTAACACTCCGTATACCGTTTAAATATGTCACGCAGTTGTTTTGATGGTAATTGAATTTTCTATGACAAAATCTGAACTTCTTATACCGGAATAATGTTTTAAAAGGCAACTTAAAAGGGCAGGCACGTTTTTGTGGAAATCTTACCCGAAAAACACGATGATTTCAGCGTACAATTTCTGGCAAACGGATACATGTAGACGGCTGAAAATCGGTAGGCAGGTACTTGTATTAGTCCTAAGAAATGTTATGTTGATAAAATGTACTGTACTTTAAGAATAATCAATTTTATCAAGTAATTTATTTGAGTATGTCCATTTGGGCCCGCCTGCGGGCCCGCTAGGGGGCGTCGGCGCATATAGGGGCTAACTAGCCACCTCGGATACTACCGTGAAGACGAAATAACTGCGAATTACAGCTAGCTGACTACTTGGCCGTTATCTCTATCAGTCCGAAGAGATGACTAGGTCGTTGCGTGTGTTTAGATTCTGGTTTCACAAGACCAGTTAAAACACTGCAAAAGATGATCGCTTGAGACAATTTATCTGCGACAGTCAAATAATTCCCTAGCTGGCTATGCTAGCTAATGTAGCAAGCTAGGTCCTCATTTAAAGACGAATAACGCATCACAGCCAGCTAGCCGTTGAGTAAATAAAACGTTCCCTGAATATATCAGATTAAATACTAGAGCTAAATGTATCATTAGGCAGAAATCGAGCTATATTGATCGTGTTCGTTTACAACAACCAATCATTCTTATTGTTGAATGTCTGCGTACCTACTTCCCATATCAGTTCAGTGAGTTCACACTACAAACTAGGACAAATACACAAAATACATATTAAGTTGCTTACCAGTCGCAGTAGTTGAACGATGGTTCTACAGAACTTTGAATAAATGTACATTCAGTGTCAGGAGAGCCTGAGCTGACCTATATTCCACTCGATATCCCAAAATCTGTGTGTGCCTAGGCTCCCGGTGACATGGGACGAACTAACCCTTTGCGATTATCTAGGCTTGCCCAAAAAAAAAGACTCTCTCTGCTTTGCCTCCCTACCTCTTTCATTTAAATGTCTACCATGCTCTGTGGCCACGCCACATGGGCTGACAGTTGACACCGCACTGTAGTCCAATGAGAGAAGAGGCTGGGCTCCCAAGACGCCAGCCGATGGGGTGATTTGCTAATGCTGTTAATTCCGTATGAAAAAAAATCTGGGTTAATAAAGTTCATCACTTCACGTCCAACTGCTACCTCTAGGCCATGGTTAGCGTTCAAATTCAGAACAAAGTGGGGTCATTTGTCTGGAAGCTATCGGTTGTAAACTCATTGCTTATCGGTCTATCAGATAAGCACTGACATACGAGACATCGATAACGTACTAGTATAGCTGAAGTTGTAACGAATTATAGACTTTTTTTAGTGTATTATTTTTGTATGTTTTTACGAATCTTAAATAAATCAGGCCTATGAAGTATGATATTTATTATTGCACCATCACTGCATTATTTTACAGCTTTTAACTTGGTTTTAAGTTGTAAAGTATATATAATAGAATGATGAAACCATTTAAACTGTTGGAGAAGCATAGGTAAAGTATGTATGTAGCTTAATAAAATAAAAATTGTGAGATCAGGGCATACTGCACTGGGAACAGATGAGCGCTAAGCCATCGGAAAGACAACGCACTATAAGGCCACAGCAGGTGATGATATAGATATGATCAGTTTTTGTACCCGGTGTCCCCTGATGTGGCACATGGGACATTTTGCCCATAAATTTGACAGGTGCCAGTGACGCTGAAATAAGCCAATCAGTAAATGGAGGTGTGCAAAAATGGCCAATGAGAATGAATTCAAGGGCGTTGCTAGGATATAGGGTGAGGTGATGACAGAGGATAGGAGGAGTTTAATCCCAGACCAGAACAGTTTTGCAAGCAAGACTGTTGGGCTCGTTTAGAGGTAACTTCAGTTCAAAAGCGCAAGACACCTTGTTTTATATAGACATCGTAAAAAAATCAGAACAGCAATATATACGTAGTGAGAATAAAATATTCTATTGTATTCTGAGTTTTTTTTGCTTTGACATACATGGATCATATATTTTAATTCTGTACGAAGGAATCTGTTATCCGTATTTCAAATGAATAGATGGCTATTTACCTCCCGCTCCCGCCTTACAAACTATTTACATTTACCTATTGGGCATCATCTAAACAGTGTTTGTGCTCTTAGGTGTAACATTTTCATAGAAAAGAAAACTACACATTCATAAGTATCCATAGACTTTCATCTCTAAACTAAAAGGTTATTAATAAATGAAATGTTTGCCAAATAGTTTCTTTTAACAGAATGCAATGTCAAAAGGCATTCAAAGCAGGTAAATAAGTAAAATCTTCTTCCACACTGTACTTTAGGATCAAGAGGAAAGCATGAATTCTTGAGTAGCAAATAGTTGTAAGTTCAATGGCACAACTTATTTTTTCTTTTTTTAAACTTTCTTTTTATCAGTCTTTAATGTTGTAATTTCGAATCTTGACCACTTTGCCAGCAGGCCTAGTCTTTTTGCCTGGTTCAGATGTAATCCTGGTGGGTTTCTTTCTTTCCTGGACCAGTGCTTTCAAGCCCTGAACTTTGACTGGTGATGCAGGATACGGGACACTTGTGCCTTGTAGTCTGTCTGATGCAGCAACCCCATCTGCATATAAAACTGATATTTTAGCAACCCAGGGGCAACATGACAAAGTCATATAAACATGCAGTTCTGTGGAGCTCTACATGCTATCAAACTAAAATTTGCCCTGCAAATTTTATTGCTTGATTCACAGAGCCTATGAACCAGTTATGAACCTTGTTAGAGTCATGCCAAGCCTTCATTTAGGGACTTTGCCTGGAGCTCTGGGTTCCCCATATATAACGTCCTCAAGCTCTGAATTTTGAGACCTGCTACTGATGTTGCCCCACATTGCCTCATATTTAAAGGCAGATACATTTAAAGAAACATTTATTTCCAATTAGGATGAGGCCAGATTAAATAATTGAGAACCCACAGTAAGAAATAGCTCATAGTAAGAAATGGATCACTTAGGAATACCTGAAAACTTTTAGTTGTCAGAAGACAGTGTCGGCACTAAACTGGTAAGCTGGAGTTGCAGATTTATTTGAGCTGGGACAGGGATAGCTGGTACCAGACACACTGATATCAGTCAACCCTGTGTCCAGACTACCCATCTCTTTGCCAAGATAGCATAAAGCGACACAGATGATGCAAATGCCTGAACAGGGTGTCGAGTCGTGAAACTGATATGACAGTGTGTTGAAATATAGGCAAACGTGAATACCACGTGAACACTCACTCTACAGGTCACAGAGATACTGAATCTCAAGCCATATTAAACCTTGGTCTCGGGCTCCTAGGTTGCATGTGTCTCTCCTGGATGACAGGGTATATTCCATATCAGCATCCAGTAGCATGACATTATTATTGTGGGAAAGGTGGTGACAGAGTTCTGATTGGTAAATGTTCGCTGGTCCATCCAGTGCAATGCCACAGATTGAGCAAACTCTGCCATTTGGCCTTGAATGATTGCTCATAATATCCTTTTTTAACATCAGTGATACATTTTGGATATTTGCCTAGACACAATTAATAATATGTCTTTTTAATGCTTATTTGTATGAATACTGAATTAAGTTTATCTGAAATAATAGATTGGCCATCATATGAGTAATCATAACAAACTCTCAAATTTCAGATTCTGTTTAATTTTTATGCAGTCCCATCTATCTATCTATCTATCTATCTATCTATCTATCTATCTATCTATCTATCTATCTATCTATCTATCTATCTATCTATCTATCTATATATATACACACACTTTAAAAATGCAGCAATTAAGCTTTGGTCAGCAAAAAACTTACATATATATTCTTAGGAATTCTTATGAGCATTAATTAAAGTAAATTTATGCTTTTTTTGTGACTGCACCTCTGTTTTCGCCATCGCTGGAGGTGAGTACCGTGGGGCTCCAGCCGCGCTCCAGCATCTGCCAGATGTCCTGCAGTGACCCATCGGTGGCCACTAATGACAGCAGGGAGTGAGGAGAGCTAGCTGTGTGCCCTGGAGCCTCACACTGGGGCAGCACGGGCGGAGTGTTCTCTTTAATGCCTGAATACTAGAAGAGAGAAGGGAAAGAAAGGGACAAAAATGTTCTGTCAGAGAAACCAGGCTTTGGAGGGAGATGCTTCGTGATGAAAGAATTGTGTGGTGGACTGTCTGGCTTATGTAACCATGTTTAAATGTGAGAAAATATGCACGCTTAATTGGGATACCTGGTCCCTCGTTGGCAGGTCCCAAGGGTTGGTAGTTCCATCTTTGTCCCCACTCTCACTCCCAGAGAAATGGGGACGCACTATAATAGTTTTTTTCTTACTCTGATCCCTCTGTGCATATTGTAGCTCCTGGGGGGAAGGAGTGGGAGGGGAAGTTGGGGTGTTGAAGGGTTAAAATAAAACAAACTCCTCAACCTAAGCCAATGTGTCCATAATTTACTGTATTCGAGGTTTATTTACTGGATTTTATAATGACTCTAATAATCAAATAGGACGGTTCAATAAACTTTGTTCTGGCACTCTCTAGTGGCCTTACTGATAACAGCATTGCATCAGAAGTATGGCTAAACCAGTTAAGAAACCGTGTTCTTTGACACAATAAGCTGATAAGGAAGCCGTGTTCTCTCTGCCAACTACAAGATTTGAGTTAAGCTTTAGCGCGCATCATTGTAGCTGGAGCACCTGAGTAGTAAGTTTATACTGAAGCTGTTCCAGCGTGGACAGGCGGCTCTGTGACTGGGCTTCACCCTCAGCTCTGGAGGACTGTTTCTCCAAGAGGCTGACGCAAGGCCTGGGACCTGCTTCACAATGACGCGCATCTGACAAAAGACCCAAAAACGAATTCAGAATAACAGAGAAGCAAGGTGGGCTACAAGGTACTGCAAAACTCAAAGCATTAGTAAAAAAATTTAAATAAATCACATCACAAAGCTGTATAAGAAATGTGATTCTATGTCACTCTTTTGAGTAATACAATGTGGGTTAAGATTAGAGTTATACAGACATTTCTTTAAAAAGTGGAAACCGGAGGGTTTTCAGGTAAGACACAGTGTTTGGTTTTCTTGTGAAGCATATATGGTCTTTTTCACTCTGTACTAATCTAAAAATGAAGTAAAATGAAACAAAGACGCATTACTTTTTTTCAGTGTTGGGGGGGAAGAGAGAGAGATAAAGCGAAACACTCACCATCCAGGCCTATCTCTGCCAACTGAGCCCGCAGCCTGTTACCCATCTCAATGAGCTGTCGTTTGTCCTGGCTGAGGCGAGAGATCCAGCGAGCTGCCTGTCTGAGTTTGGACCGGAGCAGGTTGGTATCGCCAACAGCGCCCTCTATGCCAGAGGCCCGGAACAGAAGCTGCTGCCTCAGACTGAGATTCTCCTCCTGAAGCTGCTTTAGCATGTCACTCTAGAATAAGCAACATGACTGAACATAGTTAGCAAAGATAAAACAACTTGGCTCGTATTACAATATACTGAGTTGACTGACACTGGTAATCAATGGATCAGTTTCTATTATATTAACATTATTTATAACAAACTTTTAGTTTTTAGTTCCAACCACTCCCCAAGGGTTCCAATTGAACTGTTACCTGCTCAAGGACGATAGGCTCTCTCCTGCTTGCAATGTCCAGTTTCAGTGCAGACACCTGCACAAAGGTACTATGTTTAAATAATCCATGCTCACCTTAGAAAATCTGAGAATTCTAAGATTGTATATTAATAATACTGACATGATTAATGTTATATATTATAGTCACCTGGTTGCCAAGGGCAACTGTTTCCAGATTATGGAGAAGGCTCCATTTCTGGTACTCTTCTGTCTCTCTCCTCACCTCCTCCAATTGCATCTCTGTTTCAGCCAATTTTTGCTTCAGTCTTGCCTCTTCAGCTGCTGCTCCTCTCTTTTGATTGGCTAGTTCCAAGTGCAGGGTCTCCTTTTCCATTTGATTTGAGTGACACTGGGAGAAGACATAAGACAGCAATCACTTTTGATTCAAAATTTGGTGTTTCCTCCCCCACACAGGATACCAGTAGTTTCTTCCTCCAGCCAATGTGAATGTGGTCAGTTGTACTCTCAGAATCTGTCTTGGAATCTATAGAAATCAAACCTGGGCTGAAAAGTAACCCAGACTAATGTTACTTCATCTGTATCCATTCTAGGAGTTCTAATAAGCAGACAGAAAATAAAGCAGTGAAACACATTTCATCACAGCATATCCATTCCATTTTTAAAGCTCACAAAGTGCAGAATAACACAATAGTAACAACTACACGGTGAGAGCAAGCAATAAACCCTAGGAGGTGGAAATATTAGAGTGTTCAGTTTAAGAGTGCTGAGTATGAGTCTGCTGAAAATAACACTGATGGTCTGAAGCTGATATTAGGCACCAGTATCATTAGTTTCTTCAAGGTTCAGTTTTCATTTTATCTGCTTTCATTCAGTTCACAACACATGGAGGGACGCAAAGATTCTGTGAGTGGGGACAATTTTCTTTACAGTCCTGAAAGCCCAAGTCATGTGATTATTAACAGTCCCATGCTCGTCACTGATGATAAAGTGAACTTTCTACACTGCCTTTTTTGGTATAACATTACCAAGTTGTAACATGATGTGGGGCTAAGTGGGATAGGCACTTGTTACTTAGCATCTTCCTAGGTCACACGAACATTTTGAGAGGTGTGCTTTTGGACCAAATTCTAAAGAATGTTAATTAAATTGGAAGATAGGAAGGGATATATCTTGCAGTCATATTCAAATTAATTTCTCATCCTGGTTATAGTACCCGCTGTGTCAGCTGAGCCACCGTGGATTCCAGATGGGCCAGCCTAACTTCCTGTTTCTTCAGAGCAGCAGCAGAGGCTACTTTCTCAGTTCGCAGTCCACCTGACAAAAAAGATCAGTGCGTGTGTTAGTGCAGACTCGCAGCTATATCCAGTTTGGCTCTCAGAGCCATGTGACCATTGATCACTAACTCACTAACTGTTATGGAAGAGAATATTTAAAAGTCATAATGAATTATAACATGATAGGCTGTGATGTGATGCCATGTAACATTTCAGTCATATTTACTGAAATAGTCACAGTATTTAAATTACATATATATTCAGTGGGTGAACAACAATACCTGCCTATGCTGTGACTTAGGGAAATTACCTATGGTCTCATTAAGTGATCTGATGTGGTTTTGAAGGTAGGCGTTGTCAGGGGAAACAGGGAGTACAGACGCAACAGTGGCCCTTGGAATAGTTGTTTTACAGGCCTCTTCTAATTGCTGTTCAAGGTGTCTGCATTTAGCCTTCAAGTTTTTTAGTTCTTCCTCCAGAGCCTGGTTATATTCTGCAGTTCCTGAAATAAAGCATTAATCCATATAAAATAATAAAAGAAATCTTTCTACAACCTTGCCATTTTCAAAGAATTTCAGCGGTGAAAAGTTTTGTATCTGTGCAGTATCTGTTAATAAGTATCATTAACTTTAGGAATTATTACTGTTAAACATAAATCTTGCCATAGAATAGCTAGCCCTAATTTGAGAGGTGTGAGGGCAAGTACCAGCGCTGCAGGCTGCTGACTCAATGTGCTGAGTCATGCTGGGGCTCTGAGCTGGGGGAACGTGTCTACTGAGACTCTCCATTTGTCTCCTCATCTCAGCCACCACTTCCCTTAGGCTGCTGTTCTCCTGCTGGAGGCGCTGGATCTCCTCTGAGGGGAAACTGTGACTTGCTACGCCACCTGCCTGAGGGTGGAAAAAACTGCATCAGAGTCCTACAGTGAGATTGTTAAAAACTGCACACAGGGCTCCCAAGTGGCTCAACTGGCTAAGAGCCCAAGGTGCCGCAGTCATCTGAAAGTTGTCTGTGCCACAACTGACCATCTTCTCACTGACCATCTTCTCACATCGCAAGTATAGTTTAGTTCCTTGCAAAGTGAGACAGCACTTGGTTAGTTGTTCTATAGAGAACTAAGCAACCTCACAGTCTGATAATTGCCATGTGCTGGAGATACCTGCATAGTGATTCAAAACTGGCAAAAATCATTCAGTAAAAAAGGTTTAGTAGAAACGCTTAGTTTCCATTTGCTAGCTAGATGTTTGTGTGATGGACCACTCTAAATCCAGCAGTGGATTTAAAATCCATCAAACAAACAAACATCCTGATAGACTAATATAAACTTAACTCCCACTAATGTTCTACTACCATGTCAGTCAGTAAGCAAAAATTCAAGGTGGGTGTTCCTAATAAAACGGTCAGTGTGGCTTTAACCAGTCTGAGCATGCTGATTGATTAGCTGCCACTAGATGGAGAAACACCAATGTTATTTTGAGTATTATGGGCTTCTTGACATACTATTGCAGTTACACATTATAATCTTCTGACCAGTAATGCTTTCCAACTGTCTTCCAGTTTGTAATTATTCTTATTCACTGTAACATGGAAATGTCCCAGAACATAATAACAATATAAAGGAATAACAAAAACAAACAAACAAACCAAAAAACACAGGAAATTAACACTAATACCACGTTTCAACATATCACTCAGTTATTTGGAGTGCCCTCATCTTAGACTTTTACAAATGTTGCCAGTTGCCTGCCTATGTTCTATTTGTCTGACATCTAAGCAACAAAGCAAGCGATATTAAAGTCTTTAGATAAAGTTCATTTTGAACTTTATGTATGTTTTCAAGTGACCTTGACTGCGTGGTTTTGTTGTTCAATGGCTGGTGTTCCGATTTTTTCCCACACATATTGTTTTGGATTGACCACAAAACCGTATCCCACTTTTAGCTGGGTCACTCTGATACTTTCTGAGAAACTTCACACATGCTTTGATGTTTTTTTTTTTCTTTTTCTTTTCAGTAATGGCTTCTTAATAGCCATTCTCCCATAAATACCAGCTGTATGCAGACCTCTTGATATCATTGACTGGTGTACCTTCACTCCAGTCTCAGCCAGTGAACACTGTGACTACTTCAGACAGATGGTTTGACCCTCTTTGGTTTCACACACAAGTCCCTTTGTTGCTCTGAGTTTTGAGGAACAGCCTTGCTTGGGTAGTGTCTGTGTGTTATGAAAGCATTGCAAAAAATATTTCTACAGCATAGCAAACAAGCAGAAAATGATTAAGGAAATCTACAGAGAAGAAGACACCAGACTAATTTTACTGCAGCCCACAAATCACATCATTTTAGTTTGAGATATGACATGCCTATTATCTCACATGCTGTAATATCCAGGAACTTCCAAACTCAAAACTATCTATGAACAATAACAAATACAACCACTAGAAAATGCTAACACGAGGAACAATTACATTTTCAAGAATGAAAAGAAAGGTTATTAGACAAGCACTGTAATAATCTTACAAAAGGACACTGGTAATGAAAAGTGCTTTATTTGAGCCATTTGCGCCCCCAACCCCCACTACTTTTCAGATTTAATGGGGTGTGTCCTTGTCTATTATGGGAATAGCATGCACCTCACACACCTCTATTTTCAAAGCCCCACTTGTTGCCGTTTTTGACCTCTACCCAGTCAGTTCAATAAATCAGCACAACCTCAATGCGACCTTTCAGTGTTTCTTTCCCAGTGTCTTTTTTCAGACTGTTTCACTATCCAGTGTGAGTGTGTAACCTTACTCAGAGCACTACAGTGGAGTACGAAGCATGATTCAGGAAACCCAGATCACATTCAGATGCATGTTTGGATTGATACATTTGGTAAAGGCTACTGTTGCACAGGTGCAGCTTGTCAATTTAGGCTGCTCTAAAATAATGGTTGGTTGTATCATTGGATACAACCTTTCCTCAAGCATATTCACAAAAGTCACTGTGAACTTTCAAAGCCACATTCTCTTGGTGTCAAAGCATCTCTTGCTGACATGCTATTTAAAGACTCTTAAAATGTTGCATAATAAACAACCTATAGAGCAGCTGGCAGTGGAGATATGATATCAGTCAGAGCTCTGTCTGACCTTTGCTAAATGTGTCTGGCATCACTCAGAATAGTTCTAGTAACAGGCATTCCTGTGGTCAAGGATGTGTTATTTTTAGCAGCAGTAAGTAAAATTTTACTGACTGTACAGAAATCTATTGACATCTTTTTTATGTAAATGGGTATACTGGCATATTTGATGGCATGATTTCTAACTTGTTGAAATTGCTCTGATCATCATTTCATTCTCTGATAACGTTCAAATTAGATTCAACCTTTTGTTTGGAGTACACTGAGGGTAAACCACATTTGAAATGTTGAGCAAGGCAGTCAGTGACTTACAGAAAATTACAAATATACAGGAAAAGGTAGTTCACAACAAGACATTCTTACATACTGTACTCAAACATGTTTTAAACTGCTTATAAGGCAAATCCACACAGTAAAGGTATTACAAGATTTACAAACTATATTGTATATTGCCTTCTTTTGTAAACCATATACAAATGAATGCTGTGTGCTGCAAATTAAACTAGATTTTTTAGATGTCTTTGTGTTTGTTTGGTGGTGGTGGTGGTGTTGGCGTTGGACTTATTCTTTTTCTTTTCTGTGTTCTTTTATTATTAAGATAAAATGTCTTGCTTTGTAGGAGTGCCTGTCCATCTGGCAATTAGCTGTGAAGACAACTCAAATGATTGTCACTAGTTGGTCAGAAGGCTTAAATACACCTTTCATGTTTGAGATACTACAACCCGGATGAAGCCAATGGCTGCTACGTGTGGATAGATTTCTCTGATATGGCCCAGTCACACACACACACACACACACACACACACACACACACACACTAAATCTTTTTTTACTATCCTAAAAAAGAATTTCCATAAAAATAAAGGAAATGTGTACAGCATGGAAGAGTGCCTTGGTTTGAATTTCTAGTATTTAACTTAATATAGTTTCTCTTTAACAGAAACAAGAAGAAGAGAATAAAATTATATTAAAATAAATAAAAAATCTAATTAAACTAAAGCTAAAATCATCTACAAATAAATATAATAAAATCCAGTGCAACTAAAATCTCAGCTAAATAAGCAAATAATTAATTACTAAATTAATAAGTCAAATAAACAAAAAAGTAAACTAAAATCTGGTAGAATCCAAGTACATACTGGGGGGAGATAAAAAATGTAATGTGCAATGATCAAGTGAGACGAGCTAACAGGGCTTCAGAGCTCCTAGTTACACATTCCAGCTCACTGGGCACTATAAGATCTGATTTTACCGAATCAGTACAGACTCTCAGCGACTGGAAGGTTAGCCAGTCTCTAGACTTATTTTGAGCATTTGTTTACATATAGAAACCATGTAAAGTCAGACTGCTGAGAGCCTTGAAAATAAACAGAGGTCTGGGTGCTGCCTGGAGCTCTACCAGAGAAGATCACCCAATCTTATCATAAAGTATGCAAAGATAAGTGTCGTTACAGTGACCAGTGATGAATCTCAGAGCAGAGTAAAACACAGTCTAATGCTGAGTTCACACGACACGATTGTATGTTTTCTATCAGGATAGCATGCTAAATATCTGGACCTGTCGGCGAGTCCAAAACCTGTACAACCAATGACAACGCAAGATATGGAGGGAGGGGGAGGAGTTGTACAACATCAGAATCCTTGCATATATAACTTGTAGCCAAGTTATATCAAAATATCAATGAAAGGGGGACAGACGGAGGAGCTAGTATGTATGTATCTATCTATATAGATTCTACACTAAAAATGTAGTATTTATATTACTTATAATACTATAAGTAATATAGTAGTTATATTACTTTACTTTAATCCAACATGTGCAGGGTATCATGTCACTCTCTGTGTCATTTGTGTTTTTGTAATAAAAAATAGTTTTGTCCTCATAGGAGGACATACAGACTCGATGGACGGTGAAACATCTTGTAGTGTGTTATCTCCTCTCGCCGATAAGTCGTGTATTGTGGAAGCAGCCACGACTTCAAGATTCCCGATTACAAGATAGCAAGTTGTGTAGTGTTACTAGTACAGCGATCCTAAGGGGTACAGCGATCTTAAGTACAGTACAGTACAGTACAGCGATCTTAAGTACAAGATCTTAAGCAACCTTAAACAGTGAATTAAGGATGTGGTGACAAAACTATCACCCCCGAAAGAAGAGAGGGTGTTGTAACGGGGGGTGTCACTTCAGGCAGCTGAAATGGGTGCTCTGGCTGCTATGCCAGGCTCTCGGGTCTGGTGGTCAGGACATATTTATCGCATGCAGGACCTGGGTTTGAGACCTGGGTGGGGTTTCTGCCCTCTGCCTTCGCCACAATAGGTGTCAGAAGTGACATGGCGCTACAGAGGCCATCGGGAACGCGCTCACGTTTAAGGAACACACCGGCGCTGTTAGGGGGATGGTATAAAGTCCCAGTGTGTGAACCCCAGTGAGGGATATGGGCGTGACCCTGGATGATGAAGGGTTGGAGCACGAAGCACCCACAGAAGGGGTGAAGCACAGGTGTGCCCTCCCCGAGGGCGAAGGCAGTGTTTGCTACTCCCTGAAGGAGAGAGGGTGATGTCACGGGGATCATCACTTCAGGCAGGTGAAATAGGTGCTCTAGATGGGTTCAGGACCAAGCCCCTAGTTTTTGTCTTCATTTACTAACAAGCGTACAGACATAATATTTAAATGCAAAGTTATGCCAAAATACCTACATGTACTCTTTAAAAAAAAACATTTTTCCAAAGCAATAAAAATATATATAATTTAAAAAGAATATATGCCTATAAAGTTTAGTGATCTCATTTGACAAGAATGGTGGTTTGTAAGAATTGGTCAAAAATTAGTAGAGGTGTGTATGCTTTCGTGGTGTCTTTTCATGGTCTAACCTGAGAAGTGGTGCTCGGGGCACACCGAGCCCCAGACAGAGCCTGGGCTCTCTCTATGGTCACACTCTTCAACAGAGCGCCAGTCTCCTGCAGTTCCTGCTCCTTCTCTCTCAGTTCAGCACGCACCTGAGAACACACATCCAGCTCTCATACACATTTATCTACCCAGATCATTAGAATTCATATGGAATAATTCTATTGTAATAAACCAATAATTCCAAAATATTTCCATTCATATGAAAAGTATGAAAGCAGTCATGGATCGATTACTTTACATAAACCTTTATATGATCTAACCAATTAATCTGGCTGCAGTAATCCTCATCTTGGCACCCCACTGACTTGCAAGCCTGCATGTTTATCTTAGCCTCCACTGGAGTGTGTGTTTGCTCACCTGGTCTCTGGCCTGGGTCAGACCCTGGATGAGCTCCTCGCTCTTGAGGTAGTGTTCAGCACGTGCTTCTTCACAGCGCCGCTCCCAGTCCAGCTCCAGCTGCACGCATTTCTGTTCCAGAGCCTGCTCCCTCTGAACGCCAGCGGTCAACTGCTGCTTGTACCTGACCCACGCATAGCAGAAATGTCATAAAAAATGCTCAAAAAGCAACCTAATTGGCTCGTCATTCCTAGCTGTGAAGAGGTTGAGCATGGTCCTAATATTCCAACAAGTATGATTGATTAACAGCCTGCTACACTATTCAAATGGAGCTCAATATAATGTTGCAAAAAGAGAGAACTGGGCAGTACAACTGCACATTGTAAAACAATACCACTGCACATGTTCCAATGAGGAAACTGATGCAAGTAATTCTGAAGTCTAGACACTAGATAATAGGTGTTGACGGATTGGTAGCTTTTAATTTTATCCTGATGTGAAACATAAAATCTACCAGTCCGTCTCCACCTATTATCTAGTGCCTGTACCAGGCTGAGACACTAAGAGCTAGCTCATTGGACAGTGAAATATTACACAGACTTCACTGCAAAATAACTGAGCCTGGCACTGACTACCTTTGGGATTCCTGTTAGTCTAGCCTGATCTAATGTGGTTTAATATGTTTGGAATTAGGATTCAACAAGAGGGATACTTGTTGTCATTAGAATTGCCTGCTTTGTGTGAGACCATAAATGTGCAAATGTCTAAATTCAAATTTAGATCTGTATAAAATCTGTTACACCATTATAAAATCTACATTATATTGATCCACATATACTAACCTTATAATTGGTGTTTCAGTTTGACTGCACAGCTATGCATGCACTCCTGGAAGAACATTTCCAAAGATATACTGCACATTTGGCTAACACTTCAGCTTCCAAGATAGACTTTACTCACTAGCTGAGTTGCTCAGATTCAAAGAGGGTGAGAGCTGGAACAGTGTGTGAGAACAGAGCTTATGTAGGCTTTACACATCATAAAGACCACCCACTTTAAGAAATGTACGCTCCCTGGATCTTTAAACAAATTTAAGTATGACATCAATATGAGCTTTTCAGCAGGTTTTAATTCAACATAAAATGTGTGACTGATTAATGAATCTGGGTCCCTCTGGACAACCTCTCACCTCTCCAAATCCTCTTTACACTTCTGTAGGTCTGCTCTCACTTTGGCCTCTTTCTCCCCTGCAGAGAGCAGCGCTGTGTCCTTGGCAACCGTCTCTTTGGAGACCTGTGTGATGTAAGCATCCCAGGCAGCCTGCATCTTTTTCAGCTCTGCAGACAGCCTTTAAATCACCAAAAGATTTTTAAATTATTATAATGAGGTAGATTAAACATTTCCTCTCATGCTATTGTAATCACAATTCATGTTGAAAGCTTAATTTTAGTTTTCCCCTCATTTCCACAGGCTGTAAACATCTAATTAGATGAGTGACAATGCAGGACATTAATAATACTGACTGGGCCAAAGGTGCATCTCAAAAACATTTAACAAACAATCAAAAACAGTTTGTTTCTTACGGGCTTGAATTACAAGTCAAGCCATGCTCAGAGACACCCACCCTCTCCCTGCCAATCTATCTTGAGTCACAGAAAACAACAAGTGCTTATTAGCGATGCAGTACATCCCACACAAGCAGCAAATCCCTCATCAATGGCCAATTTGAAGCTCTTTACCAGCCTTTTGAAAACAAAAGCGGACAAATAAGTCAAAAGCACATCGTAGCTCTTAAGACAGCACGTGAAATACAGTACAGAGCCACGCCAATGAGAGGTATTGGAGAATAAGAAATGAATTCTATTTCTAATTTCTCTTTCTTTTCTCTAGACAAGCTGTAAATCTAACTACTTTGGAACAGCAATGGGTTTGGATTCATCACTCATCATTATTGGGACAGAGGGATATTTGTTTGGCTGTAAACATTATTTCACATGAGCAGACGTATTAAATGGACGTGCGTTTGTTGGTGAGGATGTAGCAGGAATTTACTCCTGTATCTTCTGCTCTCTGTTTTGGAGCTTGTCCGCGTGGCTCTCCTCTCTCCTCTGCTGCTGCAGGAGCAAGCTGTCCAGCTGGCTCTGGACTTCTGCAGTCCTCCTCCTCTCCTCACGTATGTCAGAGGCATGGGCCTCCCGCATGGCCTTCAGAGTGGCCTCTCTCTCCCGAGCCCTGCGCTCCAACTCTGCATGCCTGCAAACCACACCACAACACTGCTCACCACCTCTCTGCAGCCAAACATGCTTGCCCTCAAGTGCACTAGCTATTTATATTTATAGCTCTATATGTACTTCATGACCACAGAGTGAGTGAATGTGGCCTTTTGTTTTGTTCTTTTTTTTCACATGTATTATTTTTCTTTAAAATACTTAAAAATAAAAAACATGAACCTTTTGCAGATTAATAGCCTTACTTCCTGTTGTTCCCATCTTCTTCTTTTTTATGCTTGGCTTCCATTTGATTCAGTTTCTCCTCAAGCTCGTTTATCCTACAAGACCATGCGTGTCAGTGGGTGAGAACCCCCTTGAAGCAAGCGTAGGGCAGCGTGCACATGTGCTAGATGCTGTGCATACCTGGAGTCTTTGAGCGCAGTGGTGTTGCTGAGCTCCCACTCTCTGTGCAGGATATCTTTCTGAGCTTGCTGATAGAGCTGCTCAGACACCTGCAAGGCCTTGCTAGCCTGGCTGTGTGCTTTGGCATGAACCTCCAGCTCTTTGTTCAGGAGCCTCGCCTGTTCATTCGCCAATCACTTACAATGATTTGGTCTTTTAAGCACAATAATAAATAAATACATAAATAAGAAATCGGATAAAGGTTTTGTTACATGTACCTGGAGCTCGTGAGACAGCACAAAGTTACGCATCTCATCTAGTCTCAGATTGAACTCATGCTCCCGCTTTCTCATCTCACTGTCGAATTCTGCCATCAGTTCCTATCAGAAATGATATTATTCAACAAGTCATGCCCTTTTTCAAATCACTGCAGCTTCACCCAGAGCTATACACTGGAAACCAGTTTGTACATGCACTGTCATCTCTTTCTTTACAAATGGAAAAAAGCTGCTCACACACATGCTCACTGCCAATCAGATTATGTCAAATGAGTGTGGATTCCATATTAAACACACTGAGCTGAGTCATATCTGTTAATATTACATTTCCCTGAACATCCACTCTGTCATACAGTCAACCAATCTACTTGTACATATATTTCCAAGAAGGTTTTAAAAATATCAAGTTATGGCCTAAGTGATTCATGCGGAAATGATTAAACATGAAAACTAAATAAATCAACACTATGTGAAGTGATGCTAAACATGTGAAGCTCTGCCAACATTTTACCAATTTTTTGAGCTTGTGCAGTAAGGCAACAATTCCGTAATTAAAATCACTTTGATATTATGATGTGGCCAATATATAGAGCAGGTAGGGAGAATTCAAAGTTCTGAATAAGAAGGCGTACTTTGAGGAAATTAAAAAAAAAAAAATTAGACTATAAAGTCTATTCTACCAAAAAGTACTCATTCTTTTTCTGGACTAGGGTTAGGGTTAGCTACAGTAGCCACAATATGACCAGCATGGTCAAGGGTTCAGTAGGCAGCAGTTACCAAGAGAAAATGTCAAACGCAAGGCAAAGTACAGTGAAACAAAGAACAATACAATTGCTATTCTTGATTTGACCAACACAGGGCTATCACATTTGGCTGAACATGGACCTGTTTCTGCAGTGCCAGTTCCCCATCAGACTCTTGGATTCGCCGTTGCAGATCTCGTTTCAGTGTCTCATTCTCCTCCCTGAGGCCCTGAATCTCATTCTCCTTCACACTGCATAACAAGAGCAAATACTATTGAATTGGGTGTGCATATCTACACGCGACAAAACCATCATGTGACAGATAATACAACTGACCATTTTAATCATAGGTAAAGAGGACTGTATAATTCAAGATGTAGATATGGCATATACAATACTTAGTGTATGCAAGTATGCAAGTACACGAATGCAAGAAAACTGTCAATGAAAATGTCTGAGATTCTTTAACATTTCCTTATTCATCACAACACTCTTTCATGTCAAGCACCATACAAAGCTATGAATGCTTACTTCTGATCCACTTAGTTTTATTAAAAGTTATCAATTAATAATTAGCGATTCATGTAATGTACGGTTATCAGATAATTGTTATCAAAGTTCAGTAGCCTTAAGACACCAAACCATTCCTCACCTCTGCACTCTTTCCAGCTGCAGCCGGTGTTCTACCCCTCTGCTCTGATGCTGAGTCTGCAGATCTTCATTCTTTCTCCTCTCCTCTGCCAGGGCATCGTGCAGTTTAGCCACCTGTATCCTTAGCTCACTCAGCTCCTCCTGCTGGGCGCTGTTGTCAGTCTGGATACGGGCAGCCATAGCATCGTAACACTCCAGCTCTCTGTCCCGCTCCTCCAGCACACGCAGGTTGTGCTGGAAGTCATCCCGCAAGCAGAAGTAGCGCTCCCTCTCAGTGGACAGCTGGCCTGTGGCTGTGGCCAGCGCGGTCTCCAGCCGCTGAACGTGCAGTGCCTGAAGTTCCTTCCACTCCTTCTCTTTACAGGCCATCTGGGCCTCAAGGTCCCTGCAGTCCTGCATGGTTATGAGTGAATGGCTGAATGCCAGGGCATGGCTAATACTGCAGGGACAGGAAAATCTGAAAAGACAGTAAGTTATTAAGTGAGAAACTTGCCAAAAGATTATAGGGTTAAATAATAATCTTTATTCACATATGGCATTAACACCCTATAGTTGTTCAAATATAAGGAACAAATCCAGTGAACCATGGTCAGTGGGTAGTGGTGCCTCTGTGCTTAGCCCTGAGATCAACACCTATCATTCATTATCTGAGGTCTTGGGCTTCCAGCTCAAAGATCGTGTACTATGGCGAGTGCGGCTGGAACATTCACAGCATATATGGTAAACTAGCTAGCTAGCATACCTGAAAAAACAACATAGCTATCTAGCTAACATTGGTTCACAGATAACAACCTATTCGGCAAGAAAACCTGCATAAAAAGCAGAACAGCGTATAAACAGCATTTATATATTCTCTTATTTTCCTCGCGAAGACTACATACAAGCATATCAGGCACCAGCTGTCTAACGCTAGTGTCCTTGTTTCCAAGGCTGCTAGCGTTGGGAAGCACGTATTATTATTTGAATACAAGAGAGTTAGTTAGCACATGCATTTTACATTGTGTAAAAGAATTATAATGCGCAGTAAAAGGAGACGTGCTGAGCAGGATATCGTACCATTCATTATAGCTAGCTAGCTAGCTAACCACATATCTGTGAATACGCCACGAATTTTGTTTCTATGGAAACCTCAGCCCGGTGGAGTTACGTCGAAGGGTCCGGGTAAAACGTTTTGTTAAGAGGGGTTCCCGTAACTTCAACGGGGTGTGTGAGTATAACAGTAGTAGTAGCTACTTTATTAGATTGTGTTATTTAGCCTACTTATAGAAATCATTGTATAGTTTTCAAAATGCACATTCTTCGACAAGACAAGTGCTGTGCGTTGCTTCTAACTTTAAAAAATGGTGGTGATATTAATGAAACTGCCCTCATACTTACCTGAACAAAACTGTGAAATGATCTGAAGGCATCTCTTTAGGATACAGCGTATTCTCATTAGGATACGGTAGTATTCTACATTTTCCTCCAATGTATGACATCCTGTCTCATACTGCATTAAATGCTATGAGGGATGTGCTTCCTGAGGCTGCGTGCTAATAGTGCTACACAGCAAGCACAAAGGCCAGTGTGTAAGAGAATACTGAGAACTGGTCTGCACCTGCCCGGAGTCACGTAGGCCTATCTTTTGAATGTGTACAGCAGTCTTTAACAGCTTTTAAATAATGCATTACATACTTGTCCAGCTAACACATGGGCACTGGCACATTATCATCAACCTAACAAAGTATTCTAAACGCAATAATCACTAGTATATCAGGCCAGCCACATTAAAAGTAAAATGATCAATCTTATCTGATGTGATTACTGAGTATTTGATCTGTGTTTTAATCGCAAGGGAATAGTACCAGAGGACTAGTACCAGAGTCTGAGGCACTGTGCCCAGTACATTAGAGAGCAAAGTTTAGGCAAGGTACAGATTATCTTAACAAACTATCTGTACAAGATAGTAAATCCTCTTAAATCCTTGTAGAGCGTGGTATTTGTAGAAGAGCATCGGGGTGTGCCTATGAGAGAGAGAGAGAGAGAGAGAGAGAGAGAGAGAGAGAGAGAGAGAGAGAGAGAGAGAGAGAGAGAGAGAGAGAGAGAGAGAGAGAGAGAGAGAGAGAGAGAGAGAGAGAGAGAGAGAGAGAGAGAGAGAGCGCACATCCACATCCTGCACGTCCACCTCCCCTAGATTTAGTTGAAAAGAGACACTCCACAGACTCACCGGAATCCCACTGACGTATCATTACAGAGAGGGGGACGAAGGACGAGTAATGGTTGTGATACTAAAACGGCATCAGAGAAAGACTTTAACAGAGCAAGCATCAATAAGGTATGTAAGATAACTGCCAATATTTCAAGATCCGTGTGTATAAGCTGTAAAGTACAGTTCTGGCATAAAATCTTGCGTCCACGCTGAATACGATAAGCATTTGACATCACATTTAGGCTGGTAAGCAGTAACAGGTCCTTCGAATGAGATGTCCAAGGAGTCGCGACCTTATATATTAGCACTACGAAACGTTTCTACTACAAATCTATCTGTGCCGTGTCTTTATAAAACCTCTGATGTATAAAGTCTCTGATTAGGAATATAGCTGGTTACCACAGTCTCTTTTGAATTTTGAAAGGTCACACGTAGGACTGTGTTTATATAGCGAAATGCTATATGGAGATAATCGATACACCGACGATATTAATGGCAACAGTAATTAAGCGGATGACATGTTCAAAGATAAAGCTACTTACTGCTGAGGCAGTACTATTCAGCCGATAATAATAATAATAATAATAATAATAATAATAATAATAATAATAATAATAATAAATGATAATTTTCAGAAAGAAATGTAGTTTAAAGCGAACAGAATTGCGTTCATTACAAGATAGCGCATATTAAGACAAGATTCCCTAGGCGAACTTTATTGACATGACTAGAGGACATCCTATGCAGTCACGTAGGCTGTCACGTATAGTATACGGAGTTTCTGTATGTCGGAATAGCTAGATACGTCAATCACAGATGTTCTCGCTATTATAAACGGAGCAACGTCTTATATTCCCTTTATCATTTACATATCAGATCTGACGTATTCTCTATCTGATCTGTTGGATCACACGCTGGACCTCTGGGGACAAAATACGCGCTCTTGTCGAGCATCATAATGCAAAAGCAATTTTCTGCAGCTGTTCTGATAGCTGTTGAATGTGGTGCCATACCACTGCTCTGCTCCAGGGAAACAATTGGAAAATATCAGCAACAACCTCTGTCATGGACATACATCACGTATGCTATTTTAAGATGAGAATAGCGTCAAGAAAAATAGAAGTGTTTGGCGGGGTATGTAGGTCAGGGTAATCGTACAGGTCCGCCTTAATCTCGTCACGGAAAGTTGTAGTCTACATACATATTTCTGTTTTTTCTATGGTTTTAAAGTCACATTTGATTTCAACAACGAAATATTTATTACCCAGATACCCTCAAAGTGCGCAAAATCGAAACAGCTAACTGTAACTGCTTAATCAAAAACGGTGAAAGGCACTGCATTTGCTGCTTGGGCTATAGTGTACGACTGTCATGCTGAAATGGCCGACTCTTGAGGCTGTGGGCCAGTGTGACAACCTCTGAAGTATTTGAGCTTACACAACACTGCCCTGTCAGCATTCATAGACAGCTTGTATAATAATAGGTAGGCTGATATCACGCAACATTTTTTTCTGGTGATATTACAATACACACAAATCTGGACTTTTTTTTAAACTGTGAGAATAATAACATCAGGTTGGACCAAAAACACCATTTTCCCAGACAGTTGCAGTGTTCATGAATGGTGAGACATTCCCCCAACCACACACACATACGTGCATGCATGTGCACACATGAACATATAAACACACATATTCAAGATGTAAAATAACATCTTTAACACCTCACCAGTCCAATAAATAACTAGAGAATTTCCTAGAGAATGCAGAATTAGTTCAAGAACAATGACTGTTTTATAATTACGGAATTAGTTATCTTGCTCAAAGGAACATATCTTAGGAAATGTCATGGTCCTAATTTAGGACTAAGGTTTTAGCAGTGCGGAGGGAGGGGTTAAGAGGGTTTATCCAGTGGTGTGCCACCACATGCCCGCCTCCAGAACTCCCACATGAGATCGAGGGATGATGAGAGTTCCTCTTACATGTGGACAGACCCCTAGGAGCAGCTGGGTACTGGGTACGTTGTCTAACGCATGCTAATGGTTTGAATTTCTTCCGCTCGTTTTCTACTGTGTTTGTATGTGTTAACCCGTGGAAAGCATTGGTAATGTAATTTATATGATTTACACTGGAAAGGACTTTTTTACAATGCATAGTATAGTTGTGCTGTGTTGGTCTGGCTCTAGTTGAAGATCACAAGTTTGCTCCGTTGTTTAAGAGGAAATTACACAAAAGGTGTTCTAATTACAGGATGTTTACCACAGACTCTGTGTAAACCAGTGATCTCACAGTTATGTGTTCCCTTCAACTTTCAATCTTAGGGAACAGTCGTGCATCTCTTATAGAGTTGAACCTGTTATATCCATGTGATTTTTTTCCCATCCAATTATATATTTGACCTAACACCCAAGAATTAAGAATGCATTTTTACTGAATACAGAAACACTCAACAAATATTAATGCTTGCTAAGAATGGCATATGCAGCAGAAAGTTTAGTAGAGATAAAACACTGCTCAATGTTTTAATACCTTGACAAAAAGTGACTATATATATATATATATATATATATATATATATATATATAATCTGAGAACTAAGCATTTCTTTTACTCTAAAATTTTTTTTAACAATCCATCATACTTTCTATATGCCTACACATTGTGGAATATTTATGTCATTTAGGGATTGGTTGAACTTTAGCTTTGGGAACATGACTCATTGTGCATTTATATCTAGTAGCGGTGTAGCCACAGTGGTGGGGATTGTTTGGGTATCCCTTGTAAAGTCATGATTCCACCTTCAGCATGATTGTCTTGATCATTAGGGAACATTGTGAGGCTGATTTAACCATCTGATGTACATTGTATGTTCTTTCTTGCATCTTTAGGAAAATGATAGTGATATAACGTTTACAGGACCTATTGTATGTGGCCTCAAACACAGCTGATTTATAGCATGCAGTGTGCTATTAAAGACATTGACCCTAGAATACACTAGAGTTGTGAAAGAAAAGCCACTTCAGGCGTGGTGATTTGGGGCAGGTTACATTAAATCGAACACAAGGGAATCTCTTTTGCAAAGTGGCTAAATGTTATAGATTGCAGTGTTGATATGCAGTTGGATACCACGGACATGGGGACTGAACAAAAGCTCAGTGGTCACTTGATTACTGGCACCTTCCTGTCTGAGTTCCAGATGGGGGAAATAGAGCTTTGGCACCTTTGGATTCATTCATAATAGATAACGGGAAGTGAAACTCTCGGGCCACACTCCCTTGCTGGCTCCACATAGAAGCAGATCAAGAATTTCAGTTGATGACTGCAGACGTTACTGGGAATGAACAGACTGACTGTTTATTGTGCTTCCACATTATTTCTAAGATGGAAATAGACAGAACACAAGCGAAAAATTACAATACGCAGAGAGACAATGCTTGTGGTTTGCTAATGGTGTATTGATTATTTTATGCACGTGACATTTAGCTCTTGGGGGCACAGCCAACCATAGCCATGCGACAGGGGCCTCTGACACCATTTGAAACACTGCCTAAGCAATGTGCATGGCCATGTAGCAGAATCCACAGCAGTATAAAGACTTTGATGTTCTCTGCTGAAAGCTGTACCATAGGGTATTTCACCAACTGTTTGTATTTCAGGGAGTTAAGGACATAAACCAATCTACACACTGCGTAGATAATGTATAATAATGTAAAACTGTCAAAGTACTAGCAATAACAATGTGTTGAAATATTTTGTATGCCACACATTCAACATGGAGAACAAAAACAGTATTTTTGAATTTGTAAATTATTTAAAACAAAGATTAAGCAAAATGCTTCCTAACTGAGTTTATGGGTCATGAACACGGCTACCAGTGTAGCCTATTGTACGATGGTGGCAGGTTATACATTAGTGGAGAGATTATTGGCAGATTACAAAGGTGGGCAATGGTTTTGTCTGGCATGACCTACTACACACTACTCGCGTACTGATTGGGCCCTCAATTGTTATGGGTAGGTAAAACTACCCGGATGGTGGAGAGTGCTCTGTCCAAACTGAGGAAGAAAACCAGGGGTGCATAGAGAAAGAAATATATATACAGATAAATATATATATTCTATGTATGTACAAAAATATATTAACAATGTATGTACAATATATGTATATTATGATTATATACACAATATACAATGTATATGGTTGAGTATATATGTACACAATCTACAGAATGTACAGATCCATTGTATAGTACCATATCTACAGTTGTTGTAACAGGTTAATTGAGTATAAATCTAAAATCTATATATACAGATGTACAGATATACAGTCATGTTACGTGGTGGTGGTGGTGGTCCCCACAGTTTATCAGTTTCCCTGATTCAGGGCCCGAATGGCTTGTGGGAAGAAGCTCCTCTTCAGCCTCTCTGTCTTGGCCTTCAGGGAGCGGAAGCGCCTCCCTGACCTCAACAGAGAGAAGAGTCTATTGTTGGGATGGGTGGGGTCCTTCACAATTTTCCTGGCCTTGGTTTGGCACCTGGTCTGCAGGTCAGGAAGTTCCGAGTGAGTGATGCGCTCTGCTGAACGCACTACCCTTTGGAGTGCTTGTCTGTCCTGCTTGGTGCTATTTCCAAACCAGACTGTGATGTTCCCCGTGAGGATGCTCTCGATAGTGCAGGTGTAGAAGTTCCGCAGTACCTTGGAGGGCAGTCTGAAGTCCCTTAGGCGTCTGAGGTGGTAAAGACGCTGACGAGCCTTCTTTGCCAGGGAGCTGGTATGGCGGGACCAGGACAGGTCCTGCGAGATGTGAACACCAAGGTACCTGAAACTATCTACTCTCTCCACCGTGGTTCCACTGATCCTCACAGGTTGGTAGTGCCGCTCCTGCTTCTTGCTGCAATCCACGATCAGCTCTTTTGTCTTACTGACCTTTAGGAGGAGATTATTTTCCTGGCACCAGTTTTCCAGGTGTTTAATCTCCTCCAGGTAGGCCCTCTCGTCGTTGTCCGAGATCAGACCCACGACAACGGTGTCATCAGCTAACTTGACAATGATGTTAGAGCTGGAAGTGGCTGTGCAGTCGTAGGTGTACAGTGAGTAGAGCAGGGGGCTTAGGACACAACCCTGAGGAGCTCCAGTGCTGAGGGTGAGGGTGGATGAGGCGCAGTTGCCCACCCGTACTGATTGTGGTCTGTCTGTTAGAAAGTTGGAGATCCAGTCGCACAGGGATGTATGCAGTCCTAGATCTCCCAACTTAGTAGTGAGTAGGGAGGGAATGATAGTGTTAAATGCTGAACTGTAGTCGACAAATAGCATTTTAACATAATTTCCCCTCCCTTCGTCCAGGTGAGTCAGTGTAGTGTGGAGCAGATGTGCAATCGCATCGTCAGTGGAGCGGTTGTGGCGGTTCAACAAGGGACAGGTGTGCATAATTGGATGCAATAACAAGCAAATTGGTCTTGAGGAAGTGGTCGTGTGTGTGTGTGATTGTGGTGTGTGTCCTGCGGGCTGGGTGCCGATCGGACCGTGACAGGTGACCTTAATCCCTCTGTTATTTAAAAGTCAAAAAAAGAAAAAAGCTTTCGCTCTACATTTTCTCTCACATACTAATCATTTGTTCAGTAAAAAGTCAAAGTTTTCCTCACAGAAACAGACCCATTTCTCTTTTCACATTGAGTTTGCTTTTGTGTCTACTCAAAAGATGAAATAACAGTATAAAATAAGTATAGACTTCTTTACTTGTCCATTCATTAGTAAAGCCTAAGTTGTGTGTGTTATGCCAACATGTGTACTCACTCACTCACTCTCTCTCTGTCTCTCTGTGTTTGTTTCTTTCTTTCTCTTGGAACAGATCTTAGTGACCTGAACAGAACATCATGGGAGGCGTTGCACTGGACGATGGACCCAGCGGTGTGAAGGCCCCGGATGGCGGGTGGGGTTGGGCTGTGCTCTTCGGCTGTTTTGTCATCACTGGGTTCTCCTATGCCTTCCCCAAGGCTGTCAGTGTCTTCTTTAAGGAGCTGATCAGAGAATTCGGTGTGGGCTACAGTGGCACGGCCTGGATCTCCTCTATTCTGTTAGCAATGCTCTACGGCTCAGGTAAGAATTGGATATAAGTGAGCAAGGATTCGTGAGGGCTTATTCTGGACTAGAGAAGTATTTCTTTAAATCAATACATCAGTAATATAGCCTCATCCTGGGAATGTTGTTTGACCTGATAAAAAGTGTGTTGTGTGTGTGTGTGGTTTATTTATTTTTATTTCATTGCAGCTGCAGTATTATTAGAATATTATTCATAAGATTACTCACAGATAACATATTTTAAATTAACAGTGATTTGATTCTTACAGGGCCCCTGTGTAGTGTCTTAGTAAATCGCTTTGGGTGTCATCCTGTGATGATGGTGGGTGGCCTCTTTGCATCCGCCGGCATGATCTTGGCATCCTTCGCCACCAACATTATTCACATCTACCTAAGCACAGGCGTGATCACTGGTGAGAGTCATTGCCCCCACTTATTTATTATTTTTTTTGGTAATCTTAGCATTTAATACAATTCATGTGTACTTTGTGGAGCCTTGAAACTAATTTCAAAAATAGGCCATCTTGGTGGGCCATAAGCACCCTTGAGCATATAATACAATCTAAAATTGGTTTTATAATGGATAGAGAGGTATAGATGGACAGAGCTTTACTTGTCCTGGGAGAAATGCATCATATAATGTGTGATGTACTACAGGTTTGGGTCTTGTGCTGAACTTCCAGCCCTCCCTCATCATGCTGAACTGATACTTCAGTGAGAAAAGGCCTCTAGCCAATGGGCTTGCGGCAGCTAGGAGCCCTGTTGCACTGTGCTGTTTGTCTCCACTGGGCCAAGCTCTTCAGGCTCCATGTCAAAGGACTATGCGTCTCTGGTAGTTTTCTGCATCTTCTTTGGTATTTCCTATGGTATGGTGGGCGGCTTGCAGTTTCAAGTGCTAATGGCAATTGTGGGAACAGAGAAATTCTCCAGTGCCATCGGTCTGGTATTACTGGTAGAGGCCGTTGCTGTGTTAGTGGGGCCACCCGGGGCAGGTTAGTGTTTTATACATCTTTTCTCAGTATGATGTATTCTAGGTAAAGCCATAAAAGCATTTAAAGGGTTGAGTTAAAATTGTTGTTTTTGGGGTTTTGGATTTCAGGGCGGCTACTGGATGCCACCAAGGTCTACATGTATGTCTTCCTGCTGGCAGGCTGTGAGGTGGTCCTCTCAGCTCTTGTACTGTGAATCTGCAATATCCTCTTCATCAAGAAGCCCCAGAAACCTGACCCTTCTGCCAAGATGGAGATGGCTGTGACAGAAGCTGAGATGGAGCAGCTCAACAGTGTTCCTCGGGATGAGGATGAAGATGAAGGGCAGCCAGAGAACATGGAGGTAGGAGAACAAAGTGTCAAGCAAACAAGAGGAAAGCAGGTGGAGGAACCACAAAAGTCCACAGGGGAACCAGACAAAGCCGAGAGCAGCAAAGACGAAGAGGGTGCAAAGGACCCTGCACAGAAGGACTCTAAAGAGGCAACGAAAACAAATGGATGTGTGGTGGAACCCGAATCTTCTCTGTGATGATGTTACCATGAGAAACTGAACATGCACTGAGGATGTTCTTGATTAAGGAAGAATATTGCAGTCTTGTGTGTTTAGTGCTTTAATGTTGTAAGCTTTACTGTACTGTGATGAAACCATGTTTTATGGTCCCTTAATTACCTTACTATACTCAATCCCATCATATGTAACACAATAACAAAATCTCATCCTCTTGACCAGTTACAAAAAAGGCTATATCCCTAACAACATAAATAGCTAATTAAGTATATGAAGGATCACAGGTAAGCAGTTTGAAAAGAAGTTAACCACTTAACAGATTGTATGGTAGTAATTCTCCATTTTAAATCCACTAGGTTGAGGAAGCCACGTTTTTAAATACTCAGTATGCAGGTACGAGGTTGATCTGAGGTGATGAATGGAGCTACACAGATTACTTAAATGTGCAGGAGTGAGATTAAGAGGAATTAAATCTGGCACTTTTAGAAATGGAGCCACATCTTTGGCCAGTAAGCATTCACAGCAACAGGGCATCATTATGTCTGTGAACATGATGTTTGATTCTCTGTTGCATGTAGCATTGGCTACTGTATATTGTGTGTATTGTACATTAACCTAACTGTAAAACATTGAAGTTGAACTAGCCCTGAGTGAGTGTGCGAGCATAAAAATGTAAATTGTTATAGTTCATGTTCTAAAGTTCGACATTGGTCTTATGTTAAGTAACTCAAAATAAAATGTGTAACTTGTATGATATAGTGAGCAATCAGTGTAGTTTGGGATGAAATCACATGTTCCTTTTTTTTATGGTATAAAACCTGACATGTCCCCCCCCCCCCCCATACAAAATTAAGTCCTAGTTCATTATCAAGCCATTTTTTGACCTAAATTAGATGTTCTAGCAGAGAAACACCAAACCAGTGGTGCTCAAGAGACTCAAGAAGAACCCACCACAGAATCATTAAGCACTGAATTATTTTTTGATTATATCAAAAAGAAAAAGATGCTTGAAAGAATTGGTACTGGTACCAGTATTTTACTGTTGTTTAATTTTTATATTTTAGCCTGGTTAGCCTTGGTTACAGGTCGTTTTACTGTAATCTACTACTGTTTGTTTTTGACTTTTTATTCAGAACTATTGCTGACTTATAATTTTAGTAAGTAAGTTATGGCAGCTACATAGCTAATATCTTTAAAAGTGTACTAACTGTCCATCTAAATTTACTTTCAGACATTTCTTTAATAGTAAACCAGCACATTGTATGTGGGACTTTTGTATATGCTTTAAAAACTCTTGAGATTTGGCTGTGCCTTAAACTTAAATTACAGTCATAACCTTTAATTATTTTAGAAAAATATTTCTGCAGTCACAAATAAACTTGTCTTTTTTTTTTAAAGAGGGCGTGTATGTGTTATGTGCTTGTATTAAATGCTTATTTAAATTCAGATGCATTCAGACTCCCCACAACCATAGTGGTGGTTCACCAATGAGGCACATAACAATTAGCAGCAGATTTGTGCCGTATTACTGGGGCAGTCCAGCTGGTGTCCATTCACAAGTGAATTAGCTGTCTCTGCAGCTGCAATTTTTTGCTGCCTGCACACTTTGTTGATCAGAGGCTTAACGAGCTAACCATACCCGCAGGTTGCCATGGATACTAAATATATTAAACATATGAGATGGGAGGTCCAGAATCACTAACCTTCTACTATAAGGCTACTAGACACACAATAAATAAACTCAGGGGAGTGTGTGTGGTAAAATACCTTATTGCTGAATGTGGCTGAATCCCCCTGCCAAATACAAAAAACCCAACAACAAAACAAACAAACAAAAAACAACAAATAAAATAGAACCAATGTACAGCCATGTAACTAATGTACCACACAAAAATAATAAAACAGCATTAAAAGGGGTAATTAATGAAATCTGAATAAAGCACAATTAATTGTACACAAAAATGATGGTATCCAAGTGCTAGCCTATGACTTTAGTGCAGATTCATTTACCACATTTTCACCTTATTCATGAGATGTCCTACCACTCAGATAATGGCAAGTTTTTCTTTTGGTACCTTAATTCTCTCATACTTTGCCAAAGGTTTTTCTTGGACACTAACATTTCCAGAAACCTATTACTATCTGAGTGGTGACTCAGGCTGGCAGTATACAAGCCCGTTAAATGCTTACTTGTATTAGTTGGCTGTGCTCCACACCATCCCTCCATAGGTGGAGCAGGTTGTCCTTTGCATGTACACCACTAATACGATGGCCTCTTGATTTAGGGAAGAACTGTCCTTTAAAAACACTTTAATAAAAAAAGGCTCCAGTACAAATCCTGCCCAATCTATTGTAATTCTGACCCATTTCCAGCTGGCCATGAAGCATCTCAGGCACATCTTTGTTACTCCTTTGGGAAAATCTTCCAGTAGCCCTTTTCACTAGCATATTTACCACTTCATTTTCCATCTGAATTTCTTCACACTGACAGAGGTCATCAATCACATTCAAACTACACTGAGATCTCCCTCAACTCTGTATGGGACTGCTGCGCCTCACATCGGCCTAGCTTCAAGACATTTCATGTTCTTTTGTGAGTAATATCAGAGACTTTAGGACACCGAGATTCTTCTGATGAGCCTCACTCTAGCCTATGCACATGAAAGTCTTAGATTTTGCCTCTAGTTTAAAATTCACATGCCAATATCCCTCCTGCAGGTCCAAGGAAGAAAACAAATGAGATCCAGAGAGCAGATCCAGTGACTCCCAGAGAACAGGTATGAGGCCCAGAATGTGAAACTATTAACAGCTATTGAATTAATAATTCAATAGTCCTTGAGGCTCTCAGGGCAAGCCATTTATATGTCCTTGAGCCTGCCTCCTATCTAGATTTATATTGCTTCATTTGAAAACAATAGCAACAGTGCCAAATCAGTGCAATTTCTCAGCATTTAGTGTGAAACCACTAATTGGTGAAAAAAAAGAAAAAAAAAACACTTATGAAAATGAAGACTTGAACTAAATGGTTTATAAGAATGGCTTTCAGATGCTAATGGAACATATTAGGATGGTACCTAGTCACCACCAGAGGGCAATTAATGCTCTTCTACTGCATTATCAAACTATATTTGCAAATAATTTAAGTAGTGCTGGCTTACTGAAGATACTATGAAGATTGGTTTAACTTACAAATGACATTCTCTACAAAGGGTTCTCTAAAAGTCCACAACTTATAAACCAGAATGTTAGACCATAAACAGACCAATAATGGAACTGTTAAGACATCTCACTCTCCTTGTCTCCACTTTTCTGCATGTACACCTACAATAAGGATTTGCTTTTCAAACAAGTCAAAAACACAATGATGATACAGTTCAAATAAAACAAGTAGTTCATTTATTTACACATGTACAAAAAATGTGCACAAATACAGTGATACAAATTCTATTAGGGTTCACAGATTGGCATAACACCAATGGAGTGGCGCCAAAAATGGCCATGGGCTTTAGAGAACTGGGTAATGTTATTCACCCATTCTGAGCTTATAAATCTGCCCACTTCAAATGTAACAGGTACATTAGAAAGAAGTACATGAGCGAGGCTGTAACGCACCATACATCTTAAAATAGGAACGCTAGTTTGGAGCTGCTTTCTCGAGGCCAAATACTGATTCACTCATGTGTCAGTTAAAAGAACAGCTCAGATCAGCACACCTGTCCTAAGAAGCATAATACATATGAACTTAGGCTCAGCTATTAGGTGCATCTGTTGAGCCACATCAGTGCTGAACACTCCTTAAGGATATATTACAATTTCACAGCTTGGAAATACAAGAGAGGTGGGTGGGTGGTAACACACACACACACACACACACACACACACGTTTAACCCCCCCCCCCCGCAAAAAAAAAGGGGCATGATGAAAGGGTAAAAAAAAAAAAGCAACCCAAAACAAAAACAACAAAAAAGCACCCACCCCCCAAATGATTCAAAACAAGTCAAAAACACACACAACAATAAAGCATGCGAGTTCCACTAAGTCCCACTGAATGTATGCTACAGGGAAAGATTTTTATCCCAAGCAAAAAAATGGAGAGATTTTTGGCCCCTTAGTGGTTTGTCCAACATCATGTAAAAAGAATCCATTTTACCTCACTCACCAGTTAAACGAAGGGCTATCAAAACATAATATCAGTAGAATGGGTAGTATGGGTAAAATAAAAACTCAACCTGAACAGTTAGAGAGCCTGTTATGGAAGTGAAAACCTAATAAAAAAAGATCTTAAAAAGAGCAATGTCAAAAGAACCAATTAAACCAGTAAATCAATACACAAAAGTCAATGTAAAAAAACAAAAACAACGAGTTGAACGCATAGAGAAACTAATAGTATAAATGTGACGCCAATGTAAAGAATGCTGGAGTTTGGCTGGCAGATTCAGTCTCTACTGTGCCAGTATACTGACATCACCTTGGATACAAGTGACTTCAAATCGTCAGCTTTTGTGTGCACATATTGTATAAATAAGAGTGTAAATGGACAGAGAGCAAGAGACAATAGAGAGCAAAAGACAGACCCTTAGAGGTCAAGTTGGATCTGAACCATTTTGGTTTTGTTGATTGAAGCAGACTGCTCTGCTTTTTAGGTGTTAGAGAAGAGCCATGTACAGGTGGGCCAACCACTACACTCTGGGTTCTGGCTTCTGGGACACGTAGTCTGAATGTAAAGTAAAGAGCAGAACACCAATTGATATTTCACACCTATATCAGGCTACACATTGCGGTGTGGTACAAGCGTCTGGGTCAATTATTTCACTTGTTTTGAGTACATTCCAAACCAAGTAATAAGTGTCACAACTTACTTGGTGCTACTGCCTTCAAACAAGGACATGCTGATCAGCTACTTGCTGTGATGATAGAAGGGAATGCTATTCTGAGGTGAAGAAAGAGAACATTACAGCACCTGTTCTGTTTCCATCAACAACTTAGGGAACTGGGATTTCTTCAGACAAAAGCTATGCAAAACAAGTATTCCAGAGACATTCAATTCATATTAAACATTCAGAGTATTTGTGGAATTGTTTATGTAAATGAATAGTAAGAATGTCAAATTTCTTGGATGATAGAAGAATTACAATTACAACTTTGACAAAGCACAAATACCATAAAAATAAATAACAATATATATATGCCCCTCCAAATGATTGCTAACCCTTAACCGCTATGTGCACCTCCAGTTTTAAGCTCATTTTTGAATTTTGAATATGCACTTGTTCAACACTAGTTATCTGAAATTGTACACAGACATAGAAGTAGACATTTGTGCCAAGACATCCTTTCACATCCATCAGTCACTATACATCGAGTTTTCTTTTTTATAAAACATTAAAACGTTCAACAACTTACTAAAAGACAATATTAGCTTCATTGTTAAAGGCTAAACAATATTAGCACCATTGCATTTAGGCCCAAAGGTAATGCTGGGGAAAATACTGTAAAGAAATGGTATGCTCGCTCATTTATATTTAAAATTTGTAGCAGTATTGCAAATTTTTCCAGCATCGAACGGAAACATTCAGTGATTTGTGATACAAACATCGTTGTCCATGCTAGAAGCCACTGAACAGCCTCTCAGCTTCTAGCTCACCCAACTTCACTCGAACAACTACACAAACTTCAGCTAAAATAAGCCTCTTTCTTGCCATAAGATCCAAAAGTACTGGCGATCAAATTATTCACTAAAACCAATATGCATGACTATCAGTTTCGTCAGTATCATATGCATTACAGTTTATCTGGCTTAGAACGCACAAGCAATGTTTTGCTGTGTGCATGGCTATACCTGACCATGGGGTAACCAAATAAGGCAAGAGAAGCATCTACGTTTGTGTCTACGCGCCCTCCATGTCTAAGCGTGAATGCAATTGCGAATGATAGCCCCCACCCCCTGCTGCCCAACACCTTGGTACTCAATAAATGTGAACAAGTCACACTCAAAGAAAACAGCCCTTTATTGCCAAACAGCAACCATGAAATCTAAAAGGAGGGTGTTAACTGTCTATTCAGAAAGACTGCTATGTGAGTAACGTGCATTTTGTGATTACTAAAGGCTTGCATATTTTGTGGAAGGTTACAACCGAAAGGAACCTGTATTTTTGTACAAAGACGTGACCAAGCAAAAACTTCACTAACATTCTATATACTTTTTAAACATGTCAGGCAGTTGCTTTTATGGTAAGTGAATTTTCGATGTAAAATCAGAAGTTCTTATAGCATGTTTTAAAAGGCCATTTAAAAGGACTGGCACAGCTGTGGTGGAAATGAACCAAAAAACCCCATGATGTATTCAGTGTGGGATTTCTGGCGGATGGTTATATGTCGGTAAGCATGTACTTATATTAGTCCTAGGAAATTTTATGTAGCTATATGTACTGTATTTTAAGAATATTCCATGCCATCAAGTGATGTATTTTATTATGCCAGTTCGGGCACAGGTGCAGGGCCCGATCCGGCATACTCAAATTGTAAGTATAAATGAGAAGGCATACCATTTCTTTATAGTATTTTTCCCCAGCATAACCTTAATAGTAATGAATATAATATTGTTTAACAATATTTAACAATGAAGCTATGAAGCCAATATTATTTTTTAGTAAGTTGCTGCATACTCGATGTATGCATTTGGAGAGGTTTTTGCGCACTTTGGAGAGGTCTAGTACACCTAGTTGAAAATACTTATTACTTATTAATTTCTACTAATTTCTATTAATTTCTAATTCATTACTACTTATTAATTTAATGCATAAGCTCAAAAGTGGTCAATTTATTAGACAAGACCTTGGTGACTCAATAAACGTAGAGGATAACTGAAAATGAATCTCCAGCATCAAGATACACAATATAAACCCCCCAAATCCCCCAAAAGATGTTTTTGTTTGACATTTTCTTCTGCATTAGATGAGCCCAAATGATGGAAAAATAAGCCTGATGTGAATGGATGTCTTGTCCCAAATGTCTACTTCAGTTTGTATGCTGAATGATCATTGTGCTGTGTGTACAATTACAAATAACTAGAGTTAAAGTAATCAAGTGCAAATCATTCAAAAATTTGCTTACAACTGGAGGTGCACATACAGGTTTTAATGTACACTCACACTCCCACTCATTTCCCAGAAATAAATTAATCCTAGTTTTGGACTGCACTAGACCATGACTAGAGACAACAATAATCTACTTCATGTTAAGACATCATAAAAGTAGTTTCCATCTCCAGTTACAACACCCTTGAAGCAGATCCAGAGACACAGATGTTAGGTTGACTAGAGTTTATTAAGGATTTCTCCATTCTGCTGAAGTGCTCAAACAGGCTGATACTTGGGGTTGGAGCATCTTGTGGTTGTGTTGAGGGTGGGGATAGCCTCTACCTGTGAGGTGGACATGCGGGATGTGTTTGCTGGCAAACCCCACATAACAACGTTCACACACATGAAGAAACCTTTAGATGAATAAACATAAAACCCCATACAGCAGCACTGTCCAAATAATGAGGGCAATTCCATTGAAAGAAACTAGTATAACAAAAGAAAGAAAGGTGTGTGTGTGTGTATATACAGGCTCACCAGTATGTGAGGCTGATGTGAGGGGTGTGGGAGGTGCTGCGTCCTGTGTAGCGCGGGGTCTGCCTGAGGCTGCGGGCATGCCTCTGGCACCAGGGTTCCTGCCATGCCTCAGCCTCTCCTCCCGGTCTCTCCTCTCTCTCTCAGCGTCCTCTGCTGCTCGGTTAGCACCCTTAGTGAGATCATCGAGGTGAGAGGAGTTTCAAAACTCTCTACAGGCACTTCAGCCACCATCACAAACACACAAACACTTCATTCATAGTCATGTGATGGAGCTGCTGCAGTTACAGCCACAACAGTACAGCATTCATGGACAGTAAATGTGCAAACTGTGCTTACAAATTTGAGCATGTTCCAATCAAAGACGTAGTCATAGGAAAATCCTTGTCTGTGGAACAGGTTCCTGAAGAGCTGCCTCTAGTATGAGAAGTCCGGCTTGTCGTCAAAGCGCAGGGAGCGGCAGAAGTTGAGGTATGTGGCAAATTCAGCTACAGGTGCAAACACACACACACACACACACACACTTTCTGACCGAACCTCAAAATGTGGAAGCAAAAAAATGGAACAGTAACTTGAGCAGGGCCGTTACATACATGGGTAGCCCTTCCAAAGCACTTCGATGGGAGTAGACATTTTTTTCTCACTGATGCGCTCGTATTTCTGTCTCTTGGTGGCAGCCTTCAGACCCTGTCATGGTAGTCAGCCCAGGTTAAAATACATCAGCACATAGCCCAAAGACTCCAGGTCATACCGCCGAGATTGCTCTGAAAGTGCATATAGCACACAGACACACGTCAGAAGGTAGAGCCCAGAGACCAGTAACATAACATGCATCAATAAGCCATCATGCCATAACAAGCTAGTACTGCCGATGTGTGCACATAGTGTTTCCTACAGGACACACACACAACCATTTAAGCATGAAGACTCCAAATTAGGCCCAGTGCACCTGGAGCACACAAAAAAACCTAATGGAAAAACAAACCCAGAAAAGCTACAGATCTCTCTGTACAGACTCTGCACCTACTCAGAATTCTGCTATAGGCCAACTAGGCCAGCTCCTCTGCTGCCATTTACGACGTGACTTTATAATCCCGCCTCCTGGCAGGCGCAGGCATGAGGAGTAGCAGTGCATATGCTTTACCTATGCCCAGGTGGGTGTTAATGGAGGCGTAGCGGGCCGTGCCCGTCAGGTTCTTGTTCTCGCGGTAGGGAATGTGCTGGTGGGTGCGGGCGTCCCGGTACTTCTTGGTCAGGCCAAAGTCGATGATGTAAACCAGGTTGCCCTTCTTTCCCAGGCCCATCAGGAAGTTATCGGGCTTCACATCTCTGTGGATGAAGTTCTTGGAGTGGATGTATTCTATACGGCTGATCTGTAGGGAGAATGTGTGTCAAGACATGGTGGACCAAAATGGGGATAATTCTATCATGCAATGAACAGAACACTACTAAAGGAAACAGTGTCAAATCAAAAACTGAACAGCAAAACTGCTCTGTAAGCAAGATCATTTAAAACTAGTGTACAACAAAGATCACGACATGTGGTGCTTTATTTTCTAGGTGAGCACAACTTTATACTGAAATGAGTAGGTCTTCAACAAAGGTTATATACTGAGTGTTAAGAGGAATGCAAGAGGGTTGGAAGAATACTGGAACTAATACCCATCTCTGTGCCCTTTCATTTGGGCAACAATCTTCTGAAGTTCACAGTGGCAGTCAGTATGCCACAGAAAAAAAAAAAATACCCAACCCTCAACATATACATGAAGATTTTGTGTTCTTATACATTGGTGAGCTCATTTCCTTTAGGGATAAAGCCTACCACCTATTATTTTCTAAAAGCTCATTTCTGTGTTTAAGCCTTTTCCTGTTGTGAGCCCAGCTCCACCTACTTCCTGCCCTGTTTTACTGTTATTTTTGTCCACCTCACCATCTGGTCAGCCAGCAGCAGGACAGTCTTCAGGCTAAATTTCCTGGAGCAGAAATTGAAGAGGTCTTCCAGACTGGGCCCAAGCAGCTCCATGACCATAACGTTATAGTCTCCCTCTGCACCACACCACTTTATGGTGGGGATACCGACTGCAGGGTGAATGTCACAAAAATTAATAGATACTGAGTCTTCAGTCTGAAACCTTTGCATTTTCTTGCTTTCATTTAAAAATGACAGCAGTGGTGCATCACCTCCTCCCTGCATCATCTTGTAGATCTTGCTCTCAATGTGGAGCTGAGGATGTTTGGTCTTTACACATTCCAGCTTGATGGCCACTTCCTCCCCAACAGAGATGTCTGTTCCTGGGATAGGAGAGTTGAAAGGACAAAGAGATAAAGATATTGGGAAACAAAGTAAATCCAGTTTAAATTTTCAGTAAGATGCTAAGCCTCTTCACTTTGGATAAAAATATACCATAATTAAAAAGGAATGACCCAACACACCAATGGACCAGACTATCAAAGCACTGCATGGAAATGTTATACTGTGGATGTCAAAAGGTTTTATCAAATGTATTTTTCCAAAGGTGTGCACCAATGAATGCATAACTTGGTGAACTATGCAAATACTTGTAATGGTAACAAAATTAGGGTAATAGTCAGTCGGGCTCCAACTAAAGATTTGATAAACACAGACCAATTGGTTACTGAAGTGACAAATCAACTATTCATATTGTGGGTTGCACAATATCTTCAGCCATCAGTTTTTAAAATGTAGCTTGAGGTTGCTTTAGGCATGTGCTAACTAATAGTAAAGGTTTTTGGTGTTGCCATTGCCCTATTGTTCACCCCAGTATGCATGAATCACTAGCTACAACTGGGAGCATTCTAGTCAAAAACATGTCACCATCTAAACAATTAAATTCACTGGGAAGTACATTGTTAACTAAATTCGATGACCAATGTCGATGACTTGTTGCACCCCTAATTATTAGGCTAGGTATTAAACAGAACAGCTTCAGAAATGTTCAAATGTAGGCTTGTACCCATCCTCATTCTATTAAAAGAACAAATATCCTTCTAGAATTTGTCAAATTCTAGGATTTTTATTTTAACAAAATATATAATGTCAGAGGTTTAAACAAACATAACAGTGGACAATGGCATGTAGTTAACCATCTTTCCCATTTATAAAACCAATGAGAGTTCAGTCTGAAATGTAAATGGATGTAGCACTTTGCCAGGATGGGACCATTTTTGGCTCATTCGATGAATTGACAAATTTCACCTGTTCATGCAGACTTGTAGAAGTACATTAACATCTTAGAAGATTAGATGTGTTCAATGCTGTCCAAAAGACAGGAAAAACAACTAAAAAAACCAAACAAACAAACCACCCCAACCAAACAAATAGAAACAAACAAAAACTCCTCTTGGCATCAAAAAAAGTGCAGAGGAAAAAAAAAGATGACTGTAGTTATTAAACAATAATGGCTAAGCACAACAAGTCTGAAAGCGCACCACACCCACTAACTCCTGTTTCACTCACACCCCACACAACATCTGCAATGATCTGGAATTGCAGAGGGAGCGGCAGTGCCAATCTTGGTTCAGTTTCCACCTTCTCCATGTCAATTAATATGATACTAGAAATACACAGACATCGAGATGTGTGACGCATAGGGACACTGATCTTACAATGGCCATTTCCCAACAACAACAACAAAACAGAAGGCAGCCTTGCATCTAAACCAAAATCTTGTCTAAGCAGTTTATTCTTTGTGCGCCTTGTTAAAATTGTGTCAAAGCACATACAAAGAGAGAAAGGGGAGGGTTGGTGGGGGTGGAGGGAAATAACGCTAACTAACGCGAGACTTCAAAGAACCGAGCAAAGTCATGATTATGCGTAAGGCACTTATTTAAATTAAAATGCTGTTTGTTTCCAATTAATTAGTCTATCTATCTATCTATCTATCTATCTATCTATCTATCTATCTATCTATCTATCTATCTATCTATCTATCTATCTATCTATCTATCTATCTATCTATCTATCTATCGTGGTGGAAATTCAATGAAACGGGGAGTCAGATGTGGATAATAAGTAAAAAAGGTTTTAATAGAAAAGAAAGATTCCACAGAGTGTGGGGCTCACTACCAAGAGAAGCCCCGAGTCATACAGAGCATTGCTTGATATACAATTCTAACTGTATGCCTTGACCAATCACAGAAGCGTTGCTTATCTCTTTCAGGCCGGCTGGTAAGAATCTTGCTTGACTGTCATCCCTTAATTGCAGGCAATAAAGCGATTGTAGGCAATAAAATGAGAGACATCTTCCTGCTTATCTAATCTACGGTCTCACTCCCTTAAAGTTCTTTGCTTACATAAACATTTTTTCTAGGGAACAGGATAGTGCTGAATGTATGTGAATCACTGAAGCACATAGTATTTCCTTGACACTATCTATCTATCTATCTATCTATCTATCTATCTATCTATCTATCTATCTATCTATCTATCTATCTATCTATCTATCTATCTATCTATCTATCTATCTATCTATCTATCTATCTATCTATCTATCTATCTATCTATCTATCTATCTATCTATCTATGTTTAAAATTACATTTGATACATTCTAAAGACTTATATTTATGACTAAATTAAGATGCCACTAGCGGTAGGCCTAATTGTGCGACATTTTTTTGTTTTGTGACCAAACAATACAAATTGTATTTTGAAATTGCTTGTAGGTGTACTGACTCCTGATGACACATCACCAAAGTGCAATCAGTAGTAGAGATCTTACATTTATACACAATATTGCTAATATATGCATTAGACAATTTAGTGACATTTGTGAAAACCTCATCTCATGACAGGTGTGAATGCTTTTTTCATAGAAAAACTAAGGCTAAAAATATTAATCTGATGCTGCACAATCATGTGGTATTTCAGCTTGTAAGAATATTTGAGAGATAGACAAGAAATGTTTATGTGAGTTTTTGAGTTTTCAAATGCAATAAAAAAGACAAATTAAGGTTAATCCAGATTATAGCTCTAAACTCAGTCCAGGGGGATGTCAGAATCACATCTTCATGAAAAAGTTTGTGATAGTGTGTGTATCCAGTTCATTCACGTTTATATATTTTACATTAGATTAAGGCCCAATCCAATTTTGCCCCTTGCCCCTACTACTTAGCCCTACCCGTCCATTTTGCGCATTCACCATAGGGGTAGGGTGTTCCGATTCTTGTTGAGATCAGAAGTACTGAAATCACAGTCCTCAAGGTCCATGTCCAGTGGCCAACCAGTTGCATGGATCATTTAATCAACTACAAAGGATACAGGAGCAGATTTTCATTCAAGGTCCAGATTTCAATACCACCGAGAGAGGGTTAGAGCAAAGTTTTTTCGAAGGTATTCTCCAAACATGAAGTTATGAGAAATTTCTCAGAATGTCTTGTGATTCACTAGCAAGAATGCTAAGCGAGCAACCAAAGAAACCTACAAATCTAAATGTTTTCTTTGTTAAAGATATAAAAATTACAATAAGCATGATCTTAGTTTAATATTGTTTCAATGCATTATTGTCTTCTTCATAACAAGTTTACAAATCACTAGCAGCCTTTCCTTAGGGAATAGTGAGCTTCATCGGCTGAGCCCGGCTCCAATCGACGCCCTTCAGCCAGTGTGCGGAAGACAGGGCGACTGCGCCTCTCTGTGGCAGTTTGGGCTGGGTAGGCTGAGTCCAGTTCTACTGCCCCCCCCCAGAAATGTTCTTATGTAACTGCACTCTAAAGGTACACGGGTTTGTATTTTATTTATGTATTTGCTTATACGTCTCATATACTTTAATTAGAATAATAATTAAAGAAAGGTATAATATATACGATTACTGGCTGATTATAAAAAAGTAAATGCTAATTTATGCACATTTTATTTATGCAATATTTATTTTTATAAAGCTATATAAAATAGGCTACATTTTGTTACTCATTTCGATGACCAAATGCCAAGTAACGAAATGTTTTGGCCGGAACATTTCCTTCCAGCTTGGATAAAATAAATTTCAAATAGGTGTACAAGAGGAACAAATCCTTTTTAAAGGGGGTTTGAACCAAAGGGTTAACCATTCACACTAACGATTAGCTCTACAATTGAATCAAATGTACTGAGGTCAATCACATTACAAACCAATATATTAGCAATTTTATGTTCAATCCATGCTGTTATGCCCTTAGAGACAGTGCTTATTATGCTAATGCTATGGGCACTAACTCTTATTCTGCTGTTGCTAATACTGGGGTGTCTCCCTCTAGTCACTTTGATGATGTATTTTTTTAAATAGACAACAACTATGACAGTACAGCTATCTCTAATAACTATTTTGATTCTTACTTAGATGACACATAATTCATCCACCAAGTTATCTTGTTCTGTATTGTCAGTATGCCTGTCCCGGGTATCAAATGACCCGCATATTAGTTGTAGTAATTCGTCTTACAATGTTATGTTGTGCATTTGCCCTCATGTCATTCTGTGTACTGTCCTCCAGTGTTGCACCAGGGTATATAAAATATATGAAGGAATAAAACAAATTGACTTGACCTCACTGAATGCAATTCATGATAATGTACATCAATAATGTAATACAAGTAAAACTGATACGGAGTTAGAACTCTGAAAACAAAATCCCTCTTAGAGAAAGTCATGAGAGCACAAAGAGTCTACTGTTTCTCACTCACTTTTACTTTCTAATTACATCAGGTTTGTCAATAATTGAGCTACTGTAGTACTCATGACGATGTATTTTGATACTGAAGGTCATTCCACCTTAAATAATGCCACATTTTTTGGTCCATGGCTGTTGAGAGTTGAGGTTGTGGGTCCATATTCTCCAATTTCTGTAAACCAATTTTTCAAGATTTTTTTAATCTTGTAATCTCCTAATACTCATTCCCACAGAACATGCAAAATGTGGTTTAAATCCATAAACTTCCATCCTTCAGAAGTTTAAGACTTATTCTTGCAGAGAATCATAAAAGGAGCACAAGGATCTGCCTGTTAATGACAGCTCTTTATTTGGACTAGTATAATAAATACTTGAATAATTACACATGAACAAAATCACAGTAATACAAAACTATTGACTATTCTAAAAAAACAAAAGGAATATCCAGTTAATTTGTGCACAACATGAAAGAAGGCATCCGGGTCGTCATAGACTTGAACAGGAGTCTCAGACACCTCCAGAGAGCTGCTCTTCTTCACTGTGACTGAGAGGGAGACAATCAGGGCTCATTCGTACGAGCAGCATTTCGGTTCAATACCAAATAAAACCCTTCATTCTCATTCTTCATTGGTAAAAGTAAGCAAGCAAGCCAGCCAGCCAACATCTCTCACAGACATGTGGACCTGGCCACGATGAGAAGACACATGCTACACTAGAACAACTGTCCATCTACCAATGCCTGCACACTCAGCTGTAAGTAGTGGCAAAACATTTATATTTCAAGCCATTGATTAGATGCTAAACATTGTGGAAACACATGCATTTTGTAATAGTCTGCGAGGAATGAAGGAATTTCGAGATTGTCTTCCAGTAGAACACAAACTCAATACAAGTTAAAACCTGTAGTTATTTTCTTGCAGTTACATAGCCAAACACAGAAGAAGCATTTGTTGTAGTGTGTTAAAACAAAAGCCCCCCCAACATTTGTGTATTTAACCAATACTGCCTTCCCTTTCAGTCAACACTCAAATACAACAACAAATATTTGGTCCATCCATGGTCCCATTCTTCTTTAAGGATTTTCTAAATTATCTTGGCTTGGACACTGCCATGGAGCACTGAAATGTTCCCCTTGTACATCCAGTGATTCTTTAACTGTTCCAGATTTTTTTTGCAAGACATTAAATACCAATATTAAAACTACAGAAAACATGGTTTCTCAAAAAATAGGTGGTGGTAATACTGGTAACTGTGAGAAACAGTAACTAGGTTTCGTCTATGTACATGAGACTCTTGATTAGTTGATAAGCTGCAGTGAGGCAGAGCAGTCAGTCACGTATCGTGCGTGTCATTAGAGCTGGCCGGGGTTCGCCTCTAGGGCATAGAACACACACATATATGGGTCAGGAGGTTAGTGAGGTGGCCTGACTAGAGAGGACTACATTAACAGAGCTTCAAGCTTCATCATCATTAGTAGAGAGGAGATTGTATTATCTAGGCACTACCCAGTGTCACTCACACCTTTTCTAAGCTCTATTGATTTCCACTATGGAGCATCTTGCCAGCTTTCTTAAGATTCAATACAGTAACAGTTTTTGCTCCACAAAAAAACAAACAAAAATAAGATCAAATAAAGACAAAATGTTTAAACCGTTTTGTTAGATATCGTTTTGCTCCAGCAAAATAATGACCATGCACCACACCTCATGGTGAGGAAGAGAATGACTTGAAAAAAGTATTATTCATCAGAGAGGAGGGTTATACGGGTTAAGAGTGAGCTAGGACAGACATCCTAGTCCCTGCTGACAGGAGGGTGTGACCTGCCCTGGGAAAGTGCATTAGGCAAAGGGTTGGGCTTTAACCCTCTCTGGCGCCAACACGGGGCTCTGCCAGCGAGCTGTGGATGATGCCCGTGATGGACTCCAATCCCTCTCCTTCCAGGAAAGTACGATGATCACCCTCAATCACATGGACCGAAACCTTCCCGTCACACACCTGCACACAAAAGGGCCCGCATTTCAGAGTCTTTAGGATTTCTAGGAATAACATATGAAAATATTTTGTGCATATATTATATAAAAATAAATAAAGTGACTGAATTTTTCAACCAATGGTTCTCCATCCAAACCAAAAGAATAAAATTCTGCCTTTTGGCATTAGCACATGAGCTCCCATCGTATGCATACCTCATGTAGTTTGTAGTCGGCCCCCAAGCCATCGCCATAGTCGCTGCTGGTCTTGGCTCTCAGCAAGGTGATGTTGCCGTGGTACTTGCTAGTGGGGACGTAGCGGTCGGCAGCCTTCAGCTTGTAGTAGAACGTGGAGGCAGCGAAGTGGAGAGAGTCACGATTGACGTTCTCGCGAGAGGAGGTGATGAGATCCACCGCCTGGCTCACTCGAGCCTCCAGGTCTGTCATAGGTAACAACGTCTCCAAGAGCTGAGACACATACAGAGAAGCAGAGATGAAGAAATTTATGTAGAGATTATGTACCAAGAGTACTGCCAAGAGTATTTTATTATGAAGGACTGGTGGGTTCAATTCAATATATAACAAATAAATATAAGGAAACAGTCTGCTTTAATGGTTTCTGACCATTTTAAAAAGCTGATAAAGGCACAGCTTCATAAGGAATCATGCTGTGAAAGTGCCAGTATTGCATTTTGTGGGGTTTTTTTTGTTTTTTTTTAAAGCTACTGCTCAGTACTAACAGGGGAAAACATGAACTGGGATAACCGGCATCCAAAAACGTTTCCCTGGTTAAAGCAGTAAAAGGCCTGAGCAGTGAATACCCCTAACGGTTACCTTGTTGTACTCTATGCTGGTGAACTGCTGGACGAAGGCACACAAAGCCTTGGTCTCTGCCTCAGACTCGTTGCCTGGGGTCAGCTTGGCCCTGTAGCTCTGTCAGCATGACGCACAGTACAAACAAAGCTTTAGACTGTTACAATGCATAGTGCGTGTTTACACAGGAAACGTACAGAAGACTATATGCATGCCAACCTGCGTATATGCTGCCACATACGAATGGGAGCCATCGAAGAGAAAGAGGTAGTCGACAGCGCACTGGCTCTGCTGCAGCTGGGAGCACATCTCAAAAGCCACGCATGCACCAAAGGAGTAGCCAGAGATACGATATGGCCCCTCCGGTTGCACCCGCTTCACACCCTCCACATAGTAGGCAGCCAGGCTCTGAATACTGTCCAATGGAGCAGCTACACACACAGAGATTGATTAGTTCAAACCCTTTAAACCCAAAAAAGTAACCTAAAAGCCAAATAACATTATCCGTTACAGTGGAGATTCCCCCCCAGTACTTCAGCATATGCTCACACAGTTCATTTAACTGAGCAGTTGCTGCAGTAGGGCTCCCTCTCTGCAGGGTGGAGCCTGTTCTACTGCTGTACCTTTGGTGCACTGCAGGCCGTAGCAAGGCACGCTCAGTTTGGTGGAGAGTGCGTGGAAGGCGGCGACGGAGCCCTCTATGGGGTGGACGAGGAACAGTGGCCTCTCCGCACTCCGCACTTCGTTCAGCCGCATCACGGTGGGGCCGTCCGGGTTCACCAGCATCAGGCTCAGGTCTGGCCCCTGGAGCGCCTGCGCACCGGGCCGCTTCGCTAGACCCGCCCTGGCTTCTGGGTGGACGTGAGGGAAACGGGACATTTCTAAATGTCTCGCCATGTCCCTTTCAGGAATTGCATACACACGCATTTGACCACACGCGCTGGTGTACGCACACTCACCCTCAACTCCTCCTGACTTGCAGGAAAGCTCACGCAGCTTGTTGATGGTGAGTTGGCGGCTGTCTCTCATTGCCATGACGATGTCATAGTCCCTCTCCAGTGTCTGCCTTACCTCCACGCCCATGAGCGAGTCCAGGCCCAGGTCAGCCAATGAGGTGTCGGCATTCAGGCCGCTTACATCGCGCACACCTGAGCAAAGGACGGGTGTGGTTTTGAATGCAGAGGGTTATGAGCAGCAAAGATAGATAGATCGACACAGCCCTGCAGTGTCATTCTCTGCCAAGTGCAACCTCACACATCCCAACAGTCGTGAAGGGTCAGCAGAGCCCAGGCCGGAGCCCCTTACCCAGGATGTGAGCCACGGCCTCCACCAGGTCCCTCTGCCTGCTGCCATCTCCCTTCGCCACCTGCACCCTCTCTGCCAGCACAAAGCTGGACACCACCGGCCGATGCTGGCACAGGAAGCGGTCCAGCACTTCCAGGCAGGAGGCCATGCGCTGGGGCAGCGTGCCACCGATCACCGCGTCGTTCCCGCCCATGGTCTCCAAGACCACGCCTATGTCGCCAATGGCGCCCCACTGGATAGCCAGGCCGGGCAGGCGGTCGAGCTGCCGCTGTTCACACACACGCTCCATGGTGGAGTTGGCGAAGCCGTAGTTGCTCTGCCCAGCGATGCCGTGGCCACAGCTGACTGAAGAGAACACCACAAAGTGCTGCAGCTCAGGACACTTATGTCTCGTCACTCTGTGGAGGGGAATCCAGTCAATTAGCCATTAGCTCATAGCGTAATGTTGGTAGCCAATTAGTAAAGTGTGAAATGACAGCACTTACCTGTCCAAGTGCAGGGTTCCATCATATTTAGGCTTGTTGACCTCAATAAACTGCTCTGGTGTCAGATTCTCCAGCATGCCATCTTTCAAAACCTACACAAGAATGGGGAACACAGTATAGGAATCATTTTGCTCACATCAGTGAAATTCTCTTGTCCCTGAAAATAAAGACATGGATAGGGAGGCATTACCATGGCAAGGTGGAAGATGCCACCCACAGGGCCCAATCGGCAGGCTTCAGTTATGAGGCGCTCTGCCCCTTCTTGGGTGCTGACGTCGCTGGTGGACACTAGGACCTGGAAGCCCATAGCCTGCCAATCTCGAACACGCTTAGCCTGATAACCTATTTCAAGCACATAACCATTTTATAGCCAGTTGCTCATGAAAGACAACACAAGCCAAGAGGGGAGAATACCTAGATTTTCTACAATAGAATGAACATTGATGATCCTATAATGAAATAGCAGCTAAACTTGTTTGGCCTTGGCTGGTGTGGGGCTGGCCATCGAGGGCAGTTACCATTCCGGATGCCCGAGCGCGAGGTGAGCACCAGCTTGCGGGCGCCTCTTTCCACCAGCCAGTGGGCTAGCTCTAGGCCGACGCCTCCCAGGCCCCCCGTGATGATGTAGGAGTGTGAGGCAGGGCAGAAGGTCCGGCAGATGGCTGGCAGGGCGAGGGGAGCAGCTGCAGAACTGCTACCAGGCTCCTCCTCCGAGCGCACCTGAGAAAAGGGAGCGAGTGTGTGTGTGTGGGGGGGGGGGTCGCGTGACAACCAACCAGGTGGTGAAGCAGAATTCGACAGACCGACCGACCATCCCGTGCAGCTTCACATTTAAGGCGGCTGCAGGATGGAGCAGTTCTCACCTGCAGCAACACCTTGCCGATGTGCTTGCCCTGCGCCATGTAGCGGAAGGCGTCCTCCACCCGGTCCCTCTTGAACACAGTGGTGCGGAGAGGCTGGACCACTCCGTCGGCTATGCCCTTCTTCAGCAGCTCCGACACCTCCTCCCACTCGCGGTTGCCCTCCTCAAACAGGGCGTCCAACAGAATGCCATGGAAGGCCACGTTCTTCAGGAACAGAGCCATGCCTGACACGGGGCCACAGAGGAGGGTTGGCCAACCGCAGCGTTCCGTGGAAAACATGACTCAGAATTTTCCATTACACCATCCCTTTCCGCAGACGTTCACATTTGAAACGGTCCAAGTTAGATTTGGAACAGGGCCATCGATGGCGTACACTGCACCATTCTAGCTTGGAGTGCCCAACTGGATGGACTCTAGCGCTCACCTAGAGGGGTGTTGTTTGACAGATCGTATTTGCCGATCTCCAGGAAGCGCCCATGCCTGGCCAAACAGCGCAAGCTTGCCTGCAGCTTCTCCTCAGCCAAGGAGTTCAGAACCACATTGACGCCTGGGCCCAGTCCAAAACAGCACAGATTACTCAACTAAGCAATAACCAATGATCCAATCGACATGACTGATCCCTGAGCGATTGGTCATATCTAAACACAGCAGGGCATACCTCTGCCTTGTGTGTGCTTCAGTACATGCTGCTCAAAAGACGCGTCTCTTGAGTTAGCAAAGGACTCGGCCGTGAGCTGCGGGAACCGCTCCTGCAGGTAGGCCCTCTTCTCTTTGGAACCTGCGGAACCCCAGAGGTGCGTCAAAGCCACCCTGACCGGCCCATTACCAGCAAATCAGGCAGAGACGTGCAGGCACGTGTGGGCGTGTGCGGAGATGGCCCTCACCCACGGTGGTGAGCACCCTGCAGTGCATGCTAAGCGCAATGCCGATGGCAGCCTGGCCCACTCCTCCAGAACCAGAGTGGATGAGCACGCTCTCGCCGGGCCGCAGACGCCCGCGCACCACCATGGAGTAATACGCAGTAGCGTAGACCACAGGCATAGAGGCGGCCTGTTCCAGACTCCTGCACGCACACAACGCCACAGCTTCTATTAGTAGGAGGTCATAATTCTCATCAGACAGTAGAAAACATCTTCATATTTTGCCTCAGATTACAAGTGGATTCTAGGCTATGGAATTGCTCTCTGCATGGAAGATTATAGGCTATGGAATCCCTGTCTGAATCGCTCTCTCTCGCATGTGGGTGTTGCAGTCATTTGCCAAGGGCCTTACCAGCTGGATGGGACGTCCCAGAGGAAGCGACTGTCTGCATCCACGACGGTGGCCAGTCCTTTAGCCGGCAGCAAGCCCATCACACGGCGTCCGCTGGGATCTCGGCCAGAGAACTCCATTCCCAGCATGCAGTGCTGTAGCGCTATGTCTCCTGCACGCAGAAATTGAGAAAGGATATTTGGGCTCAGTTCACCGTGCCTGATGCACACAACATTGTGACAAATATGGATGTGGATGTGGATGGTGGGGGGGGCGGATTTTATCTGAAAGCATCAGGCACAAACGCCTGCAAAGCTCCAACTAAACCCACTCAATTGCACGTGTTCCTTCTGTTCAGGTACTACACCAGCTCCAGCTCTTAGTAGAGTGGTAAAGGAGGAGCTAGCTACCGGGAATGGCGTCTGGTGGCAGTTTCCCCGTGGCCAGCATAATGTCTCTGAAGTTGAGGGAGGCGTAGTGGACGCAGCAGAGCTGCACGCTGGGGCTCGAGGCGACAAAGTGACGCAGAGGCGAGGCGATCCAGCGCAGCGATGCCAGGTCACCACGGGTCAGCACGTTCACGTAGGCCTGCTCCGTCGGCTCCTCGCGCAGACCTATGGCACCGAGTCAGACCGTTGTCAACAACCAGCTGGCAACCGCCCACAGCACACGTGCGCTCACGGGCGGGTCGGACGCGCGTCACCAGAAGTCCTGCTGGTAAGAAAGGGACAGTGGCGGCGTACCTTGTGCGAGCAGCTGGTGCCGGAACGCCCCCCACTGGCCGTCCCGGTACACATTCATAGTGAGGTCTTTCTGCAGAACCGCCTGCATGTCCTTGTGGGTAAGCTGCAGCGAGGGAGCGGTGGAGGACTTCTTCAGATTAGACACGAAAGCACACCTGGAGAGAAGAAAAAAAAAAAAAGGACCCCAAGGACAGCTAAGGGACGCGTGTTCAACGCACCATTAATCTTTAACCTAATGTGTTGCATTCAGCTTCTTTTATACAACGAGCCTGGTAATGAGATTGAAATATTACTGCCAACATTCCACAGCTCTGTGCAGCGAGAAGTAACGAACTAACCGAACGCGGCTGCCGCCGGGTTCCTGTCTGAGGCAGTTGACCATACCCACCACTCCATTATGGCCTTGGGTGGCAGTCAGCCACACTGGCTTATCGGATTCCTCGGCCAGCGTGCTCTGACAGAAGATGAAAAAAAAAATGAGCGGAAAACAAGAGAAGGAACATTTAAAATTCGGGGGATCGTGTTTTAGAGTTGCAACATTTTGCTTGGCCCCCTGGACATTGCAGATAACTTGCATACATACTGTGCACCAAGCTTTACTATGTCTTTAAATAAGAGCAACAGTTTACAGACACCACAACTCACCTTTAGTGACTCTACCCATGTGTAGTCAGTGGAATCTACGGGCACGGCCATAGGCCGCTTCTCAGGGGTCTGTCTGCGTCCGAGAAAGAGGACGGAACCATAGAAGGATTTCTTAAGCATCACCAGGTTAAGAGAGGACTGTTCAAACAGCTTCTCCCATTCTGCCTGCACATGCACACAGTCACAGCACACATGCAAGAGGAACGAAGAGCAAACACAAATTAGCAGAACCAAAACAGAAAAACACAGGAAAGAAAGTGAAAAATGTATGGAATACCAAGATACACAGCACATATAAAACAACTGCAGGCGGTCCATCCGTGTCTGGCCATTGAAAGAGCACTGAGAGGCTCTTTCCCATACCTGAGTCAGCAGTCTACTCTGGCTGTCCAGAGAGGTGAGGAACGCGACCATCTCGCCCAGCGGGTCTCCCTTCAGGAGGGTGTGGAGCAGCACAAAGCCCCCCTCCCTGGCAGCAGAGGCCAGGTTGTCCAGCAGTGCACTTGGGCTCGCCACCGGCCCTGCTGCCGCACAGTTGCACACCACCAGGTCAGCGGCAGCCAGGGCCCCTGCGGCTGGCCCCTGCTCGGGGTCCCACTGGGCGCTGGAGATGCCCTGCTCCTCCAGGGAGCTCTGCAGGGGGGCCAGCAGGTCCGGGGTGATGTCCGAGGCCGTGTAGTCCAGTCGCAGCATGGGCTGGATGTTGAGGAGGCTGACGGCACGGGAGAACACGTGGCCGACGCTGGAGAGGGCCTGACGAGAGAGGGTTAAAAGGTCAGGCACCAGCTCAACACAGCAAGGACCCTGGAAGATGCTCTGCATTGAACTCGTTGGAGGTTTATTTTAGTCACATGTCAATGCACAAAAGAAAATGTACTGGCTAAATGAGCTTATGCTTTTTTTAAAAATTAGATATAAAATAAAATAAATATTTTTCCATTATGACAATATTAAATTATTGAGGTTATATCTCATCCTTCTTTAGCTATTAGGGAAGACTATCTACAAATGCACCAAAACAAATTTACACCATTTAAGCATTTATTTGAATAATAAATGTAATAAGTTTGGGGCTAAAAGATACCGGACACGCTGGCTCTACACTCAATCCGTTTTCGTTAGTCAAGAGTCACACAGTTCACTGCACCTCCAGGACTTTGAGCTTGCCCGCGGTGCTGTTCTCCAGGGCCGTGTCCAGGCAGTGGCGCAGGGCATGCGAGTCCAACAGGCCGTTGAGGAGCGGGTCCTGGAGCAGGTAGTCCCGCTCCTTCTGCACAGCCTGCTTCAGCTCCGAACGCAGGTTCCCGTTCAGCTCCAGAGCACACAGGCCAGCGAGCAGCCGCGGGAGGCCGCCCTCCGCCCCCGAGCCGACGCGCTCGCCCTCCGACGCACCCTCCAGCCCTGGGATGGAGATCTTCACACCCTGGCTGGCCAGTTTCTTCTGGACATGGTTAATCAGACCTGTTGAAGAGATGACCCAGAGAATGGCTAATCATCATCTGTGACAGCTGAAGGCAGTAATACATGCAAATCTAAAATCTCCACCATAAACCCCTTAAAAAGTTAACAACTATTAAAGTGAAATCTCACACATAGGTACCACACATCCTTTCATTTGTACTCGATAGTCAGAGTGTGAGAGGGACGTGACTTGCTTTTGCAGCATCTTAGCTGTTCTTGCAGCTTCCCATCAGATCCCAGGTACTCAGTCTCCACATAGGGTACAAAGACAAGCTCCTCCAGAGTGGGAGGGCTCTGTTGCTGCTGGCGACGGGGTGCAACGGTGGCATGGAGGCCACAGATTTGAACGCCGCCGGCCTTAATGTGGTCCAGGCAGCGGTTGAGGTGGACATCAACAGCTAAAGAGAAGAAGGGAGAAAGTTGAGACTTTGCCGACATGGACCTTATTTTCCTATACATGTAAAACAGCAGTTTCAATTGCAGCAATAGCATAACCAAGTTGGGGACGCAACAAGGCAGTGAACACTGTACCTTTGCGATCCCCTGAGTAGTCCTGAACCTTCTTCTCGTGCAGCGTGGGGTCTACGCACACCGAGCGGATCCGGGTGGGCAGACGCAGGCTGCGGCCAGACAGGCCCAACACGATCATCTGCAGCATGGTGTCCAAAAATGTCACCCAGTTCCCCGTCCACTGTAGCTTCCCATGATCCCCTAAAAACCAGACCAGGGGTCAGGTCTTGGCTTACACAAAACTCCCCGGTACGGAGTCAAGTCAGAAGCATGTGCTATGGCTGTGCAGTTCTCAGTATGCTGCATGAGAACTGGGGTGTTCACCGGCACTGCTGGACTCCAGAATGCCCTGGAAGGTTTTGCCGTAGTCGTAGCCGCGCAGACGTAGCTCTTTGTAGACATCTCCGGCTTCGAGAGGTTTGGCTTCCTCCACCTCCAAGCTCACAGGTTCGGCCATCTGAGACAGGAAGGAGTCCAGTGCCTTTTCCTCCAGCACGTTCACCTTACCTGGGGCAGTCAGGAGCAGGAGACAACACGCACACAAGCACGGCGGCATTAATCGCTCATGGCTCAGGTGCTGAACTAGAACATGTGCTGGTTCATGTGGTGGTCCATACAGGAGATTTGGCTAAGAGGGTTCTAACTTACCACTGACTGCCAAGTTGCCATTCTCGGACACCTCAAAACGGTTTGTGGCAGGCATGAGTCCAACCTCCAACTGGACAGATCCTTTTGTGGAATGTAGCAAAGTGATCAGGTTGCAGTCAAATATGCTTGTATGTTTTATTTTTATACAAAATAAGATCAACTTGACATACTGAGCCTAGATTAATTAATTACTGTCAGTGGGAGATGCACATATGCACAATATGAAATCTGTACTGTAGGGGACGCAGTGGGACTCTCACCAGTCCTGGGCAGAATGGTGGCTCTGTGGATAGTGACGTCCTCAAACGTGACTGGGGTGTGTTCCATAACTGTGCCCAGACTCCTCATCAATGTTCTCCATGCCAGCACCAGGTATCCCGTGGCTGGGTACAGGACCCTTCCGTCAATACAGTGGCCAATCACGTAGTAGTCTGGGGATTCGGGATTTGTGTCTGCACAGAGGAGATGGGTGGGAAGAAAAACCAGATGGAAAAGGAGAGTCTGGTCTTAGTTGCTGTTGACGACCAGCATAGTTCAGTCACTGGCAACGACGAGCATGTCTGCGACCTTCTGATCAACGGACTCCTTTCTTCAAGGACGAACTGATTTTTTTAATATCAGTAGGTGTGACAGCATAATATAGTTTGATTCAACATTGAAAAAAAAAGAAGGATCTTCTCACCAATGTTGTAAACTGTGGCTGAGGTGGAACCCCCAGAGCCTGCTGGGAAGTCCTCCACCTTGGGCACGTCCCAGGTTTGGGAGTGGTCCCACTGGATAAGAGGGGAGATGAGAGGGGTCCCCACTGGTACAGGGTACTCCACAGGATAGAGCCGGTTACTGTCCACGTTAATACTGCGAGCCAACCAAATGTTTGCATGAAATGGTGACTAAAACAGATCAGAACATTTCCGAGTTCATACAAGACATGCCTGTACACCAAAGTCACTACTGACCCATTCATGTAAATCTTGCCTATCTGAGAGAAGAAGAACTCTTGGTTGTTGGCATGTCCCCTCTTCATTAAAGGCAGAATAGAACAAGTGGGCTTGAGGCTACGCCTCAGAATGGCCTGTAGGGGGAGCCAGTGTACATTCAGTAAGTATACATGTGAGCACGTGCGGAATTAATTCTCTTGATGCGTTCAAAGCATGTGCCCCCTCTCGCTGGCTGACCTGCAGCAGGGCATGCGGCGCTATCTCCACCACCACGGCGTTGTCGGGCACGAGGCTCAGGCCCTCCTGGAAGAGCACGGGGCTCACCAGGTTGTTGACGTGGTACTCGGCCGAGGAGTAGAGGGCCAGCGGGCTCTCCCACTCGGCCTGGGGGATGGATGTGCTGATCCAGCGCGCCGAGCGGGGATGTGGGCTTTTGATCACCTGCGCGCATGCAATGACAAAAAAACAAAAAGACACCGTGAGCAAGACAGAAAAAGGAGAACGCATCCGTGCACGTCCCCTGTGTGCGTCTGTGTAGGCTCGTAACGTAGGCTCACCTTCTGCAGTGCTGCCAACAATGCAGGTGCTATAGAGGCCATGTAATAGGAGTGGAATGCGACACCTGCACTGTGCACCTCTTTGGCAAACACGCCGCTCTCCTTCAGCTGGGCCACAAACTTGCTGACAGCCTCCTACACACAGACGAACACAGCAAAAACGCCCTCTTATTAATTGTTAATTCTGTTACTGCAGGAGACAGCTCTGAATAATGAAAGGAAGACGGCGAATGAGGGAGGTGAACTCCACCTGTGGCCCGGAAACCGTGACCGTGTCCTCCGAATTGTGGCAGGCTGGGACCACCCCCTGAGGACACTGGGCCTTGCACTCCTCCCAGGTGAGACCTGGGTGGGGAGGGAGGAGTCAAGTTCAGCACTAAAAGAACGACGGCCTAGCAGAGGAGGTCTCGTGCCTCCTGACGATCATGGCTTTAACGGTGACGGGCAGGCCGTCTTACCCACTGCGGCCATGGCCCCTGCTGGTAGGTTGGCTTCTTTGATGCATCTGCCTCTCCAGTAGGCCGCCAGGATGACCTCGCTCTGGCCGAGGGAGCCGTCGGCGTAGCCACACGCCAGCTCGCCCACGGAGTGGCCCACGATGCCTTGCGGCTGCAGGCCCAGTCTCCGCAGCATATCTATTTGCGCTATCTGGAGAAACATGCAACCATCACCTTTAAGGTAAACAGAAAAGTCTGAGGGATATAAATGGTTGGTGGAATTGGTCGTAACAGGTAGGCATGTTCAATATCTGCAGAAAACATAGTCACTGCTATGCAAACAGGGTTGGTGAAAAAAGGATTGTGAAATACTACACTCAGAATTATCTAGAGCTTAGATTTCAAAGAAAGTTACTGCAAGGCACTATGTGGCAATGCTAGGGCTTTGCTTTAACAATGCCAGTCCAGCACGTGCACTGCACTGGGGAACCCTGACCTGAATGGCGGCGAGGCCCACAAAGGCATGCACCGTGTCCTCGAAGGTGTTCTCGTCAGCCTCCAGGAGGAGGCGCGACACGCACAGCCCTGTGTCCCGCAGAGCCTCGTCCGAGCGAAGGATGGAGTCACAGAAGTCCTGCAGCCGCATCAGGCTGCGGCCCATGCCAGCCCACTGCGCCCCCATACCTGGGGGAGTCCCAGAAAAACTTGGCTGTTAAAACTGCAGCCTACGTTTAAATGTCTACTATCTGGCAAAGCTTAGTAGTTTAACAAATGGGTGCTGAAGCCTTCACTCACCAGAGCAGATGTACCAGAGGGGCCTGGGCGTGGCCTGAGCTTGCTGGACCTCGGTCACCTCCCCCTGGGCCCCCATCAGCGTGTAGCCCCTGTAGGGCATGCTCGCGGTCGGGGCCGCAGACACGTCATTCAGCAGGGCCAGGAAGGCCGCATCCTGGCTGCACTCCTGTGCCTTCTTCAGGAGAGAGGCAGTGGCCTCCTCAGTGCGCCCGCATGCCTGCGCCAGCCTGAGCACAGAGGGGGGTAAGGATGGCAGGGGGTGCCAACGTCCTGGCGGGCGCAGGATCACGTGCACGTTTGAGCCCCCGAAGCCAAAGGAGTTGATGCCCACGATGCCGCCACGGACGGGGACGGGCTCGACGACCACGCTGACGCGCCCGTCTCTCAGTGCCGGGATATCGGGGTTGGGCTCGTGGAAGTGAATGTTGGGCGCCCACATGCCATGCTCCAGGGACAAGATCACCTGGAACACGGAGTGGAGGGGTCAGAGTCGAGGACAACCGCTCCACAGGGAAAAGTTGAAGGGTAATGCACACAGGCAGTGGGTGACAGAAAGCACCTGATGACGCGGTCAGACTCACCTTGGCGAGGGCGGCCAGGCCGGAGGCAGGCTCAGGATGGCCCATGTTGGACTTGGTGGAGCCAATAAGCAGAGGTTCCCGCTGTGACTGGCAGAAGACGCTGACGATACCGTTCACTTCTTGTGGGTCCCCAAGCTAAGTGAACAACATAATGTGTCTTGCATGGGTGAACAGTTGGGTGTGTTTGCACATGCATACATGCATGTGTGTGCGCGTATGCTCATGTAGTCACCTTGGTGCCAGTGCCATGGGCCTCAATGTACTCAACCTGCTCAGGTGAGACGTTGACTTCCTGGTAGAGGGAGCGGACCAGGCGTTGCTGCATGTCCCCAGACGGAAATGTCACACCTGGACAAAAGGACAACACACCATCAAATACCTCTGCCATACACACACCTACCCCTCAAAATGGTACTATAAAAGGAAATTTAACTATAAGAAATGTATGTTTAACCTATAAGTTATAAAGCACAAAACATTTTGCATAGGTCCCTTTAGCAGCGTACATAAGGGAAGAGCTGCCAGAAGACCTGCCTGCTGCACACATCACCTGAGCAGCAGCCTGGAGAGCAGACCTGCACAGCTCCAAGCATGCCTGCCCTTCATCGCATTTCAGCAGGACCATTAGAACCACACGCTGGGAGGAGTGTGTGCCACGGGGCACTGGGGGAAAGGGCACAGCCTCAAATACCCAGAAGAACCAGGTCACTGTTCTCCATTACAGTAATCTGGCATCACAGCTCTACTTCTAAGAACAAGGTAGTGGAACAGTTTGACATACTTCCCCACTACATGAGGAGTTTGGATAAATCTGGCACAGACAGGAAAGCAATATGAAATGAGAAGATAGTTGCACCGGGCTTAACACCTTGCTCTTTGTAGCCATCCGTATTGTTGCCAGCGTTGAGCACAGTGGCGTATACCCTCTTGGCCATGGACTTCTTAGTCAGTAGAACAGCCACAGCAGCTTCTGAGCGACAATAACCATTTCCTGAGACAAAAAAAACCCCAAAACAACAACAAAAAAAAAAGTTTAAAAACTTTATAGCTTTTGCCGCACACCTTAACTCTATATGCATCCAAAATATAAACAAAATTTTAGTATATGAAAATAGCTGTGGTACCCAGTAAAAAAAACAAAAACAAAAACATTTAAAAGAAAAGATGTTACAGCAGACCTACAGTGGAGTAAATTTCATATAGCGTGAATGTGACATCAATAATAATAGCAAAATCACCGGACGAGTCAAAAGACTTGCAGGTTCCATCCGGACTGAGCATGCCCAGTTTCATGAACTGCACTGAGGTATTGGGCTTGAGCAGCAGGTTGACTCCACCCACAAGGGCTGCATCACACTGGCCGTGGCGAATAGCATTAAAGGCATTTTCCAGAGCCAGGAGGCTGGAGGAGCATGCCGTGTCAATGGCTGTGCTGGGGCCTAAAAAAAGACACAACAAACACTCATAATATACAAGTACACAGTCAACATCTTGGGCACAGTGTCAAAATTTATGCAGTAGATCACATTTCATGCATAGATGAAATGACTCAGCTATTATGAAAGAGTAGGGAATAGTGGTGAGGCATTAGCCTAATATTCACTTCCTAAATGCTCTTTGCATGATGTCACAACAAAATAAGGCAATTTAAAAAACAAAACATGAAATGAAGTATAAATGCACTATGAACAATGTTTTACATAAATAAATATCAAACAGCTTAAAATAGATTGAGCAAAAAAAGCTTGCTCTTGGAGAGAAGCTAGAGTTTCTTCATCATGCAAGACAAGTTTATTAGTATAGCGCCTTTCATACACAGTGGCTATTCAAAGTGCTTTACAAAGACATAGAAGAAGAATTAATAACAAAGTACATTAAGGAACAAAGGCTAGAAATGACAGAACGTTTGCATACCATTGAAGTCAAAGTAGTAAGACAGGCGGTTGGCGAACATGGCATGCTGGCAGCCCGTCATGCTGTATCCCAGCAGCTCCTCTGGGTCTTTACTGAAGGCCTCACCTGCCTCAGAACCACTCACGCCGATGTACACGCCAGTCTTAGTGCCACGCATGGCCATTGGGTTTATGCCTGCCAGGACAGAGCGTACCGTCAGCAGTCAGGCGTCCTTGCACTCGCCCATACACGCCATTTCTGATGAGATGGTGCTTTCGGAATTAAGTTTTAGTGCTGTTGAGCTACTGAATTCTACTTTTCAGTTACCACACTTTTCTAAATAAATCGGTCTACTCATTTTGAATGTTTCATGCTCAAGCTTGCCGGACCGCTGACCTCCATCAACGATGGCCTCGTATGATATCTCTAGGATAAGCCTCAGCTGTGGATCCATGGTATGGGCCTGTTTGGGATGAACGCCAAAGAAGCCTGCGTCAAATCTGTCTATTTCTTTGAGTTTTCCATTTCTGCGGGGAAGCCCGTACAGACCTAAGTGGGAAAGCAGGATATGCATGAGGGTTACTGATTGAAATGGGGGAGGGAGAAAACCCCCACAAGATTTCCTATTTATCAAAAGCTGTGACTCGGTCCTCTGTGCCTCGAGCCTGCTGGTGCTTGTAGCACATGAACGAACATTTGCAGTGTGCCAGAGAGAGAGAGAGAGAGAGAGAGAGAGAGAGAGAGAGAGAAAAATCTGTTCAGACGATGCCGTGTCAGCAGGCACGCAATGAAAGCAGCAGACCAAAGAGACCAGAGAGGGGGACCAAAGTTGAACATCTCTTCATCTACTGAAATCAAGTCACTCACTCAAAATCCAAAGCATGCCACTTTTAAAGGTTACGCAAGTGTTCAACCGAAAGCAGGTCTGTAAAATTCACCCGTTAATTGGCAAAAGATGTGGGTATGCTTATGGGACTGTGTAGGATACCTGGCTTCCATCTTCTGTCATCCTCTGTGACCATGTCGACACCATTAAAAAGGTTCTGCCAAAATTCTTCCAAATTGTTCGACTCGGGAAGCCGACCCGAAATTCCAGCTATGACGATCTCCTCCATGACGAGAGGGTGAGAGTTTCTGTGGGTCCGGACAGAAAGTAACGAGAGCAGTCAGAGAGCAGACATGACATTAAGAATGTGCAGTGGGTGGAGGGCACTGCAGGAGGAGCCTGGAGGACTGCAGGCTTTGCTCGCCGTTTCCGGGATCAATGCATTCACAAGAGCTCCATCCCTATAGCTGCCATCCAAAAAGCAGGAGATTCCTGCTTACTACGAGGTGCACCCTAGCACCACATTGGGCACAAAGTATCCCTCTGTTCTGCACCCCTCTGAGGTACAGCCAGTCCTTGAGGGAGTGTCTGACTTGGAGCAAGTTATCCACGGACAGCCTGGATTTACCAGTCCTGATTCTTTGAGTAACCATACACTAGACTATTTAGTATTTTTCCAAGCACAATTTCACCTGACTCGAGACATCAGCTAATTAACAAACCCTGAATGAATTGAATGGATGTGGTAAAATGGGGAAAATCATTAAAAAAAAAAAATGCAGTTCAGGCTTATTTCAGGTCTGGGAAACTGAACAGTCCTTCCTCAACAAGGAAAGTAAACACCACAACAGTAATGTTGCTCCTCTTTTTGTACATCTACAGCATATAGGTAGTTTAAAAGTATAAAAGAACAACCAAGTGCACAATATGGGAGTCTCTCAGCTGTGAAGTAAAGAAATGTCTAGATGCAACCTTTCAGAGCAGATAAACCTACTAATGGCGCTTTCCTGAAAGAAAATGCACATGAATGAGCAAACATGCATTTTCTTTTTGACGCATTTTTAGCGCACATGACAAGGACTGATTTCACAACCCATTCAGTTGTGCATGAATGAGATATTGTAGCCGGCAAGGGTAATTCTCTTCTGACTGGGAAAAACTTCCTTGTTGAAGAGAATTCCTTGCAGCTGTAAACTGTGTGTACTAGTCCATAAAAAGGCAGCAGCTTACATGTAGCCAAAGACAAAATTCAACTTAAAAGAAATCTTTATGTAATCTCATCACATAAGAAAGCATTGCGCTACTTTGGCCCTCTCAATTTTTTGTGGGATATATGTTTGAGAGGACTTTCAGATAATTACATTCAGCAAAAGGCAAAATGTTCCATTCTCAAAAGCAACAATTCTCAGTCACTTATTTACAGTGTAACCCTGCAGCATACTTGTGTTAGGCTGTATGGGATTTGGTCATTAGGTTAGTATTGTTTGTTACTATAGAAACAGGCAGGTACCTGCCAAACAGGTATTCACATATAAGTTTGTCAATGCAGGAATGCATGTGAAGGACTGTGAGATGTAGTGCTGTCAACACACATAGTTCTTACAGTCATTACATTCTTACAGTCCTACAGTCTATAGCATTACAAATGTGAATACCAAGTAAGGGGGGGGGGGGGGGGGAGTCATTTCATGGCTCTGTAATACTGTAATTAGAATAAGAATTATTTTACTTGAAAATTTAAACAGTAATTTAACTTGGTAGGTCGGAACAAGAACACAAAATATGCAACGACCAAAAGTGGAAACCCATGTATGTAAAACTAAATGGTAAATTGCACTGCTTTTATTTTTAAACGCAACCCACTACCTCAGCACTCAGGCCAGAGCAGATTGAAAGAACAATTAAACCTGACCCAGATCTAAAATATTTAGCATCACCGTCTCCCTATAGCATTGAACTAGGGTTTTAAAGTAATAGAAAACAATTAATTGAACTGTGCTTAGTTTACAAAAAGAAAAACAAAATCTAACTGGGCAACATGACCATATCCGTTCCAGCCCTGTAGCAACATGTTTCACTGGGATTTGATAACATTTATGGTATTTAGCAGTCGCTTTTATTTAAAGCGACTTACAATTATAACCGAGTACAACTTGAGCAATTGAGGGTTAAGGGCCTTGTTCAGGGGCCCAATGGTGGCAACTTGGCAGTGGGGGGGCTTGAACCCACAAGCTTTTGTCAAGCTTAAAAGTCAAGCACATTAACCACTGAGCTACCACCTATTGAACCCCGGAACACGACAAAACGTGCAGGCAGCACCGGTACAACGCACGTCCCTTCTTTCTCAAACATTTGTACTCATGTAGTTCTGTGCAACATGCGTGTATATTGTAGTTTGTCGCATCATGGTCGTTTCGTTACGTCTACAAGCTATCTAACCTATATAGCTGAGTGAAGGCCACTGAACTTGACCTGACTTGAGTGACCCTGGAGTGATAAAAGTGGCTTGGCCTTTGAGGCCAACTAAACCAGCAGTCTCCAAAAGCCCAATAATTCAGTCAAACCATCACATGAAGAGGAAAATCCCCATGCAAAATCATAAGAGGACACCATGCTTGCCTGCTTTTAGTAACTGATAGTGTTTGTAATGGAGACAGTGTAACTGCATTACCTGTTAGCTGGTTAACAGAGTTCGTAATGAAAACCGTATATATGCATTACACCTGTTAGCTGGTTAACTCAGTTCATCAACTGCTAATGTAGCCTATCCTGACGGCGTTTATACAGACCAGCTGTGGCCATTCAAACATATATTACATATGCACACTACAAGCAAGCACAATCTAAAAGACTACAGGCTGGAAAGATGATGAATCTTTCTTCAGGAGGGCGTGCTTCAGGGGCAATGGTTATTCAGGAAAACGGCATCATTTAGTCCTTAGCCAGCTGAGGGAGGGTCTAGCTAGAGCCCCTTTACGCACTGGCAGTTTTAAGCTCATTTTTGAATGATTTGTACTTGTTCACTTTAATAGTAGGTATCTGAAATTGTACACATAGCACAATGATCATTCAGGATTCAAACTGAAGCAGACACTTTGGAGAAGACATCCATTCACATCCAGGCTTATTTTTCCATCATTTAGGTTCCTTTTGAGCTCATTTAATACAGAAGAAAATGTCAAAAAAAAACAAAAAATGCCTTTGATTTTTTTGGTGTATAATGCATCTGTTGATGCTGGAGATTGATTTTCACTCATACTCTGCATTCTCTGATTCACCAGGGTCTTGTGTAATAAATTGAACAGTTTTGAGCATATACATGAAATGACCAAATATCTACACAATGTTTTCCACTAGGTGTCCTACACTTCTCCAAAGGGTCCAAAAATCTCTCCAATGCAAACAAAGTCATTAATCACTATATATCAACTTTGCATGTTTCGTTTTGCCAAAACATAAGTTACTTTAGTAAGTTCCACAACAATATTGGATTCTTAGCATCATTGTTGGCATCATTATGAGAAATACTGTACTAGCTACTACTACTATACTAGCTAATACTGTAAATGCTGGGGAAAATACTGTAAATGCTGTAATACTGTAAAGAAATAGTATACTTTATCATTTATACTTACGATTTGTAGCAGGATTACGAATTTCCAGCAGTGAATGGAAACATCCAGTGATTTGATATGCAAACATCTTAGCTATTCTATGATAGCAGCTAAGCTAATCGATGCTAGCGGTCAACCTAGTCCATCCTAGCAGCACTCAAACAATTCCACATAAACTTCAGCTAAAATAAGCCTCTTCCTTTCCATGATGTCCAAACATATTGGCAAAATCATCAAATCAATCTTATGGTTTCGCCAAACAGCGCCAAACCGATGCGCTATGCTATCTGCTAACAACACGGAAGCACTGACAGTATACTGTGCGCATACCTTTAAATATTAAAGGGATGACTAAACAATGCAAGTGAGGGGTCTACGTTTTCAACTAAGCCTCCTCTATTTGATGAAACTGCTGCCAATCAAGCAGCTTGCCCTGGAAACTCTTGGAAACACCTGGAAGTAAATGTTAGTCACCCTCCCTCCCCTTCTCGTTTCACACATAGGTGTGAATTGTTGTCACTCCAAAACAATGGTGCTGCAACAGACAATAAAAATTCAATATAGAGTAGAAAAGGGGGGTCTAATGCTCTATTCAGGAACAGTTTTACGTCAGTAGCGTGCTTTTTCAGTCAACCAAAGGCTTGCGTAGTTTGGGTATTTTTCAAAGGAATCGCTTCTCGGCCTTTTGGCTAAGATCAAGTGTAGTATCTGTTCTTATCAGTTGTGGATTTTACAGATTTTATGCTCGTGGAGAACGCTGCTGCGCTTGGGCCTTTTTTTTTATAATTTTAGTGAGGCCAAGGGTGATCTTAGGTGCAGACCCGGGAGGCTTGTCCTCCATCGCCGCATGTGATCCCTTGGTCTCTTTTATTGTTTTATTTGATTTTTAGTATTTTAGGGTGTTTTTTTAATTTTGTTTTAAAGCCCCGGCTCATCCCGACGACAAGGAGGACGACGATCCCAACTTGGCCAGCAGGGGGAGGACCTCCCAGCACAGAGGCAGCTGCCGGCGTGGGGGACCAGCTTCAGCTCCGGCTCCGGCCAGAGATGGCCGTGGATGGCAATGGGGCGGCTCCTCGCCGCACGGCGCAGGCAGTAGAGGCGCCAGCAGAGACCCCGACAGCCGCCAGGACCTCCCTGGCGGGACCGGGTCTGAGGGCAGGCCCGGTTCCGCTGGAGGGACCCGGAGGATGGGACCCGCTTTACTGAGCGGGTCCCCTTCATACGGGAGGTACTGTTCGGCTGTTTCGGGCTCCACCCTGGGGCCTTAATTTGTGCTCAGCGCAATGGTGCGCAGCACTTTTACGACGTGACTATGGCGAGTGATGCCGCCTATCAGAAAGTCCTGGAGCTGGAGGGAAGAATGGGTGACCATCCGCTGGGATCGAGCCCCTATGGGACGGTGACCGGCGGATGGTCACCATCCATTTCTTTAACCCCCAAGTTTCGGCAGCAGAGGTGCGGATGTTTTTGGCTAGGTACGGGGAGGTCCTCCTGGGAGAGCAAATGGTTTGGGATGAGCTAGGGATTTGGAATGGGTGCTGCCAGTTTTTAATGAAGTTTGCAAAGAACAGTGAAGGGAAGGAGGTGTTTCCCCCCCCCCCCCCCCCCCGCATATTTTACATGTGCTGGGAATAGGGGGTACTTGTTCTTTAGGGGGCAGCCCACCTTCTGCAGGGGGTGCCAGCACTACGGTCACCTGGCTGAGGGGTGCCAGGATTCCGTATGCAGGAACTGCCTGGGGCCGGGGCACCAGGCTAAAAACTAAGAATCCCCGCCGGTGTGGGGCGTGTGGGGGGGAGGGACATTTGGCACACTCCTGCCCTGGAAAGGTTAAATCTTACGCTATGGCATTGGTAGGGGGTGGGAGTGTGGCCTCGAACAATGAAAACCCCGGGGGGGAGGAACTGGAGTCTGTAGAGGAGACGACCCCCCCCCCCCCCCGGGGGAAGACAAGGATTCCCCCCCCGCAGCCCTCATGATATCCTCACTGGCGGAGGTAAGGTCCCTGGCTCTGGGCCAGCCCCCTCGGCCTTTGGAGGCACCTCTTGCCCCTCCCAGCGGAAAGGCCAAAAGGAAGAGGGAGAAGGCCCAGCGGGATAAAGAGAAAAGGATGAAGGCGGGCCCCCCTCAGCGGCGGCGCCCCATGAGGAACCCTCCCAAGCTCCAGACTCCTCCCTGGCCCCCAAGGCAGATGATTACAGCAGACTGGTGGAGGATGATATGCCCCCACCACCCACTACATATGGGGGCAGGGAGGGGTCACCCAACGAGACCCCATTCTTAGAGGAGACTACGGACAATGTGGATTTTTAGTTGATTTTTAGGATGTTTTAACGTGTTCTCTCCTTTTTCTCTTTTATTCATGGTAGATTTTACTATTTTAACTTCTAACGTCAGAGGGCTCCAGAACGCGAGAAAGAGGGCAGCAGTATTCCAGGACTTGGCATCGACCCCTTCAGCAATCTATTGTTTGCAAGAAGTTCACCTGAGGGACCAGAGAGATGAGGCTCTTTTTTCCCAGCATTGGAAGAAAGGTAAAGCCTACTGGAGCGTGGGTGGTGTCCACTCTTCAGGCGTGGAAATCCTGTTGGGGGACGACACTATCGTGCCGGGGAGGGCGATGGGGGTGGACATCACCTGGAGAGGCCAACACCTTAGGGCAATTTGTGCCTATGCTCCGGTAGAGGCCTCATCCCGAATTGCTTTTTTTGATGCACCGTTCCCGTCCTATGTCAGGAATAGACACCTTTTTTTGGCAGGTGATTTTAATGTTTTCTTAGAAGGGCGTGCGGATGTCAGCTGGAAACATTTTAGAAAGCTGCTCCACGATTTCAGCCTGACTGACGGTTTTAAGAAATGCAACCCCAGAGATCCAGGCCATACCTGGCATAACAGTCGAGGGGCATCAAGCCGCCTAGATTACATCTTGGCGTCACCCTCTGTGCTTTTTAAGAAGGCCTCCTTGACCCCACGCTGGTTCTCTGACCACTTGGTGGTAGAGGCCAGTGCTTCCATTAACGCACCTGCAGTAGGCAGGGGTTATCGGAAGCTTTACGTGCAGGTCTTGGAGGAAGCAGAGTTCCAATCTCTGTTCAGAGACCACTTTGCAGCCTGGCGAGGCAAAGAAGGTTATGCCTCTCCCGCGGCATGGTGGGAGCACGTGAAAGAGTGGACCCGTGCTCTATCTACCCACTATTGCCGCCGGCGCAAGGCCGAAAGGCTGGGTCGAGTCCGGGATGTGGAGAGGCAGCTAAAAATAGAATACGCTGATTGGAATAACGGAGGGGAGCTAGACCTCGCTAGAGTGCAGACCCTTAAGGACGAACTCAGGGTCCCGCACGAGAGGTCGGCGGCAGCCCTCCTGTTTAATGCCAGGTTGCAGCTGGCTGAGGAGGACGAGCGCTGCACAGCATCCTTTTTTCAAAGGGTCCGGCAGGCTCGCCAAGAGTGACGTTTTACATCGCTCAAAGACTCGGAAGGCAGCACCTGTTCGGACCCGGCCCGGATGATGGAGGTTGCATATGATTTTTATCCGAATCTTTTTAATAAAAGAAGTACAGACTTTGAAGTAGGGGAGCAGTTTTTGGCAAATTTTAATGTTTGCCTTCCGAGCACCACCCGGGATAGCTTAGAGGCCCCCTTTACTCTGGCAGAGTTGACGGGGGTACTTGGCAAAATGAACCGGCGTAAGGTCCCTGGCCTGGATGGATTCCCTGTAGAGTTTTACTCTACATTTTGGGATGTCCTAGGGCCAGAGATCGTGGAGGTAGCCGAGGATGTGCACCGGCAGGGTTTGTTCACTGAGAGCATGCGGTCCGGGGCACTCTCCTTGTTATACAAGAAGGGCGATCCTACTGATCTCGCCAATTGGAGGCCCCTGACCATGCTTTGCGTAGACCTAAAAATCTTCGCAAAGGCCCTGACCGAATGTCTGAAAAGAGCCATGTCACTCTTGGTTCACAGTGACCAGACCTGTGGGGTCCCAGGGAGATCGGCAACCTGGAACCTCCATTTAATCAGGGATGCCATCTCCTGGGTTGAGGACAAAAATGTCCCTCTGGCGCTTGTGAGCTTAGACCAGGAGAAGGCGTTTGACTGGGTGGACCACTGCTTCCTGGAGAGGGTGTTGATGAAGCTAGGGTTTGGGCCCTTTTTCTTAAGGTGGTTTAAGACATTGTATGCTGGGGTGGGAAGCCGTTTCTCCATCAACGGTCACCTCAGCGAACTAGTCCCGCAAGTGAGTGGAGTTAGACAGGGATGTCCTCTTTCTCCCCTCCTCTACGCGCGCTACATCGAGCCACTTGCGGCCGCCATAAGGGCCCACCCGGAAATAGATGGTCTCCCCCTCCCGGGGGGTGGAGGTGCTGTGGTAAAGCTGGCTCAGTATGCAGATGACACTACATTGTTCGTATGCTCGGACCAGTCGCTCAGGCGCGCCTTGGACATGGTGCAGGTGTTCGGAAAAGCTTCCGGTGCCGCACTAAACCTTGGCAAGTCGGTTGCCAAATACTTCGGCTGCTGGAGGTATAGGAGGTATAGGAGGGCAAGCCCGCCAGCGACAGGCCCTTGAAAATCTTGGGGGTCCACTTCACATCTGAAGGGGCTGCCCGGGTAAACTGGTAAGAGCGGTTAGCTCTTGCCCGGGAAAAACTTGGGGCTGTGGAAGGCCAGGTCCCTGTCCTTCCTTGGTAAGGTATTAGCATTGAAGGTCGATGTGCTTCCCTCACTGCTCTACTTGGCTCATGTGTACCCTATGCCTCACACCATGTGGTGAGGCTTAACTAAGGACGTTTTTAATCTCGTCTGGGGGGGCAAGTATGAGTATGTTAAGAGGGAAGTTATGTACCTGGGAAAGGACAAGGGTGGGAGGGATGTCCCTGACTTCCCTCTCAAGCTGGACTGCCTGTTCTTTGCACAGCTCTGTGCACGGTTGGCTGCTCCCCTCAAGCACCCCCATCAGTATTTTATTCGGTTGTGGCTGTCCTGGCCATTGCGTAAAGTGGTAAGAACGTGCTCCAACTCCGGCCCCAAGGCTGAGACGCTGCCGGAGCACTATGACCACACGGTGAGATGGAGCAAGTCGCTTCCCGCGGGTCTGCGGCCCGAGGCCCTCGCCAAGCACAGGTTACTTTACAACATTGTGCTCGAGGCACGGGGGACTCGCACGGTTGTGGGCCTAGACGAGGACACTTGGTCCAGAGTACAGCCGAAAGATTTAGACAACCGGCCGCAGGACCTGAATTGGCGGTGTGTGCGTGGCAAGCTGCCAGTCAGGGATGTTCCGTACAGGCACGGGCTCACCAGGCACCCGCGCTGCCCAAGGCCCAACTGTGTCGGGGAAGAAACTCTCCGACATGTGTTTTGGGACTGTGGGTATGCGCGGTATGTCTGGGGCAAAGCAGCTGACCTGTGCAGGACATTAGACCCGCAGTTTACATTGACCTTTTAGAAGGTTACATGGGGGTGGCCCCAGGATACCAGGCCATCCTTCGCGCCCCGGATATGGAAGCTGGTGAGCATTACCAAAAAAGAACTATGGAATGCGAGGACCAGCCTCATCCAAAAAGGGACACGCCTGGACACCTGGGGATTATATAAAAAGGTTTGTGCGGATTTAAAATTTAGGATGGAGCATGACATCATCCGGTGGGGCTACCACGTGGCGAAGGAGAGGTGGAAGGGCCTCTTCGAGCTGTAGGCCCCCCGGAGTCTTTTAGGGTTTTAGTTGAAAAAGGTTTTAAACTTAGCTGAGACTCTGCTCCATCCGGTGGTCCCAACGGACCACCGTATTTTATTGTTTTAACCACCATGATAGAGATACACAATAGGTGAACATTGTTTTAAGTGGAATCTGTAGGTCTGGTTTTTTATTAATAAGTGTTTTATTTTGTGTGTTTTTTATTAACAAATTAACACTTTTCTATTGTGGGTTTTTTAATGTTTTGGTTTGTGTGCCCATTTTAACTAACATAGATCTGCTGTTTTAGCTTAGGCACTTAGCCTTTTAGCTTTTTAGTGGTGTTCTTATTTCTGTCTTTTTATGGAGAGGCCGTTTTAACAGTTTTATTGTTGTTTTACTCGGTTGTCCAGTCGCAGCCTGGCCGAGAATGATCTTTTAATGGACATTTTATCACTGACTTTTTACATGGACTTTTAACGATATACCCCCATGTAATTGGTACATGGGTGGGCCGTGGTATTTTAATGTCCTGGACTTTTAAAAGACTTTTAAAGTTTAAAATTAAGTATATATATTGTTGGATTTTATTCTGTATTTGATTTATTGAACTTAATAAATCTTGGAAAAAAAATAAAATAAATTTACGAAGGAACCGAACCGGAACAAAAATGTCACTTTTACGCAAAGAAGTAAGCACGCAGTTAAAGAACTTTAACACTCCGTATACCGTTTAAATATGTCACGCAGTTGTTTTGATGGTAATTGAATTTTCTATGACAAAATCTGAACTTATACCGGAATAATGTTTTAAAAGGCAACTTAAAAGGGCAGGCACGTTTTTGTGGAAATTTTACCCGAAAAACACGATGATTTCAGCGTACAATTTCTGGCGAACGGATACATGTAGACGGCTGCAAATTGGTAGGCAGGTACTTGTATTAGTCCCAAGAAATGTTATGTTGATAAAATGTACTGTACTTTAAGAATAATCAATTTTATCAAGTAATTTATTTGATTATGTCCATTTGGGCCCGCCCGCGGGCCCGCTAGGGGGCATCGGCGCATATAGGGGCTAACTAGCCATCTCGGATACTACCGTGAAGACGAAATAACTGCGAATTACAGCTAGCTGGCTACTTGGCCGTTATCTCTATCAGTCCGAAGAGATGACTAGGTCGTTGCGTGTGTTTAGATTCTGGTTTCACAAGACCAGTTAAAACACTGCAAAAGATGATCGCTTGAGACAATTTATCTGCGACAGTCAAATAATTCCCTAGCTGGCTATGCTAGCTAATGTAGCAAGCTAGGTCCTCATTTAAAGACGAATAACGCATCACAGCCAGCTAGCCGTTGAGTAAATAAAACGTTCCCTGAATATATCAGATTAAATACTAGAGCTAAATGTATCATTAGGCAGAAATCGAGCTATATTGATCGTATTCGTTTACAACAACCAATCATTCTTATTGTTGAATGTCTGCGTACCTACTTCCCATATCAGTTCAGTGAGTTCACACTACAAACTAGGACAAATACACAAAATACATATTAAGTTGCTTACCAGTCGCAGTAGTTGAACGATGGTTCTACAGTACTTTGAATAAATGTACATTCAGTGTCAGGAGAGCCTGAGCTGACCTATCTTCCACTCGGTATCCCAAAATCTGTGTGTGCCTAGGCTCCCGGTGACATGGGACGAACTAACCCTTTGCGATTATCTAGGCTTGCCCAAAAAAAATGACTCTCTCTGCTTTGCCTCCCTACCTCTTTCATTTAAATGTCTACCATGCTCTATGGCCACGCCACATGGGCTGACAGTTGACACCGCACTGTAGTCCAATGAGAGAAGAGGCTGGGCTCCCAAGACGCCAGCCGATGGGGTGATTTGCTAATGCTGTTAATTCCGTATGAAAAAAAATCTGGGTTAATAAAGTTCATCACTTCACGTCCAACTGCTACCTCTAGGCCATGGTTAGCGTTCAAATTCAGAACAAAGTGGGGTCATTTGTCTGGAAGCTATCGGTTGTAAACTCATTGCTTATCGGTCTATCAGATAAGCACTGACATACGAGACATCGATAACGTACTAGTATAGCTGAAGTTGTAACGAATTATAGACTTTTTTTAGTGTATTATTTTTGTATGTTTTTACGAATCTTAAATAAATCAGGCCTATGAAGTATGATATTTATTATTGCACCATCACTGCATTATTTTACAGCTTTTAACTTGGTTTTAAGTTGTAAAGTATATATAATAGAATGATAAAACCATTTAAACTGTTGGAGAAGCATAGGTAAAGAATGTATGTAGACTAATAAAATAAAAATTGTGAGATCAGGGCATAACGCACTGGGAACAGATGAGCGCTAAGCCATCGGAAAAACAACGCACTATAAGGCCACAGCAGGTGATGATATAGATATGATCAGTTTTTGTACCCGGTGTCCCCTGATGTGGCACATGGGACATTTTGCCCACAAATTTGACAGGTGCCAGTGACGCTGAAATAAGCCAATCAGTAAATGGAGGTGTGCAAAAATGGCCAATGAGAATGAATTCAAGGGGCGTTGCTAGGATATAGGGTGAGGTGATGACAGAGGATAGGAGGAGTTTAATCCCAGACCAGAACAGTTTTGCAAGCAAGACTGTTGGGCTCGTTTAGAGGTAACTTCAGTTCAAAAGCGCAAGACACCTTGTTTTATATAGACATCGTAAAAAAATCAGAACAGCAATATATACGTAGTGAGAATAAAATATTCTATTGTATTCTGAGTTTTTTTTACTTTGACATACATGGATCATATATTTTAATTCTGTACGAAGGAATCTGTTATCCGTATTTCAAATGAATAGATGGCTATTTACCTCCCGCTCCCGCCTTACAAACTATTTACATTTACCTATTGGGCATCATCTAAACAGTGTTTGTGCTCTTAGGTGTAACATTTTCATAGAAAAGAAAACTACACATTCATAAGTATCCATAGACGTTCATCTCTAAACTAAAAGGTTATTAATAAATGAAATGTTTGCCAAATAGTTTCTTTTAACAGAATGCAATGTCAAAAGGCATTCAAAGCAGGTAAATAAGTAAAATCTTCTTCCACACTGTACTTTAGGATCAAGAGGAAAGCATGAATTCTTGAGTAGCAAATAGTTGTAAGTTCAATGGCACAACTTATTTTTTCTTTTTTTAAACTTTCTTTTTATCAGTCTTTAATGTTGTAATTTCGAATCTTGACCACTTTGCCAGCAGGCCTTGTCTTTTTGCCTGGTTCAGATGTAATCCTGGTGGGTTTCTTTCTTTCCTGGACCAGTGCTTTCAAGCCCTGAACTTTGACTGGTGATGCACGATACGGGACACTTGTGCCTTGTAGTCTGTCTGATGCAGCAACCTCATCTGCATATAAAACTGATATTTTAGCAACCCAGGGGCAACATGACAAAGTCATATAAACATGCAGTTCTGTGGAGCTCTACATGCTATCAAACTAAAATTTGCCCTGCAAATTTTATTGCTTGATTCACAGAGCCTATGAACCAGTTATGAACCTTGTTAGAGTCATGCCAAGCCTTCATTTAGGGACTTTGCCTGGAGCTCTGGGTTCCCCATATATAACGTCCTCAAGCTCTGAATTTTGAGACCTGCTACTGATGTTGCCCCACATTGCCTCATATTTAAAGGCAGATACATTTAAAGAAACATTTCTTTCCAATTAGGATGAGGCCAGATTAAATAATTGAGAACCCACAGTAAGAAATAGCTCATAGTAAGAAATGGATCACTTAGGAATACCTGAAAACTTTTAGTTGTCAGAAGACAGTGTCGGCACTAAACTGGTAAGCTGGAGTTGCAGATTTATTTGAGCTGGGACAGGGATAGCTGGTACCAGACACACTGATATCAGTCAACCCTCTGTGTCCAGACTACCCATCTCTTTGCCAAGATAGCACAAAGCGACACAGATGATGCAAATGCCTGAACAGGGTGTCGAGTCGTGAAACTGATATGACAGTGTGTTGAAATATAGGCAAACGTGAATACCACGTGCACACTCACTCTACAGGTCACAGAGATACTGAATCTCAAGCCATATTAAACCTTGGTCTCGGGCTCCTAGGTTGCATGTGTCTCTCCTGGATGACAGGGTATATTCCATATCAGTATCCAGTAGCATGACATTATTATTGTGGGAAAGGTGGTGACAGAGTTCTGATTGGTAAATGTTCGCTGGTCCATCCAGTGCAATGCCACAGATTGAGCAAACTCTGCCATTTGGCCTTGAATGATGGCTCATAATATCCTTTTTTAACATCAGTGATACATTTTGGATATTTGCCTAGACACAATTAATAATATGTCTTTTTAATGCTTATTTGTATGAATACTGAATTACGTTTATCTGAAATAATAGATTGGCCATCATATGAGTAATCATAACAAACTCTCAAATTTCAGATTCTGTTTAATTTTTATGCAGTCCCCTTTTCTATTTTCTGCTAATATTAATTATCTATCTATCTATCTATCTATCTATCTATCTATATATATATATATATATATATATATATTCTTAGGAATTCTTATGAGCATTAATTAAAGTAAATTTATGCTTTTTTTGTGACTGCACCTCTGTTGTCGCCATCGCTGGAGGTGAGTACCGTGGGGCTCCAGCCGCGCTCCAGCATCTGCCAGACGTCCTGCAGTGACCCATCGGTGGCCACTAATGACAGCAGGGAGTGAGGAGAGCTAGCTATGTGCCCTGGAGCCTCACACTGGGGCAGCACGGGCGGAGTATTCTCTTTAAAGCCTGAATACTAGAAGAGAGAAGGGAAAGAAAGGGACAAAAATGTTCTGTCAGAGAAACCAGGCTTTGGAGGGAGATGCTTCGTGATGAAAGAATTGTGTGGTGGACTGTCCGGCTTATGTAACCATGTTTAACTGTGAGAAAATATGCACGCTTAATTGGGATACCTGGTCCCTCGTTGGCAGGTCCCAAGGGTTGGTAGTTCCATCTTTGTCCCCACTCTCACTCCCAGAGAAATGGGGACGCACTATAATAGTATTTTTCTTACTCTCATCCCTCTGTGCATATTGTAGCTCCTGGGGGAAGGGGTGGGAGGGGAAGTTGGGGTGTTGAAGGGTTAAAATAAAACTAACTCCTCAACCTAGGCCAATGTGTCCATAATTTACTGTATTCAAGGTTTATTTACTGGATTTTATAATGACTCTAATAATCAAACAGGACGGTTCAATAAACTCTGTTCTGGCACTCTCTAGTGGCCTTACTGATAACAGCAGTAACCAGTTAAGAAACCGTGTTCTTTGACACAATAAGCTGATAAGGAAGCCGTGTTCTCTCTGCCAACTACAAGATTTGAGTTAAGCTCTAGCGCGCATCATTGTAGCTGGAGCACCTGAGTAGTAAGTTTATACTGAAGCTGTTCCAGCGCGGACAGGCGGCTCTGTGACTGGGCTTCACCCTCAGCTCTGGAGGACTGTTTCTCCAAGAGGCTGACGCAAGGCCTGGGACCTGCTTCACAATGACGCGCATCTGACAAAAGACCCAAAAACGAATTCAGAATAACAGAGAAGCAAGGTGGGCTACAAGGTACTGCAAAACTCAAAGCATTAGTAAAAAAATTTAAATAAATCACATCACAAAGCTGTATAAGAAATGTGATTCTATGTCACTCTTTTGAGTAATACAATGTGGGTTAAGATTACAGTTATACAGACATTTCTTTAAAAAGTGGAAACCGGAGGGTTTTCAGGTAAGACACTGTTTGCTTTTCTTGTGAAGCATATATGGTCTTTTTCACTCTGTACTAATCTAAAAATGAAGTAAAATGAAACAAAGACGCATTACTTTTTTTCAGTGTTGGGGGGGTAAGAGAGAGAGATAAAGCGAAACACTCACCATCCAGGCCTGTCTCTGCCAACTGAGCCCGCAGCCTGTTACCCATCTCAATGAGCTGTCGTTTGTCCTGGCTGAGGCGAGAGATCCAGCGAGCTGCCTGTCTGAGTTTGGACCGGAGCAGGTTGGTATCGCCAACAGCGCCCTCTATGCCAGAGGCCCGGAACAGAAGCTGCTGCCTCAGACTGAGATTCTCCTCCTGAAGCTGCTTTAGCATGTCACTCTAGAATAAGCAACATGACTGAACATAGTTAGCAAAGATAAAACAACTTGGCTGGTATTACAATTAACTGAGTTGACTGACACTGGTAATCAATGGATCAGTTTCTATTATATTAACATTATTTATAACAAACTTTTAGTTTTTGGTTCCAACCACTCCCCAAGGGTTCCAATTGAACTGTTACCTGCTCAAGGACGATAGGCTCTCTCCTGCTTGCAATGTCCAGTTTCAGTGCAGACACCTGCACAAAGGTACTATGTTTAAATAATCCATGCTCACCTTAGAAAATCTGAGAATTCTAAGATTGTATATTAATAATACTGACATGATTAATGTTATATATTATAGTCACCTGGTTGCCAAGGGCAACTGTTTCCAGATTATGGAGAAGGCTCCCTTTCTGGTACTCTTCTGCCTCTCTCCTCACCTCCTCCAATTGCATCTCTGTATCAGCCAATTTTTGCTTCAGTCTTGCCTCTTCAGCTGCTGCTCCTCTCTTTTGATTGGCTAGTTCCAAGTGCAGGGTCTCCTTTTCCATTTGATTTGAGTGACACTGGGAGAAGACATAAGACAGCAATCACTTTTGATTCAAAATTTGGTGTTTCCTCCCCCACACAGGATACCAGTAGTTTCTTCCTCCAGCCAATGTGAATGTGGTCAGTTGTACTCTCAGAATCTGTCTTGGAATCTATAGAAATCAAACCTGGGCTGAAAAGTAACCCAGACTAATGTTACTTCATCTGTATCCATTCTAGGAGTTCTAATAAGCAGACAGAAAATAAAGCAGTGAAACACATTTCATCACAGCATATCCATTCCATTTTTAAAGCTCACAAAGTGCAGAATAACACAATAGTAACAACTACACGGTGAGAGCAAGCAATAAACCCTAGGAGGTGGAAATATTAGAGTGTTCAGTTTAAGAGTGCTGAGTATGAGTCTGCTGAAAATAACACTGATGGTCTGAAGCTGATATTAGGCACCAGTATCATTAGTTTCTTCAAGGTTCAGTTTTCATTTTATCTGCTTTCATTCAGTTCACAACACATGGAGGGACGCAAAGATTCTGTGAGTGGGGACAATTTTCTTTACAGTCCTGAAAGCCCAAGTCATGTGTTTATTAACAGTCCCATGCTCGTCACTGATGATAAAGTGAACTTTCTACACTGCCTTTTTTGGTATAACATTACCAAGTTGTAACATGATGTGGGGCTAAGTGGGATAGGCACTTGTTACTTAGCATCTTCCTAGGTCACACGAACATTTTGAGAGGTGTGCTTTTGGACCAAATTCTAAAGAATGTTAATTAAATTGGAAGATAGGAAGGGATATATCTTGCAGTCATATTCAAATTAATTTCTCATCCTGGTTATAGTACCCGCTGTGTCAGCTGAGCCACCGTGGATTCCAGATGGGCCAGCCTAACTTCCTGTTTCTTCAGAGCAGCAGCAGAGGCTACTTTCTCAGTTCGCAGTCCACCTGACAAAAAAGATCAGTGCGTGTGTTAGTGCAGACTCGCAGCTATATCCAGTTTGGCTCTCAGAGCCATGTGACCATTGATCACTAACTCACTAACTGTTATGGAAGAGAATATTTAAAAGTCATAATGAATTATAACATGATAGGCTGTGATGTGATGCCATGTAACATTTCAGTCATATTTACTGAAATAGTCACAGTATTTAAATTACATATATATTCAGTGGGTGAACAACAATACCTGCCTATGCTGTGACTTAGGGAAATTACCTATGGTCTCATTAAGTGATCTGATGTGGTTTTGAAGGTAGGCGTTGTCAGGGGAAACAGGGAGTACAGACGCAACAGTGGCCCTTGGAATAGTTGTTTTACAGGCCTCTTCTAATTGCTGTTCAAGGTGTCTGCATTTAGCCTTCAAGTTTTTTAGTTCTTCCTCCAGAGCCTGGTTATATTCTGCAGTTCCTGAAATAAAGCATTAACCCATATAAAATAATAAAAGAAATCTTTCTACAACCTTGCCATTTTCAAAGAATTTCAGCGGTGAAAAGTTTTGTATCTGTGCGGTATCTGTTAATAAGTATCATTAACTTTAGGAATTATTACTGTTAAACATAAATCTTGCCATAGAATAGCTAGCCCTAATTTGAGAGGTGTGAGGGCAAGTACCAGCGGTGCAGGTTGCTGACTCAATGTGCTGAGTCATGCTGGGGCTCTGAGCTGGGGGAACGTGTCTACTGAGACTCTCCATTTGTCTCCTCATCTCAGCCACCACTTCCCTTAGGCTGCTGTTCTCCTGCTGGAGGCGCTGGATCTCCTCTGAGGGGAAACTGTGACTTGCTACGCCACCTGCCTGAGGGTGGAAAAAACTGCATCAGAGTCCTACAGTGAGATTGTTAAAAACTGCACACAGGGCTCCCAAGTGGCTCAACTGGCTAAGAGCCCAAGGTGCCGCAGTCATCTGAAAGTTGTCTGTGCCACAACTGACCATCTTCTCACTGACCATCTTCTCACATCGCAAGTATAGTTTAGTTCCTTGCAAAGTGAGACAGCACTTGGTTAGTTGTTCTATAGAGAACTAAGCAACCTCACAGTCTGATAATTGCCATGTGCTGGAGATACCTGCATAGTGATTCAAAACTGGCAAAAATCATTCAGTAAAAAAGGTTTAGTAGAAACGCTTAGTTTCCATTTGCTAGCTAGATGTTTGTGTGATGGACCACTCTAAATCCAGCAGTGGATTTAAAATCCATCAAACAAACAAACATCCTGATACACTAATATAAACTTAACTCCCACTAATGTTCTACTACCATGTCAGTCAGTAAGCAAAAATTCAAGGTGGGTGTTCCTAATAAAACGGTCAGTGTGGCTTTAACCAGTCTGAGCATGCTGATTGATTAGCTGCCACTAGATGGAGAAACACCAATGTTATTTTGAGTATTATGGGCTTCTTGACATACTATTGCAGTTACACATTATAATCTTCTGACCAGTAATGTTTTCCAACTGTCTTCCAGTTTGTAATTATTCTTATTCACTGTAACATGGAAATGTCCCAGAACATAATAACAATATAAAGGAATAACAAAAACAAACAAACAAACAAAAAAACACAGGAAATTAACACTAATACCACGTTTCAACATATCACTCAGTTATTTGGAGTGCCCTCATCTTAGACTTTTACAAATGTTGCCAGTTGCCTGCCTATGTTCTATTTGTCTGACATCTAAGCAACAAAGCAAGCGATATTAAAGTCTTTAGATAAAGTTCATTTTGAACTTTATGTATGTTTTCAAGTGACCTTGACTGCGTGGTTTTGTTGTTCAATGGCTGGTGTTCCGATTTTTTCCCACACATATTGTTTTGGACTGACCACAAAACCGTATCCCACTTTTAGCTGGGTCACTCTGATACTTTCTGAGAAACTTCACACATGCTTTGATGTTTTTTTTTTTCTTTTTCTTTTCAGTAATGGCTTCTTAATAGCCATTCTCCCATAAATACCAGCTGTATGCAGACCTCTTGATATCATTGACTGGTGTACCTTCACTCCAGTCTCAGCCAGTGAACACTGTGACTACTTCAGACAGATGGTTTGACCCTCTTTGGTTTCACACACAAGTCCCTTTGTTGCTCTGAGTTTTGAGGAACAGCCTTGCCTGGGTAGTGTCTGTGTGTTATGAAAGCATTGCAAAAAATATTTCTACAGCATAGCAAACAAGCAGAAAATGATTAAGGAAATCTACAGAGAAGAAGACACCAGACTAATTTTACTGCAGCCCACAAATCACATCATTTTAGTTTGAGATATGACATGCCTATTATCTCACATGCTGTAATATCCAGGAACTTCCAAACTCAAAACTATCTATGAACAATAACAAATACAACCACTAGAAAATGCTAACACGAGGAAGAATTACATTTTCAAGAATGAAAAGAAAGGTTATTAGACAAGCACTGTAATAATCTTACAAAAGGACACTGGTAATGAAAAGTGCTTTATTTGAGCCATTTGCGCCCCCCAACCCCCACTACTTTTCAGATTTAATGGGGTGTGTCCTTGTCTATTATGGGAATAGCATGCACCTCACACACCTCTATTTTCAAAGCCCCACTTGTTGCCGTTTTTGACCTCTACCCAGTCAGTTCAATAAATCAGCCACCTTTCAGTGTTTCTTTCCCAGTGTCTTTTTTCAGACTGTTTCACTATCCAGTGTGAGTGTGTAACCTTACTCAGAGCACTACAGTGGAGTACGAAGCATGATTCAGGAAACCCAGATCACATTCAGATGCATGTTTGGATTGATACATTTGGTAAAGGCTACTGTTGCACAGGTGCAGCTTGTCAATTTAGGCTGCTCTAAATTAATGGTTGGTTGTATCATTGGATACAACCTTTCCTCAAGCATATTCACAAAAGTCACTGTGAACTTTCAAAGCCACATTCTCTTGGTGTCAAAGCATCTCTTGCTGACATGCTATTTAAAGACTCTTAAAATGTTGCATAATAAACAACCTATAAAGCAGCTGGCAGTGGAGATATGATATCAGTCAGAGCTCTGTCTGACCTTTGCTAAATGTGTCTGGCATCACTCAGAATAGTTCTAGTAACAGGCATTCCTGTGGTCAAGGATGTGTTATTTTTAGCAGCAGTAAGTAAAATTTTACTGACTGTACAGAAATCTATTGACATCTTTTTTATGTAAATGGGTATACTGGCATATTTGATGGCATGATTTCTAACTTGTTGAAATTGCTCTGATCATCATTTCATTCTCTGATAATGTTCAAATTAGATTCAACCTTTTGTTTGGAGTACACTGAGGGTAAACCACATTTGAAATGTTGAGCAAGGCAGTCAGTGACTTACAGAAAATTACAAATATACAGGAAAAGGTAGTTCACAACAAGACATTCTTACATACTGTACTCAAACATGTTTTAAACTGCTTATAAGGCAAATCCACACAGTAAAGGTATTACAAGATTTACAAACTATATTGTATATTGCCTTCTTTTGTAAACCATATACAAATGAATGCTGTGTGCTGCAAATTAAACTAGATTTTTTAGATGTCTTTGTGTTTGTTTGGTGGTGGTGGTGGTGTTGGCGTTGGACTTATTCTTTTTCTTTTCTGTGTTCTTTTATTATTAAGATAAAATGTCTTGCTTTGTAGGAGTGCCTGTCCATCTGGCAATTAGCTGTGAAGACAACTCAAATGATTGTCACTAGTTGGTCAGAAGGCTTAAATACACCTTTCATGTTTGAGATACTACAACCCGGATGAAGCCAATGGCTGCTACGTGTGGATAGATTTCTCTGATATGGCCCAGTCACACACACACACACACACACACACACACACACACACACACACACACACACACACACACACACACACACACACACACACAAAATCTTTTTTTACTATCCTAAAAAAGAATTTCCATAAAAATAAAGGAAATGTGTACAGCATGGAAGAGTGCCTTGGTTTGAATTTCTAGTATTTAACTTAATATAGTTTCTCTTTAACAGAAACAAGAAGAGGAGAATAAAATTATATTAAAATAAATAAAAAATCTAATTAAACTATCAGCTAAAATCATCTACAAACAAATATAATAAAATCCAGTGCAACTAAAATCTCAGCTAAATAAGCAAATAATTAATTACTAAATTAATAAGTCAAATAAACAAAAAAGTAAACTAAAATCTGGTAGAATCCAAGTACATACTGGGGGGAGATAAAAAATGTAATGTGCAATGATCAAGTGAGACGAGCTAACAGGGCTTCAGAGCTCCTAGTTACACATTCCAGCTCACTGGGCACTATAAGATCTGATTTTACCGAATCAGTACAGACTCTCAGCGACTGGAAGGTTAGCCAGTCTCGACTTATTTTGAGCATTTGTTTACATATAGAAACCATGTAAAGTCAGACTGCTGAGAGCCTTGAAAATAAACAGAGGTCTGGGTGCTGCCTGGAGCTCTACCAGAGAAGATCACCCAATCTTATCATAAAGTATGCAAAGATAAGTGTCGTTACAGTGACCAGTGATGAATCTCAGAGCAGAGTAAAACACAGTCTAATGCTGAGTTCACACGACACGATTGTATGTTTTCTATCAGGATAGCATGCTAAATATCTGGACCTGTCGGCGAGTCCAAAACCTGTACAACCAATGACAACGCAAGATATGGAGGGAGGGGGAGGAGTTGTACAACATCAGAATCCTTGCATATATAACTTGTAGCCAAGTTATATCAAAATATCAATGAAAGGGGGACAGACGGAGGAGCTAGTATGTATGTATCTATCTATATAGATTCTACACTAAAAATGTAGTATTTATATTACTTATAATACTATAAGTAATATAGTAGTTATATTACTTTACTTTAATCCAACATGTGCAGGGTATCATGTCACTCTCTGTGTCATTTGTGTTTTTGTAATAAAAAATAGTTTTGTCCTCATAGGAGGACATACAGACTCGATGGACGGTGAAACATCTTGTAGTGTGTTATCTCCTCTCGCCGATAAGTCGTGTATTGTGGAAGCAGCCACGACTTCAAGATTCCCGATTACAAGATAGCAAGTTGTGTAGTGTTACTAGTACAGCGATCCTAAGGGGTACAGCGATCTTAAGTACAGTACAGTACAGTACAGCGATCTTAAGTACAAGATCTTAAGCAACCTTAAACAGCGAATTAAGGATGTGGTGACAAAACTATCAACCCCGAAAGAAGAGAGGGTGTTGTAACGGGGGGTGTCACTTCAGGCAGCTGAAATGGGTGCTCTGGCTGCTATGCCAGGCTCTCGGGTCTGGTGGTCAGGACATATTTATCGCATGCAGGACCTGGGTTTGAGACCTGGGTGGGGTTTCTGCCCTCTGCCTTCGCCACAATAGGTGTCAGAAGTGACATGGCGCTACAGAGGCCATCGGGAACGCGCTCACGTTTAAGGAACACACCGGCGCTGTTAGGGGGATGGTATAAAGCCCCAGTGTGTGAACCCCAGTGAGGGATATGGGCGTGACCCTGGATGATGAAGGGTTGGAGCACGAAGCACCCACAGAAGGGGTGAAGCACAGGTGTGCCCTCCCCGAGGGCGAAGGCAGTGTTTGCTACTCCCTGAAGGAGAGAGGGTGATGTCACGGGGATCATCACTTCAGGCAGGTGAAATAGGTGCTCTAGATGGGTTCAGGACCAAGCCCCTAGTTTTTGTCTTCATTTACTAACAAGCGTACAGACATAATATTTAAATGCAAAGTTATGCCAAAATACCTACATGTACTCTTTAAAAAAAAATATTTTTCCAAAGCAATAAAAATATATATAATTTAAAAAGAATATATGCCTATAAAGTTTAGTGATCTCATTTGACAAGAATGGTGGTTTGTAAGAATTGGTCAAAAATTAGTAGAGGTGTGTATGCTTTCGTGGTGTCTTTTCATGGTCTAACCTGAGAAGTGGTGCTCGGGGCACACCGAGCCCCAGACAGAGCCTGGGCTCTCTCTATGGTCACACTCTTCAACAGAGCGCCAGTCTCCTGCAGTTCCTGCTCCTTCTCTCTCAGTTCAGCACGCACCTGAGGACACACATCCAGCTCTCATACACATTTAACTACCCAGATCATTAGAATTCATATGGAATAATTCTATTGTAATAAACCAATAATTCCAAAATATTTCCATTCATATGAAAAGTATGAAAGCAGTCATGGATCAATTACTTTACATAAACCTTTATATGATCTAACCAATTAATCTGGCTGCAGTAATCCTCATCTTGGCACCCCACTGACTTGCAAGCCTGCATGTTTATCTTAGCCTCCACTGGAGTGTGTGTTTGCTCACCTGGTCTCTGGCCTGGGTCAGACCCTGGATGAGCTCCTCGCTCTTGAGGTAGTGTTCAGCACGTGCTTCTTCACAGCGCCGCTCCCAGTCCAGCTCCAGCTGCACGCATTTCTGTTCCAGAGCCTGCTCCCTCTGAACGCCAGCGGTCAACTGCTGCTTGTACCTGACCCACGCATAGCAGAAATGTCATAAAAAATGCTCAAAAAGCAACCTAATTGGCTCGTCATTCCTAGCTGTGAAGAGGTTGAGCATGGTCCTAATATTCCAACAAGTATGATTGATTAACAGCCTGCTACACTATTCAAATGGAGCTCAATATAATGTTGCAAAAAGAGAGAACTGGGCAGTACAACTGCACATTGTAAAACAATACCACTGCACATGTTCCAATGAGGAAACTGATGCAAGTAATTCTGAAGTCTAGACACTAGATAATAGGTGTTGACGGATTGGTAGCTTTTAATTTTATCCTGATGTGAAACATAAAATCTACCAGTCCGTCTCCACCTATTATCTAGTGCCTGTACCAGGCTGAGACACTAAGAGCTAGCTCATTGGACAGTGAAATATTACACAGACTTCACTGCAAAATAACTGAGCCTGGCACTGACTACCTTTGGGATTCCTGTTAGTCTAGCCTGATCTAATGTGGTTTAATATGTTTGGAATTAGGATTCAACAAGAGGGATACTTGTTGTCATTAGAATTGCCTGCTTTGTGTGAGACCATAAATGTGCAAATGTCTAAATTCAAATTTAGATCTGTATAAAATCTGTTACACCATTATAAAATCTACATTATATTGATCCACATATACTAACCTTATAATTGGTGTTTCAGTTTGACTGCACAGCTATGCATGCACTCCTGGAAGAACATTTCCAAAGATATACTGCACATTTGGCTAACACTTCAGCTTCCAAGATAGACTTTACTCACTAGCTGAGTTGCTCAGATTCAAAGAGGGTGAGAGCTGGAACAGTGTGTGAGAACAGAGCTTATGTAGGCTTTACACATCATAAAGACCACCCACTTTAAGAAATGTACGCTCCCTGGATCTTTAAACAAATTTAAGTATGACATCAATATGAGCTTTTCAGCAGGTTTTAATTCAACATAAAATGTGTGACTGATTAATGAATCTGGGTCCCTCTGGACAACCTCTCACCTCTCCAAATCCTCTTTACACTTCTGTAGGTCTGCTCTCACTTTGGCCTCTTTCTCCCCTGCAGAGAGCAGCGCTGTGTCCTTGGCAACCGTCTCTTTGGAGACCTGTGTGATGTAAGCATCCCAGGCAGCCTGCATCTTTTTCAGCTCTGCGGACAGCCTTTAAATCACCAAAAGATTTTTAAATTATTATAATGAGGTAGATTAAACATTTCCTCTCATGCTATTGTAATCACAATTCATGTTGAAAGCTTAATTTTAGTTTTCCCCTCATTTCCACAGGCTGTAAACATCTAATTAGATGAGTGACAATGCAGGACATTAATAATACTGACTGGGCCAAAGGTGCATCTCAAAAACATTTAACAAACAATCAAAAACAGTTTGTTTCTTACGGGCTTGAATTACAAGTCAAGCCATGCTCAGAGACACCCACCCTCTCCCTGCCAATCTATCTTGAGTCACAGAAAACAACAAGTGCTTATTAGCGATGCAGTACATCCCACACAAGCAGCAAATCCCTCATCAATGGCCAATTTGAAGCTCTTTACCAGCCTTTTGAAAACAAAAGCGGACAAATAAGTCAAAAGCACATCGTAGCTCTTAAGACAGCACGTGAAATACAGTACAGAGCCACGCCAATGAGAGGTATTGGAGAATAAGAAATGAATTCTATTTCTAATTTCTCTTTCTTTTCTCTAGACAAGCTGCAAATCTAACTACTTTGGAACAGCAATGGGTTTGGATTCATCACTCATCATTATTGGGACAGAGGGATATTTGTTTGGCTGTAAACATTATTTCACATGAGCAGACGTATTAAATGGACGTGCGTTTGTTGGTGAGGGTGTAGCAGGAATTTACTCCTGTATCTTCTGCTCTCTGTTTTGGAGCTCGTCCGCGTGGCTCTCCTCTCTCCTCTGCTGCTGCAGGAGCAAGCTGTCCAGCTGGCTCTGGACTTCTGCAGTCCTCCTCCTCTCCTCACGTATGTCAGAGGCATGGGCCTCCTGCATGGCCCTCAGAGTGGCCTCTCTCTCCCGAGCCCTGCGCTCCAACTCTGCATGCCTGCAAACCACACCACAACACTGCTCACCACCTCTCTGCAGCCAAACATGCTTGCCCTCAAGTGCACTAGCTATTTATATTTATAGCTCTATATGTACTTCATGACCACAGAGTGAGTGAATGTGGCCTTTTGTTTTGTTCTTTTTTTTCACATGTATTATTTTTCTTTAAAATACTTAAAAATAAAAAACATGAACCTTTTGCAGATTAATAGCCTTACTTCCTGTTGTTCCCATCTTCTTCTTTTTTATGCTTGGCTTCCATTTGATTCAGTTTCTCCTCAAGCTCGTTTATCCTACAAGACCATGCGTGTCAGTGGGTGAGAACCCCCTTGAAGCAAGCGTAGGGCAGCGTGCACATGTGCTAGATGCTGTGCATACCTGGAGTCTTTGAGCGCAGTGGTGTTGCTGAGCTCCCACTCTCTGTGCAGGATATCTTTCTGAGCTTGCTGATAGAGCTGCTCAGACACCTGCAAGGCCTTGCTAGCCTGGCTGTGTGCTTTGGCATGAACCTCCAGCTCTTTGTTCAGGAGCCTCGCCTGTTCATTCGCCAATCACTTACAATGATTTGGTCTTTTAAGCACAATAATAAATAAATACATAAATAAGAAATCGGATAAAGGTTTTGTTACATGTACCTGGAGCTCGTGAGACAGCACAAAGTTACGCATCTCATCTAGTCTCAGATTGAACTCATGCTCCCGCTTTCTCATCTCACTGTCGAATTCTGCCATCAGTTCCTATCAGAAATGATATTATTCAACAAGTCATGCCCTTTTTCAAATCACTGCAGCTTCACCCAGAGCTATACACTGGAAACCAGTTTGTACATGCACTGTCATCTCTTTCTTTACAAATGGAAAAAAGCTGCTCACACACATGCTCACTGCCAATCAGATTATGTCAAATGAGTGTGGATTCCATATTAAACACACTGAGCTGAGTCATATCTGTTAATATTACGTTTCCCTGAACATCCACTCTGTCATACAGTCAACCAATCTACTTGTACATATATTTCCAAGAAGGTTTTAAAAATATCAAGTTATGGCCTAAGTGATTCATGCGGAAATGATTAAACATGAAAACTAAATAAATCAACACTATGTGAAGTGATGCTAAACATGTGAAGCTCTGCCAACATTTTACCAATTTTTTGAGCTTGTGCAGTAAGGCAACAATTCCGTAATTAAAATCACTTTGATATTATGATGTGGCCAATATATAGAGCAGGTAGGGAGAATTCAAAGTTCTGAATAAGAAGGCGTACTTTGAGGAAATTAAAAAAAAAAAAATTAGACGATAAAGTCTATTCTACCAAAAAGTACTCATTCTTTTTCTGGACTAGGGTTAGGGTTAGCTACAGTAGCCACAATATGACCAGCATGCTCAAGGGTTCAGTAGGCAGCAGTTACCAAGAGAAAATGTCAAAGGCAAAGTGCAGTGAAACAAAGAACAATACAATTGCTATTCTTGATTTGACCAACACAGGGCTATCACATTTGGCTGAACATGGACCTGTTTCTGCAGTGCCAGTTCCCCATCAGACTCTTGGATTCGCCGTTGCAGATCTCGTTTCAGTGTCTCATTCTCCTCCCTGAGGCCCTGAATCTCATTCTCCTTCACACTGCATAACAAGAGCAAATACTATTGAATTGGGTGTGCATATCTACACACGACAAAACCATCATGTGACAGATAATACAACTGACCATTTTAATCATAGGTAAAGAGGACTGTATAATTCAAGATGTAGATATGGCATATACAATACTTAGTGTATGCAAGTATGCAAGTACACGAATGCAAGAAAACTGTCAATGAAAATGTCTGAGATTCTTTAACATTTCCTTATTCATCACAACACTCTTTCATGTCAAGCACCATACAAAGCTATGAATGCTTACTTCTGATCCACTTAGTTTTATTAAAAGTTATCAATTAATAATTAGCGATTCATGTAATGTACGGTTATCAGATAATTGTTATCAAAGTTCAGTAGCCTTAAGACACCAAACCATTCCTCACCTCTGCACTCTTTCCAGCTGCAGCCGGTGTTCTACCCCTCTCCTCTGATGCTGAGTCTGCAGATCTTCATTCTTTCTCCTCTCCTCTGCCAGGGCATCGTGCAGTTTAGCCACCTGTATCCTTAGCTCACTCAGCTCCTCCTGCTGGGCGCTGTTGTCAGTCTGGATACGGGCAGCCATAGCATCGTAACACTCCAGCTCTCTGTCCCGCTCCTCCAGCACACGCAGGTTGTGCTGGAAGTCATCCCGCAAGCAGAAGTAGCGCTCCCTCTCAGTGGACAGCTGGCCTGTGGCTGTGGCCAGCGCGGTCTCCAGCCGCTGAACGTGCAGTGCCTGAAGTTCCTTCCACTCCTTCTCTTTACAGGCCATCTGGGCCTCAAGGTCCCTGCAGTCCTGCATGGTTATGAGTGAATGGCTGAATGCCAGGGCATGGCTAATACTGCAGGGACAGGAAAATCTGAAAAGACAGTAAGTTATTAAGTGAGAAACTTGCCAAAAGATTATAGGGTTAAATAATAATCTTTATTCACATATGGCATTAACACCCTATAGTTGTTCAAATATAAGGAACAAATCCAGTGAACCATGGTCAGTGGGTAGTGGTGCCTCTGTGCTTAGCCCTGAGATCAACACCTATCATTCATTATCTGAGGTCTTGGGCTTCCAGCTCAAAGATCGTGTACTATGGCGAGTGCGGCTGGAACATTCACAGCATATATGGTAAACTAGCTAGCTAGCATACCTGAAAAAACAACATAGCTATCTAGCTAACATTGGTTCACAGATAACAACATATTCGGCAAGAAAACCTACATAAAAAGCAGAACAGCGTATAAACAGCATTTATATATTCTCTTATTTTCCTCGCGAAGACTACATACAAGCATATCAGGCACCAGCTGTCTAACGCTAGTGTCCTTGTTTCCAAGGCTGCTAGCGTTGGGAAGCACGTATTATTATTTGAATACAAGAGAGTTAGTTAGCACATGCATTTTACATTGTGTAAAAGAATTATAATGCGCAGTAAAAGGCGACGTGCTGAGCAGGATATCGTACCATTCATTATAGCTAGCTAGCTAGCTAGCTAACCACATATCTGTGAATACGCCACGAATTTTGTTTCTATGGAAACCTCAGCCCGGTGGAGTTACGTCGAAGGGTCCGGGTAAAACGTTTTGTTAAGAGGGGTTCCCGTAACTTCAACGGGGTGTGTGAGTATAACAGTAGTAGTAGCTACTTTATTAGATTGTGTTATTTAGCCTACTTATAGAAATCATTGTATAGTTTTCAAAATGCACATTCTTCGACAAGATAAGTGCTGTGCGTTGCTTCTAACTTTAAAAAATGGTGGTGATATTAATGAAACTGCCCTCATACTTACCTGAACAAAACTGTGAAATGATCTGAAGGCATCTCTTTAGGATACAGCGTATTCTCATTAGGATACGGTAGTATTCTACATTTTCCTCCAATGTATGACATCCTGTCTCATACTGCATTAAATGCTATGAGGGATGTGCTTCCTGAGGCTGCGTGCTAATAGTGCTACACAGCAAGCACAAAGGCCAGTGTGTAAGAGAATACTGAGAACTGGTCTGCACCTGCCCGGAGTCACGTAGGCCTATCTTTTGAATGTGTACAGCAGTCTTTAACAGCTTTTAAATAATGCATTACATACTTGTCCAGCTAACACATGGGCACTGGCACATTATCATCAACCTAACAAAGTATTCTAAACGCAATAATCACTAGTATATCAAGCCACCCACATTAAAAGTAAAATGATCAATCTTATCTGATGTGATTACTGAGTATTTGATCTGTGTTTTAATCGCAAGGGAATAGTACCAGAGGACTAGTACCAGAGTCTGAGACACTGTGCCCAGTACATTAGAGAGCAAAGTTTATGCAAGATACAGATTATCTTAACAAACTATCTGTACAAGATAGTAAATCCTCTTAAATCCTTGTAGAGCGTGGTATTTGTAGAAGAGCATCGGGGTGTGCCTATGAGAGAGAGAGAGAGAGAGAGAGAGACCCAGAGAGAGAGAGAGAGAGAGAGAGAGAGAGAGAGAGAGAGAGAGAGAGAGAGAGAGAGAGAGAGAGAGAGAGAGAGAGAGAGAGAGAGAGCACATCCACATCCTGCACGTCCACCTCCCCTAGATTTAGTTGAAAAGAGACACTCCACAGACTCACCGGAATCCCACTGACGTATCATTACAGAGAGGGGGACGAAGGACGAGTAATGGTTGTGATACTAAAACGGCATCAGAGAAAGACTTTAACAGAGCAAGCATCAATAAGGTATGTAAGATAACTGCCAATATTTCAAGATCCGTGTGTATAAGCTGTAAAGTACAGTTCTGGCATAAAATCTTGCGTCCACGCTGAATACGATAAGCATTTGACATCACATTTAGGCTGGTAAGCAGTAACAGGTCCTTCGAATGAGATGTCCAAGGAGTCGCGACCTTATATATTAGCACTACGAAACGTTTCTACTACAAATCTATCTGTGCCGTGTCTTTATAAAACCTCTGATGTATAAAGTCTCTGATTAGGAATATAGCTGGTTACCAGTCTCTTTTGAATTTTGAAAGGTCACACGTAGGACTGTGTTTATATAGCGAAATGCTATATAGAGATAATCGATACACCGACGATATTAATGGCAACAGTGTAATTAAGCGGATGACATGTTCAAAGATAAAGCTACTTACTGCTGAGGCAGTACTATTCAGCCGATAATAATAATAATAATAATAATAATAATAATAATAATTTTCAGAAAGAAATGTAGTTTAAAGCGAACAGAATTGCGTTCATTACAAGATAGCGCATATTAAGACAAGATTCCCTAGGCGAACTTTATTGACATGACTAGAGGACATCCTATGCAGTCACGTAGGCTGTCACGTATAGTATACGGAGTTTCTGTATGTCGGAATAGCTAGATACGTCAATCACAGATGTTCTCGCTATTATAAACGGAGCAAAGTCTTATATTCCCTTTATCATTTACATATCAGATCTGACGTATTCTCTATCTGATCTGTTGGATCACACGCTGGACCTCTGGGGACAAAATACGCGCTCTTGTCGAGCATCATAATGCAAAAGCAATTTTCTGCAGCTGTTCTGATAGCTGTTGAATGTGGTGCCATGCCACTGCTCTGCTCCAGGGAAACAATTGGAAAATATCAGCAACAACCTCTGTCATGGACATACATCACGTATGCTATTTTAAGATGAGAATAGCGTCAAGAAAAATGGAAGTGTTTGGCGGGGTATGTAGGTCAGGGTAATCGTACAGGTCCGCCTTAATCTCGTCACGGAAAGTTGTAGTCTACATACATACTTCTGGTATTTCTATGGTTTTAAAGTCAAATTTGATTTCAATAACGAAATATTTATTACCCAGATACCCTCAAAGTGTGAAAAATCGAAACAGCTAACTAACTGCTTAATCAAAAACGGTGAAAGGCACTGCATTTGCTGCTTGGGCTATAGTGTACGACTGTCATGCTGAAATGGCCGACTCTTGAGGCTGTGGGCCAGTGTGACAACCTCTGAAGTATTTGAGCTTACACAACACTGCCCTGTCAGTATTCATAGACAGCTTGTATAATAATAGGTAGGCTGATATCACGCAACATTTTTTTCTGGTGATATTACAATACACACAAATCTGGACTTTTTTTTTTAAACTGTGAGAATAATAACATCAGGTTGGACCAACATCACCATTTTCCCAGACAGTTGCAGTGTTCATGAATGGTGAGACATTCCCCCAACCACACACACATACGTGCATGCATGTGCACACATGAACATATAAACACACATATTCAAGATGTAAAATAACATCTTTAACACCTCACCAGTCCAATAAATAACTAGAGAATTTCCTAGAGAATGCAGAATTAGTTCAAGAACAATGACTGTTTTATAATTATGGAATTAGTTATCTTGCTCAAAGGAACATATCTTAGGAAATGTCATGGTCCTAATTTATGACTAAGGTTTTAGCAGTGCGGAGGGAGGGGTTAAGAGGGTTTATCCAGTGGTGTGCCACCACATGCCCGCCTCCAGAACTCCCACATGAGATTGAGGGATGATGAGAGTTCCTCTTACATGTGGACAGACACCTAGGAGCAGCTGGGTACTGGGTACGTTGTCTAACGCACGCTAATGGTTTGAATTTCTTCCGCTCGTTTTCTACTGTGTTGGTATGTGTTAACCTATGGGAATCATTGGTAATGTAATTTATATGATTTACACTGGAAAGGACTTTTTTTACAACGCATAGTATAGTTGTGCTGTGTTGGTCTGGCTCTAGTTGAAGATCACAAGTTTGCTCCGTTGTTTAAGGGGAAATTACACAAAAGGTGTTCTAATTCAGGATGTTTACCACAGACTCTGTGTAAACCAGTGATCTCACAGTTATGTGTTCCCTTCAACTTTCAATCTTAGGGAACAGTCGTGCATCTCTTATAGAGTTGAACCTATTATATCCATGTGCTTTTTTTCCCATCCAATTATATATTTGACTTAACACCCAAGAATTAAGAATGCATTTTTACTGAATACAGAAACACTCAACAAATATTAATGCTTGCTAAGAATGGCATATGTAACAGAAAGTTCCAATAGAGATAAAACACTGCTCAATGCACTGCTCAATGTTTTAATACCTTGACAAAAAGTGACTCTATATATATATATATATATATATATATATATATAAAATCTGAGAACTAAGCATTTCTTTTACTCTCTAAAAGTTTTTTTAACAATCCATCATACTTACTATATACCTACACATTGTGGAATATTTATATGATTACTCGTAGAATGCTTTATTCTGCATACTGAATGTAATTTAGGGATTGGTTGAACTGAAGCTTTGGGAACATGACTCATTGTGCATTTATATCTAGTAGCGGTGTGGTCACAGTGGTGGGGATTGTTTGGGTATCACTTGTAAAGTCATGATTCCACCTTCAGCATGATTGTCTTGATCATTAGGAAACATTGTGAGGCTGATTTAACCATCTGATGTACATTGTATGTTCTTTCTTGCATCTTTAGGAAAATGATATTTACAAATATTATATTCCTTATAAATATTATATAACAAATACAAATTCCAAATAAAAAAATAATAATTATTTACATCATTATTGTGGTCTTAAAATGACAACATTATTTGCACTTGATTAAAACTATAGGAGGGGACAAGACTTACTGTTACGTGCTGGATCACACACTGGATCAACACTAGTAAGTTAATCTAAATTAAAAAGCAAAAAATCTATGTAATAATAATAACGATTAAAGGAAGAACAACTGTGCCATTTCCCTGATGTTGTCCAGGTGGGAACAGCTTATTCCAGCATCTGTTTCTGAGCAGTGATAACACAGGAAAATTTATTCACTGCTGTAAAATAAATTACATGTCAGTGCACTCCCTGCATTGCACAGTTGGGCAGAGAAAAGGCTAACGGCTTTCTGTTTTACTATACAAAAAGCAAACCTAACTGGAACTCAGACAGGAAGGTGCCAATTTTAACATAAGTCTAGTAACAGTAGTGATATAAGGGTTACAGGACCTATTGTATGTGGCCTCAAACACAGCTGATTTATAGCATGCAGTGTGCTATTAAAGACATTGACCCTAGAATACACCAGAGTTGTGAAAGAAAAGCCACTTCAGGTGTGGTGATTTGGGGCAGGTTACATTAAATCGAACACAAGGGAATCTCTTTTGCAAAGTGGCTAAATGTTATAGATTGCAGTGTTGATATGCAGTTGGATACCACAGACATGGGGACTGAACAAAAGCTCAGTGGTCACTTGATTACTGGCACCTTCCTGTCTGAGTTCCAGATGGGGGAAATAGAGCTTTGGCACCTTTGGATTCATTCATAATAGATAACGGGAAGTGAAACTCTCGGGCCACACTCCCTTGCTGGCTCCACATAGAAGCAGGTCAAGAATTTCAGTTGATGACTGCAGATGTTACTGGGAATGAACAGACTGACTGTTTATTGTGCTTCCACATTATTTCTAAGATGCAAATAGACAGAACACAAGCGAAAAATTACAATACGCAGAGAGACAATGCTTGTGGTTTGCTAATGGTGTATTGATTATTTTATGCACGTGACATTTAGCTCTTGGGGGCACAGCCAACCATAGCCATGCGACAGGGGCCTCTGACACCATTTGAAACACTGCCTAAGCAATGTGCATGGCCATGTAGCAGAATCCACACCAGTATAAAGACTTTGATGTTCTCTGCTGAAGGCTGTACTATAGGGTATTTCACCAACTGTTTGTACTTCAGGGAGTTAGGGACATAAACCAATCTACACACTGTGTAGATAATGTACACACTGCTATAATAATGTAAAACTGTCAAAGTACTAGCAATAACAAAGTTTTGAAATATTTTGTTTGCCACACATTCAACATGGAGAACAAAAACAGTATTTTTGAATTTGTAAATTATTTAAAACAGATTAAGGACAAAATGCTTCCTAACTGAGTTTATGGGTCACAAGCACGGCTACCAGTGTAGCCTATTGTACGACGGTGGCAGGTTATACATTAGTGGAGAGATTATTGGCAGGTTACAAAGGTGGGCAATGGTTTTGTCTGGCATGACCTACTACACACTACTCGCGTTCTGATTGGGCCCCAAATCGTTATGGGTACCAGTAGGTAAAACTACCCAGATATCTGCTTTCGCCAGATATGCCAGTACGCGACCAGAGCGAACTTCTGTCGGGCAGCGGTGGCGGAATGTTTTTCCCAAGTGACAGAACCTCCATACATTCACGTAACCTCGTAGTTTGGTTTGTGTTTGTCGCATACTGGATACAATACTGCATACTTCTACGGGGACCAGTATGCAGCATATCCTGAGTGCAATATTAAGTACACAGTATGTAGTAGGCTATTTCGAACATAGCCAAAATTACACTTCAATACGTCATCGGATTGTCTACGAGGTTCTGTTTTTGGTGGTGTGACATTTTGTCTGGAGAGAACGAAGCCAGAGTGCAGCTTGAAAAGGCCTTTGACACTAGCGAACGAACAAAGGGAGACAGCCGGTAAATCAGGAACAAACGCGGAAAAAAATAAATAAATAAAATAAAATAAAATAAAAAACGCGCCAACGAGCCGGAACCAGAAGAACAGCCATTTAGGATGCGAATGCGAAGCGCTAAAGGTGTCGTCCTGTGGGTTTAAATACGCAGAGATTCAACAAGGGACAGGTGTGCATAATTGGATGCAATAACACGCAGAATGGGCTTGAGGAAGTGGTCGTGTGTGTGATTGTGGTGTGTGTCCTGCGGGCTGGGTGCCGATCGGACCGTGACAGGTGACCTTAATCCCTCTGTTATTTAAAAGGCAAAAGAAAAAAAAAGCTTTCGCTCTACATTTTCTCTCACATACTAATCATTTGTTCAGTAAATGTCAATGTTTTCCTAACAGAAACAGACCCATTTCTCTTTTCACATGAAGAGTTTGCTTTTGTGTCTACTCAAAAGATGAAATAACAGTATAAAATAAGTATAGACTTCTTTACTTGTCCATTAATTAGTAAAGCCTAAGTTGTGTGTGTTATGCCAACATGTGTACTCACTTTCTCACTCTCTCTCTGTCTCTGTGTTTGTTTCTTTCTTTCTCTTGGAACAGATCCTAGTGACCTGAACAGAACATCATGGGAGGCGTTGCACTGGACGATGGACCCAGCGGTGTGAAGGCCCCGGATGGCGGGTGGGGTTGGGCTGTGCTCTTCGGCTGTTTTGTCATCACTGGGTTCTCCTATGCCTTCCCCAAGGCTGTCAGTGTCTTCTTTAAGGAGCTGATCAGAGAATTCGGTGTGGGCTACAGTGACACGGCCTGGATCTCCTCTATTCTGTTAGCAATGCTCTACGGCTCAGGTAAGAATTGGATATAAGTGAGCAAGGATTCGTGAGGGCTTATTCTGGACTAGAGAAGTATTTCTTTAAATCAATACATCAGTAATATAGCCTCATCCTGGGAATGTTGTTTGACCTGATAAAAAGTGTGTTGTGTGTGTGTGTGTGTGTGTGTGTGTGTTGTTTATTTATTTTTATTTCATTGCAGCTGCAGTATTATTAGAATATTATTCATAAGATTACTCACAGATAACATTTTAAATGAACAGTGATTTGATTCTTACAGGGCCCCTGTGTAGTGTCTTAGTAAATCGCTTTGGGTGTCGTCCTGTGATGATGGTGGGTGGCCTCTTTGCATCCGCCGGCATGATCTTGGCATCCTTCGCCACCAACATTATTCACATCTACCTAAGCACAGGCGTGATCACTGGTGAGAGTCATTGCCCCCACTTATTTATTATTTTTTTGGTGAGCTTAGCATTTAATACAATTCATGTGTACTTTGTGGAGCCTTGAAACTAATTTCAAAAATAGGCCATCTTGGTGGGCCATAAGCACCCTTGAGCATATAATACAATCTAAAATTGGCTTCGTAATGGATAGAGAGGTATAGATGGACAGAGCTTTATTTTTCCTGGGAGAAATGCATCATATAATGTGTGATGTACTACAGGTTTGGGTCTTGCGCTGAACTTCCAGCCCTCCCTCATCATGCTGAACCGATACTTCAGTGAGAAAAGGCCTCTAGCCAATGGGCTTGCGGCAGCTGGGAGCCCTGTTGCACTGTGCTGTTTGTCTCCACTGGGCCAAGCTCTTCAGTACTTGTATGGCTGGCGCGGTGGTTTCCTCATCCTGGGAGGCATGCTCCTTAACTGCTGCGTATGTGGTGCCCTCATGAGGCCCTTGATGGCACCGAAGAAGACTGAGGAGGACCAGGAAGCACCAAAGACGGAGGACGAGAAACCAAAGCGTAAGCTGCTGGACTTCAGTGTCTTTAAAGACAGAGGATTTCTCATCTACACTATAGCAGCAGCTATTATGGTGTTGGGTCTGTTTGTGCCACCAGTGTTTGTCGTCAGCTATGCCAAAGAGCTGGGCAATGAGGATACCAAGTCTGCCCTTCTGCTCACCATCCTTGGCTTCATTGATATTTTTGCCAGGCCCACGTGCGGCGTTATTGCCGGACTGAAGTGGGTACGCCCACGCTGTGTCTACTTTTTTAGTTTTGCCATGATCTTCAATGGTACCACTGATCTTATAGGCTCCATGTCAAAGGACTATGCGTCTCTGGTAGTTTTCTGCATCTTCTTTGGTATTTCCTATGGTATGGTGGGCGCCTTGCAGTTTGAAGTGCTAATGGAAATTGTGGGAACAGAGAAATTCTCCAGTGCCATCGGTCTGGTATTACTGGTAGAAGCCGTTGCTGTGTTAGTGGGGCCACCTGGGGCAGGTTAGTGTTTATACATCTTTTCTCAGTATGATGTATTCTAAGTAAAGCCATAAAAGCATTTAAAGCGTTGAGTTAAAATTGTTGTTTTTCTTTTTGTTTTTTTTTTGGATTCCAGGGCGGCTACTGGATGCCACCAAGGTCTACATGTACGTCTTCCTGCTGGCAGGCTGTGAGGTGGTCCTCTCAGCTCTTGTACTGTGCATCTGCAATATCATCTTCATCAGGAAGCCCCAGAAACCTGACCCTTCTGCCAAGATGGAGATGGCTGTGACAGAAGCTGAGATGGAGCAGCTCAACAGTGTTCCTCGGGATGAGCACCAGGATGGAGATGAAGGGCAGCCAGAGAATATGGAGGTAGGAGAACAAAGTGTCAAGCAAACAAGAGGAAAGCAGGTGGAGGAACCACAAAAGTCCACAGGGGAACCAGACAAAGCCGAGAGCAGCAAAGACGAAGAGGGTGCAAAGGACCCTGCACAGAAGGACTCTAAAGAGGCAACGAAAACAAATGGATGTGTGGTGGAACCCGAATCTTCTCTGTGATGTTACCATGAGAAACTGAACATGCACTGAGGATGTTCTTGATTAAGGAAGAATATTGCAGTCTTGTGTGTTTTAGTACTTTAATGTTGTAAGCTTTACTGTACTGTGATGAAACCATGTTTTATGGTCCCTTAATTACCTTACTATACTCAATCCCATCATATGTAACACAATAACAAAATCTCATCCTCTTGACCAGTTACAAAAAAGGCTATATCCCTAACAACATAAATAAGACTAGCTAATTAAGTATATGAAGGATCACAGGTAAGCAGTTTGAAAAGAAGTTAACCACTTAACAGATTGTATGGTAGTAATTCTCCATTTTAAATCCACTAGGTTGAGGAAGCCACGTTTTTAAATACTCAGTATGCAGGTACGAGGTTGATCTGAGGAGATGTATGGAGCTACACAGATTACTTAAATGTGCAGGAGTGAGATTAAGAGGAATTAACTCTGGCACTTTTAGAAATGGAGCCACGTCTTTGGCCAGTAACCATTCACAGCAAAAGGGCATCAGTATGTCTGTGAACATAATGTTTGATTCTCTGTTGCATGTAGCATTGGCTACTGTATATTGTGTGTATTGTACATTAACCTAACTGTAGAACATTGTAGTTGAACTAGCCCTGAGTGAGTGCGAGCATAAAAATATAAATTGTTATAGTTCATGTTCTAAAGTTCAACATTGGTCTTATGTTAAGTAACTCAAAATAAAAGGTGTAACTTGTATGATATAGTGAGTAGTGAGCAATCAGTGTAGCTTGGGATGAAATGTTCCTTTTCTTTATGATATAAAACCTGAGATACTATTTATACAGAAGTTGTGTTCAACTGTAGATCTTTGAATATTAATGTGCTAGAAATGTTAGTTCCCCCCCATACAAAATTAAGTCCTAGTTCATTATCAAGCCATTTTTTGACCTAAATTAGATGTTCTAGCAGAGAAACACCAAACCAGGGGTGCTCAAGAGACTCAAGAAGAACCCACTACAGAATCATTAAGCACTGAATTATTTTTTGATTATATCAAAAAGAAAAAGCTGCTTGAAAGAATTGGCACTGGTACCAGTATTTTACTGTTGTTTAATTTTTATATTTTAGCCTGGTTAGCCTTGGTTACAGGTCGTTTTACTGTAATCTACTACTGTTTGTTTTTGACCTTTTATTCAGAACTATTGCTGACTTATAATTTTAGTAAGTAAGTTATGGCAGCTACATAGCTAATATTTTTAAAAGTGTGCTAACTGTCCATCTAAATTTACTTTGACATTTCATTAATAGTAAACCAGCACAGTGTATGTGGGACTTTTGTGTATGCTTTAAAAACTCTTGAGATTTGGCTGTGCCTTAAACTTAAATTACAGTCATAACCTTTAATTATTTTAGAAATATATTTCTGCAGTCACAAATAAATTTATCTTTTTTTTTAAAAAGAGGCCGTGTATGTGTTATGTGCTTGCATTAACTGCTTATTTAAATTCAGACTCCCCACAACCATAGTGGTGGTTCACCAATGAGGCACATAACAATCCCATTAGCAGCAGATTTGTGCCGTATTACTGCGGCAGTCCAGCTGGTGTCCATTCACGAATGCATTAGCTGTCTCTGCAGCTGCAATTTTTTGCTGCCCGAACACATGGTTGATCAGAGGTTTAACGAGCTAACCATACCTGCAGGTTGCCATGGATACTAAATATATTAAACATATGAGATGGGAGGTCCAGAATCACTAACCTTCTACTATATGGCTACTAGACACACAATAAATAAACTCAGGGGAGTGTGTGTGGTAAAATACCTTATTGCTGAATGTGGCTGAATCCCCCTGCCAAATACAAAAAACCCAACAACAAAACAAACAAACAAAAAACAACAAATAAAACAGAACCAATGTACAGCCATGTAACTAATGTACCACACAAAAATAATAAAACAGCATTAAAAGGGGTAATTAATGAAATCTGAATAAAGCACAATTAATTGTACACAAAAATGATGGTATCCAAGTGCTAGCCTATGACTTTAGTGCAGATTCATTTACCACATTTTCACCTTATTCATGAGATGTCCTACCACTCTTTTGGTACCTTAATTCTCTCATACTTTGCCAAAGGTTTTTCTTGGACACTAACATTTCCAGAAACCTATTACTATCTGAGTGGTGACTCAGGCTGGCAGTATACAAGCCCGTTAAATGCTTACTTGTATTAGTTGGCTGTGCTCCACACCATCCCTCCATAGGTGGAGCAGGTTGTCCTTTGCATGTATACCACTAATACGATGGCCTCTTGATTTAGGGAAGAACTGTCCTTTAAAAACACTTTAATAAAAAAAGGCTCCAGTACAAATCCTGCCCAATCTATTGTAATTCTGACCCATTTCCAGCTGGCCATGAAGCATCTCAGGCACATCTTTGTTACTCCTTTGGGAAAATCTTCCAGTAGCCCTTTTCACTAGCATATTTACCACTTCATTTTCCATCTGAATTTCTTCACACTGACAGAGGTCATCAATCACATTCAAACTACACTGAGATCTCCCTCAACTCTGTATGGGACTGCTGCGCCTCACATCGGCCTAGCTTCAAGACATTTCATGTTCTTTTGTGAGTAATATCAGACTTTAGGACACCAAGATTCTTCTGATGAGCCTCACTCTAGCCTATGCACATGAAAGTCTTAGATTTTGCCTCTAGTTTAAAATTCACATGCCAATATCCCTCCTGCAGGTCCAAGGAAGAAAACAGATGAGATCCAGAGAGCAGATCCAGTGACTCCCAGAGAACAGGTATGAGGCCCAGAATGTGAAACTATTAATGGCTATTGAATTAATAATTCAATAGTCCTTGAGGCTCTCAGGGCAAGCCATTTATATGTCCTTGAGCCTGCCTCCTATCTAGATTTATATTGCTTCATTTGAAAACAATAGCAACAGTGCCAAATCAGTGTAATTTCTCAGCATTTAGTGTGAAACCACTAATTGGTGAAAAAAAAGAAAAAAAAAAACACTTATGAAAATGAAGACTTGAACTAAATGGTTTATAAGAATGGCTTTCAGATGCTAATGGAACATATTAGGATGGTACCTAGTCACCACCAGAGGGCATTTAATGCTCTTCTACTGCATTATCAAACTATATTTGCAAATAATTTAAGTAGTTCTGGCTTGCTGAAGATACTATGAAGATTGGTTTAACTTACAAATGACATTCTCTACAAAGGGTTCTCAAAGTCCACAACTTATAAACCAGAATGTTAGACCATAAACAGACCAATAATGGAACTGTTAAGACATCTCACTCTCCTTCTCTCCACTTTTCTGCATGTACACCTACAATAAGGATTTGCTTTTCAAACAAGTCAAAAACACAATGATGATACAGTTCAAATAAAACAAGTAGTTCATTTATTTACACATGTACAAAAAATGTGCACAAATACAGTGATACAAATTCTATTAGGGTTCATAGATTGGCTTAACACCAATGGAGTGGCGCCCAAAATGGCCATGGGCTTTAGAGAACTGGGTAATGTTAGTCACCCATTCTGAGCTTATAAATCTGCCCACTTCAAATGTAACAGGTACATTAGAAAGAAGTACATGAGCGAGGCTGTAACGCACCATACATCTTAAAATAGGAACGCTAGTTTGGAGCTGCTTTCTCGAGGCCAAATACTGATTCACTCATGTGTCAGTTAAAAGAACAGCTCAGATCAGCACACCTGTCCTAAGAAGCATAATACATATGAACTTAGGCTCAGCTATTAGGTGCATCTGTTGAGCCACATCAGTGCTGAACACTCCTAAAGGATCACCTTGTCCACTCCTAGTACTGAGAAAAGTGGCCTCTCATCTCCAGTTTATTTCCAACAAGCAAACAGTAAATCACATCTAAACATGTTCAGACTGATGACTTACATGCTCTCGCTCTGTGCTGTATTAAAAAGCTCAGATGGCAACAGTAGAGCTTACCCATCAAGTGGCAATCCTTGTGATGTCCAGCACTTCATTTTACTGGCTTTGTGCAAAGGAAATACTTTCCCCCAAACAAAATAAAATCGGCTAATTTTTTAGGCATGTGATTTGTGACTAGTCTCTATTAGGTGAAAAAATGGAAACATTTACATGGATATATTACAATTTCACAGCTTGGAAATACAAGAGAAGTGGGTGGGTGGTAACACACGCACCCCCCCCCCCAAAAAAAGGGGCAAGCAACCCCCCCCCCCAAAAAAGCACCCACCCCCAAAATGATTCAAAACAAGTCAAAAACGCACACAACAACAAAGCATGTGAGTTCCACCAGGTCCCACTGAATGTATGCTACAGGGAAAGATTTTTATCCCAAGCGAAAAATGGAGAGATTTTTGGCCCCTTAGTGGTTTGTCCAACATCATGTAAAAATAATCCATTTTACCTCACTTACCAGTTAAACGAAGGGCTATCAAAACATAATATCAGTAGAATGGGTAGTATGGGTAAAATAAAAAAAACTCAACCTGAACAGTTAGAGAGCCTGTTATGGAAGAGAAAACCTAATAAAAAAAGATCTTAAAAAGAGAAACATCAAAAGAACCAATTAAACCAGTAAATCAATACACAAAAGTCAATGTAAAAAAACAAAAACAACCAGTTGAACGTATAGAGAAACTACTAGTATAAATGTGACGCCAATGTAAAGAATACTGGAGTTTGGCTGGCAGATTCAGTCTCTACTGTGCCAGTATACTGACATCACCTTGGATACAAGTGACTTCAAATCGTCAGCTTTTGTGTGCACATATTGTATAAATAAGAGTGTAAATGGACAGAGAGCAAGAGACAATAGAGAGCAAAAGACAGACCCTTAGAGGTCAAGTTGGATCTGAACCATTTTGTTGATTGAAGGAGACTGCTCTGCTTTTGAGGTGTTAAGAGAAGAGCCATCAATCAGCCATGTATAGGTGGGCCAACCACTACACTCTGGGTTCTGGCTTCTGGGACACGTAGTCTGAATGTAAAAGAGCAGAACACCAATTGATATTTTACGCATATATCAGGCTACACATTGCAGTGTGGTACAAGTGTCTGGGTCAATAATTTCACTTGTTTTGAGTACATTCCAAACCAAGTAATAAGTGTCACAACTTACTTGGTGCTACTGCCTTCAAACAAGGACATGCCGAGCAGCTACTTGCCGTGATGATCGAAGGGAATGCTATTCTGAGGTGAAGAAAGAGAACATTACAGCACCTGCTCTGTTTCCATCAACAACTTAGGGAACTGGGATTTTTTCAGACAAAAGCTATGCAAAACGAGTATTCCAGAGACATTAAATTCATATTAAACATTCAGAGTATTTGTGGAATTGTTTATGTACATGAATAGTAAGAATGTCAAATTTCTTGGATGATGTAATTCTTCTATTACAACTTTGACAAAGCACAAATACCATAAAAAATAAATAAAAATATATATGCCCCTCCAAATGATTGCTAATGCTTAACCACTGTGTGCACCTCCAGTTTTAAGCTCATTTTTGAATGATATGCACTTGTTCAATTTAACACTAGTTATCTGAAATTGTACACAGACATAGAAGTAGACACTTGTGCCAAGACATCCTTTCACATCCATCAGTCACTATACATCGAGTTTTCCTTTTTATAAAACATTAAAACGTTCAACAACTTACTAAAAGACAATATTAGCTTCATTGTTAAAGGCTAAACAATATTAGCACCATTGCATTTAGGCCCAAAGGTAATGCTGGGGAAAATACTGTAAAGAAATGTTATGCTCTCTCATTTATATTTAAAATTTGTAGCAGTATTACAAATTTTTCCAGCATCAAACGGAAACATTCAGCGATTTGTGATAAACATTGTTGTCCATGCTAGAAGCCACTGAACAGTCTCTCAGCTTCTAGCTCACCCAGCTTCACCCAAACAACTACACAAACTTCAGCTAAAATAAGCCTCTTTCTTGCCATGATGTCCAAAAGTACTGATCAAATTATTCACTAAAAACAATATGCATGACTATCAGTTTCGTCAGTATCATATGCATTACACTTTATCTGGCTTAGAATGCACAAGCAATGTTTTGCTGTGTGCATGGCTATAGCTGACCATGGGTAACCAAATAAGGCAAGAGAAGCATCTACGTTTGTGTCTACGCGCCCTCCATGTCTAAGCATGAATGCAATTGTGAACGATAGCCCCCACCCCCTTCTGCCCAACACCTTGGTACTCAATAGATGTGAACAAGTCACACTCAAAGAAAACAGCCCATTATTGCCAAACAGCAACCATGAAATCTAAAAGGAGGGTGTTAACTGTCTATTCAGAAAGACTGCTATGTGAGTAACGTGCATTTTGTGATTACTAAAGACTTGCAGATTTTGTGGAAGGTTACAACCGAAAGGAACCTGTATTTTTGTGCAAAGACGTGACCAAGCAAAAACTTCACTAACATTCTATATACTTTTTAAACATGTCAGGCAGTTGCTTTTATGGTAAGTGAATTTTCGATGTAAAATCAGAAGTTCTTATAGCATGTTTTAAAAGGCCATTTAAAAGGACAGGCACAGTTGTGGTGGAAATGAACCAAAAAACCCCATGATGTATTCAGTGTGGGATTTCTGGCGGATGGTTATATGTTGATGGCTGAAAATCGGTAAGCATGTACTTATATTAGTCCTAGGAAATTTTATGTAGCTATATGTACTGTATTTTAAGAATATTCCATGCCATCAAGTGATTTATTTTATTATGCCAGATCAGGCACAGGTGCAGGGCCCGATCCGGCATTGTCAAATTGTAAGTATAAATGAGAAGGCATACCATTTCTTTATAGTATTTCCCCAGTATAACCTTAATAGTAATGAATATAATATTGTTTAACAATATTTAACAATGAAGCTATGAAGCCAATATTGTCTTTTAGTAAGTTGTTGCATACTCGATGTATGCATTTGGAGAGGTTTTTGGGCACTTTGGAGAGGTCTAGCACACCTAGTTGAAAATATTGTAGCTACTTATTAATTTCATGTATAAGCTCAAAAATGGTCAATTTATTAGACAAGACCTTGGTGACTCAAATGTAGAGGATAACTGAAAATGAATCTCCAGCATCAAAATACACAATATAAACCCCCCAAATCCCCCAAAAGATGTTTTTGTTTGACATTTTCTTCTGCATTAGATGAGCCCAAATGATGGAAAAATAAGCCTGATGTGAATGGATGTCTTGTCCCAAATGTCTACTTCAGTTTGTATCCTGAATGATCATTGTGCTGTGTGTACAATTACAAATAACTAGAGTTAAAGTAATCAAGTGCAAATCATTCAAAAATTTGCTTACAACTGGAGGTGCACATACGGGTTTTAATGTACACTCAGTCTCCCACTCCCTCATTTCCCAGATATAAATTAATCCTAGTTCTGGACTGCACTAGACCATGACTGGAGACAACTTTTGTATATCTAAACCCTGTTTAAGGACACAATAATCTACCTCATGTTAAGACAACATAAAAGTAGTTCCCATCTCCAGTTACAACACCCTTTAAGCAGATCCAGAGACACAGATGTTAGGTTGACTAGAGTTTATTAAGGATTTCTCCATTCTGCTGAAGTGCTCAAACAGGCTGATACTTGGGGTTGGAGCATCTTGTGGTTGTGTTGAGGGTGGGGATAGCCTCTACCTGTGAGGTGGACATGCGGGAGGTGTCTTGCCGCCCGGTCAGGTCTGAGGAGGAGACGTTGACTGGAGCGCCACGGTGCAGGCGCATGCTGACCTTGCGCTCCCGCTCCATGCCGGACACCAGCCGCGGTGACGATGTGTTTGCTGGCAAACCCCACATAACAACGTTCACACACATGAAGAAACCTTTAGATAAATAAACATAAAACCCCATACAGCAGCACTGTCCAAATAATGAGGGCAATTCCATTGAAAGAAACTAGTATAACAAAAGAAAGAAAGGTGTGTGTGTGTGTGTATATACAGGCTCACCAGTATGTGAGGCTGATGTGAGGGGTGTGGGAGGTGCTGCGTCCTGTGTAGCGCGGGGTCTGCCTGAGGCTGCGGGCATGCCTCTGGCACCAGGGTTCCTGCCGTGCCTCAGCCTCTCCTCCCGGTCTCTCCTCTCTCTCTCAGCGTCCTCTGCTGCTCGGTTAGCACCCTTAGTGAGAACATCGAGGTGAGAAGATAGTTTCAAAACTCTCTACAGGCACTTCAGCCACCATCACAAACACACAAACACTTCATTCATAGTCATGTGATGGAGCTGCTGCAGTTACAGCCACAACAGTACAGCATTCATGGACAGTAAATGTGCAAACTGTGCTTACAAATTTGAGCATGTTCCAATCAAAGACGTAGTCATAGGAAAATCCTTGTCTGTGGAACAGGTTCCTGAAGAGCTGCCTCAAGTATGAGTAGTCTGGCTTGTCGTCAAAGCGCAGGGAGCGGCAGAAGTTGAGGTATGTGGCAAATTCAGCTACAGGTGCAAACACACACACACACACAAACACACTTTCTGACCGAACCTCAAAATGTGGAAGCAAAAAAAGGGAACAGTAACTTGAGCAGGGCCGTTACATACATGGGTAGCCTTTGCAAAGCACTTCGATGGGAGTAGACATTTTCTTCTCACTGATGCGCTCGTATTTCTGTCTCTTGGTGGCAGCCTTCAGACCCTGCCATGGTAGTGAGCCCAGGTTAAAATACATCAGCACATAGCCCAAAGACTCCAGGTCATCCCGCCGAGATTGCTCTGAAAGTGCATATAGCACACAGACAAACGTCAGAAGGTAGAGCCCAGAGACCAGTAACATAACATGCATCAATAAGCCGTCATGCTATAACAAGCCAGTACTGCCCATGTGTGCACATAGTGTTTCCTACAGGAGATGCGCGCACACACACACACACACACACACACACACACACACACACACACACACACACACACGCGCGCGCACACGACCATTTAAGCATGAAGACTCCAAATTAGGCCCAGTGCACCTGGAGCACACAAAAAAACCTAATGGAAAAACAAACCCAGGAAAGCTACAGATCTCTCTGTACAGACTCTGCACCTACTCAGAGTTCTGCTATAGGCCAACTAGGCCAGCTCCTCTGCTGCCATTTACGACATGACTATAATCCCGCCTCCTGGCAGGCGCAGGCATGAGGAGCAGCAGTGCATATGCTTTACCTATGCCCAGGTGGGTGTTAATGGAGGCGTAGCGGGCCGTGCCCGTCAGGTTCTTGTTCTCGCGGTAGGGAATGTGCTGGTGGGTGCGGGCGTCCCGGTACTTCTTGGCCAGGCCAAAGTCGATGATGTAAACCAGGTTGCCCTTCTTTCCCAGACCCATCAGGAAGTTATCGGGCTTCACATCTCTGTGGATGAAGTTCTTGGAGTGGATGTATTCTATACGGCTGATCTGTAGGGAGAATGTGTGTCAAGACATGGTGGACCAAAATGGGGATAATTCTATCATGCAATGAACAGAACACTACTAAAGGAAACAGTGTCAAATCAAAAACTGAACAGCAAAAACTGCTCTGTAAGCAAGATCATTTAAAACTAAAAGATCACAACATGTGGTGCTTTATTTTCTAGGTGAGCACAACTTTATACTGAAATGAGTAGGTCTTCAGCAAAGGTTATATACTGAGTGTTAAGAGGAATGCAAGAGGGTTGGAAGAATACTGGAACTAATACCCATCTCCGTGCCCTTTCATTTGGGCTAAATCATTTGGCAAACAATCTTCTGAAGTTCACAGTGGCAGCCAGTATGCCACAGAAAAAAAATAAATACCCAACCCTCAACATATACATGAAGATTTTGTGTTCTTATACATTGGTGAGCTCATTTTCTTTAGGGATAAAGCCTACCACCTATTATTTTCTAAAAGCTCATTTCTGTGTTTAAGCCTTTTCCTGTTGTGAGCCCAGCTCCACCTACTTCCTGCCCTGTTTTACTGTTATTCTTGTCCACCTCACCATCTGGTCAGCCAGCAGCAGGACAGTCTTCAGGCTAAATTTCCTGGAGCAGAAATTGAAGAGGTCTTCCAGACTGGGCCCAAGCAGCTCCATGACCATAACGTTATAGTCTCCCTCTGCACCACACCACTTTATGGTGGGGATACCGACTGCAGGGTGAATGTCACAAAAATTAATAGATACTGAGTCTTCAGTCTGAAACCTTTGCATTTTCTTGCTTTCGTTTAAAAATGACAGCAGTGGTGCATCACCTCCTCCCTGCATCATCTTGTAGATCTTGCTCTCAATGTGGAGCTGAGGATGTTTGGTCTTTACACATTCCAGCTTGATGGCCACTTCCTCCCCAACAGAGATGTCTGTTCCTGGGATAGGAGAGTTGAAAGGACAAAGAGATAAAGATATTGGGAAACAAAGTAAATCCAGTTTAAATTTTCAGTAAGATGCTAAGCCTCTTCACTTTGGATAAAAATATACCATAATTAAAAAGGAATGACCCAACACACCAATGGACCAGACTATCAAAGCACTGCATGGAAATGTTATACTGTGGATGTCAAAAGGTTTTATCAAATGTATTTTTCCAAAGGTGTGCACCAATGAATGCATAACTTGGTGAACTATGCAAATACTTGTAATGGTAACAAAATTAGGGTAATAGTCAGTCGGGCTCCAACTAAAGATTTGATAAACACAGACCAACTGGTTACTGAAGTGACAAATCAACTATTCATATTGTGGGTTGCACAATATCTTCAGCCATCAGTTTTTAAAATGTAGCTTGAGGTTGCTTTAGGCATGTGCTAACTAATAGTAAAGGTTTTTGGTGTTGCCATTGCACTATTGTTCACCCCAGTATGCATGAATCACTAGCTACAACTGGGAGCATACTAGTCAAAAACATGTCACCATCTAAACAATTAAATTCACTGGGAAGTACATTGTTAACTAAATTCGATGACCAATGTCGATGACATGTTGCACCCCTAATTATTAGGCTAGGTATTAAACAGATCAGCTTCAGAAATGTTCAAATGTAGGCTTGTACCCATCCTCATTCTATTAAAAGAACAAATATCCTTCTAGAATTTGTCAAATTCTAGGATTTTTATTTTAACAAAATATATAATCTCAGAGGTTTAAATAAACATAACAGTGGACAATGGCATGTAGTTAACCAAGTTTCAAATCATCTTTCCCATTTATAAAACCAATTAGAATTCCGCCTGAAATGTAAATGGATGTAGGACTTTGCCAGAAACTCAAAGACCTGTTACTCAGGTTTGTAATGAAAGTAGGTGCTTCTAATGCAAATACTGACACAGAAGCTGGGTAAACAAGTCTTGACAAGCTCCAATCCTGACTTTAGGTTCATCACAGTAGCAAGAGGAACTGATCCTTTTGATTAGACATAGATTTCAACATTGTTGAAATCGTGAGCAAGCTGAGACCTAGCCCCATCTAAGAGCAACGTAAACAGAACACTGCTCTCTGGCTGCAGAGCACAGCTCCAGCAGTACTCTAAAGACAACCAATAATAGACCCACCCCATTACATAAGACCCAATGAAAAAAACTGTTACCATAAGAGGCAATACAACAGGCGGACACATTTTCAGGTATTTTTTAAACAAGCGGCACTTAAAACTACAAGGCCAACCCTTCTCGAATGCAGGAGCATTACGCAAGTGTCAGTGTGATGAAAGCAAACGGGGATTCTGGGTGAATAAGGCAGTGGAACCATCATGTGGGTGAGTGAAACACCTTCGGCATACCCTGGTATTGTATGACGTGCGTGACCTACTGGGAAAACCCAGCAATGATGGAGCCGATGCAATGAGCAAACAGCATGGACAAGGAGACATGGAGGAAAATGTCTCTGTGGAAGATTACTGAACAGTGATAGACCTTATGAAGCACCATGGTTGGACAAGATAGGAGCAAGCACCATGGTTGGACAAGATGGGACCATTTTTGGCTCATTCGATGAATTGACAATTTTCACCTGTTCATGCAGACTTGTAGAAGTACATTAACATCTTAGAAGATTAGATGTGTTCAATGGTGTCCAAAAGACAGGAAAAACAACTAAAAAAACCAAACAAACAAACCACCCCAACCAAACAAATAGAAACAAACAAAAACTCCTCTTGGCATCAAAAAAAGTGCAGAGGAAAAAAAAAGATGACTGTAGTTATTAAACAATAATGGCTAAGCACAACAAGTCTGAAAGCACACCACACCCACTAACTCCTGTTTCACTCACACCCCACACAACATCTGCAATGATCTGGAATTGCAGAGGGAGCGGCAGTGCCAATCTTGGTTCAGTTTCCACCTTCTCCATGTCAATTAATATGATACTAGAAATACACAGACATCGAGATGTGTGACACAGGGACACTGAGCTTACAATGGCCATTTCCCAACAACAACAACAACAACAACAACAACAAAAACAGAAGGCAGCTTACATCTAAACCAAAATCTTGTCTAAGCAGTTTATTCTTTGTGTGCCTTGTTAAAATTGTGTCAAAGCACATACAACAGGACAAAAAAAAGAAAAAGAAATTAACCTAATTAAAAGCCTTGACTATATTACGTAAAATCTCAGTCTAAGTAAAGGCTTCTCTTGCAGTATTGTGACATGAAACCACTGAGAGGGAAGTGGAGACAAAGCCTTGCATGAAGGCAAACTGATATTTCCTTCAACAGCTCAGATGAGACACTCCTGCCTAATAAGGGCAAAACATCACATATTATACCAGTTTGACAGAAGTGTCATCCACTAGATAAACTATTGTTGGAGATCTATGCAATGTGAATTAGATACTCATACCTGCTACACTTTAATATACAGCTCATTTCAGTATAGCTACATATAGAACTTAAGTATAAATGACTTGGTGTATTAAAGAACCAAGCACATAACATGGAATGTCACTAACATAACTAACAAAAGTAGCTCTGCTTGATGTTTCTAACAAATTACTTCAAAATTCAAGGTGGCATGGCTCTGAATTTATTGAAAATATGACAAAGGTGTCTGCCAATATCGTTACCGATGCCACCAGCCAGATAGTAAAGGACAGAACATGGAAAAGTAAGAAAATCAGACACTAAAACCCATCAGTAATACTAAATGTGCTCGTTCTTACCTCAAACTGACCTGTTTTCAGTACTCTAAGTTTGAAACTATCACCCAAGATGTAACCTATACAGCCCTGGGTGGCTTTTTGGCAGTAATCGGAAGTTGCAATATGGAAAAATGGTTTATAGATGTCATTCTAACTCAAGTAAAAATTCCTAATAAATAACCCGCATTAGAAGTTTCCTACCCATCACTGCCTAAAATTTACTTTCACTCTATATCTACCAAACCCACTGCTTCCCAGACACTAATTTGAGCAAAAGGCCAAGACAACATTAAACTAACCATTTCCATACCTTCCTTTGACCAGAACCACCACATTACACCATTTATAGAAATACCACAAGTATGTAATTATAAACACCACAGTAGTTTGTCCCATATCAACAATAAAATCAGCTGATCTTACATCACTGACCGGTGTGGCCTCTGGATTTCTCTTAAAACCTGTCTAGACAGGTAAGCCCACTATACAATTATAGGGTTGTGTCCCAAATAATGAAGAACCACGTTAGAACGTCTGTTGTGTAGTTAGGTAGCCAGGTTCATAACTAATATGACTGGATATATGGATTAGTATGACTGGACGTGTGGATTGAATTAAAGCCAACCCCAGCGCAGCTCCAAAATTTGTTCATGTGCCAATGATGTCATTTGACACGACACCTAGATAAAGCTATAGACACACAATATGTGGCTTAACCAAATGTCATATAGCTATCAAACCCTGTTTTGATAAACTTTAGTTATAAACTACTTCACAAGGAGATTAACTTGTTAGCTAGCTAGGCTAACGTTACATCTTGCCACATGTCCAAAACTACTCCAACTCCAAACTAGCTAACCTAGGTTAGTGGTTTTGTCAGTTTTCACCCACCTAGCTTGCACTGTATCATCATTTCAAGTGCAAGTATCGAGTTTAGGTAGCTAGCGAGCTCTTTAGCTAGCCAAGTACCTAGTTGGCTAGCTAGCTACAAAAGTTATCCCAACGTAGGTTATTTTTTCTGTGAGCAAGCTTAATGTAGCTAGACTAGCTAGATAACTAACTATACGCACTAGACCCCCGTTTCGATTAAAAGATAGCTAGCGTTAGTTAACTAGCCAGTTAACTAGTTAAGATAGTTAACTTACTGAACCAGCTAACCTATCTTAAGCACCTCACGTAATCGAAGACAATCGATTAGTTAGGTGTCTAAATTGAAATCCATACTTACCCAAATAAATGTCACCAAATGATCCACTTCCAATTTTTCTGCCCAGTCTGTATCGGTTGCCCACTCGGAGCTCCATTGCTGTGGTGACACTTAGCTAGCAGTATAATTATTTAAGATAATATGAATTCCTCAGATCTGAAAACTTGTCACCTAACAAAAAAAAATCACGCAGTTTAACAAAAAGCTGTTGACAATCCTTTCTGCTTTACGCTACTCCAACCGACCCGAATTCCTGGATCCTCCGACACAGTTCAATTTTCACCATTACTTTTCAATTGTACCAATCACTAAAATATCACAATATTAGCCTTGGACAAAAGCTTAAAGTCTGTATATTATGCTCTTGTAAGTTTGATTTTCATTTTTTCTTTCTTTAATGAAGATGGGAGTGGATTTTATCCCGTACAACCTCTTCGAAGTTGCTAACATCTAGCTGTCACGGGCCTCCTGTTTTCAGATAATAACCGAAACGTTAAGTTGTGACATCACTTCCCCTAGCAACGTGGGAGGGTCTTTGCGGGCAGAAGTTTTATTACGCCAGTCACGTTTAATGCCTTGTACAACATGAGTCTAATTGTATTGCTTAAATTCGGTCTGGACATTTGCTCTGGTTATTATGAATATATTAAGCTTATTAATTAAATCAAGCAATACAGTAAATACACAATATCCCAATATTCAGTCTAGGTAAAAGTCCGAGATTAAGAAAATATTCACACCAAGATAATATGAGGTTGTAGTTCATGTGGGAAACAGTCACATGCAAGATACTCTGAGATTCTTACACAAATATCAAGCGATATATTCCTTTTTTATTTTCAATCTAAAGTTGATAATGCAAACTACCGATTTCCTGTCGTGGAGCAGTATTCTTTAATTGCAAAATTAATACAGAGTTTTAAAAAGTTGGATGATAATGTCAACCCGACGAAGAAACAGCTACACACATACATGCGTGTATATAAATTACATTACACGCCTTGTACTAAAACGCTTTGCAACATCGGAGACACGCCCACTAGTCCACGGATATATAGACAACTTTTTGATTGGTCGCGCAAGAGCCAATGCCCGTGCCTACACGTGGCTGTAGTGTTTTTTTTGTTTGTTTTTTTTTCTCGGCTGGATTGCGTAATAGTAAATGCACGTGTTCTACAATGCGCTGTTTGTGGGTTGGTTGGTCTTTGTATTGCATAAGCAACAAGCTGTTGGCTGTAACTGTAACTCTTACAGTTCAAACGATTTTCCATTCTTAAGAAATGTTATTATTAATTAGACGTTATTATTATTATGCATGCTAAAAGACTAGTACAAAGATAAAATAGGCGAACGCAAAGATAAAATAAGCATACCTTTAAACGCTTGGCCCCGGACAGGCTGCTAGCTGTCAAATATAGTAAATCAGATCACAGCCTCCACAAGACATCTTATCTCATGGTCACCATGACAGTGTAATATCTGTTCAAGAAAACGAAAAGATTTTAGCCTTGTGCTATATACCATGAAAAATCAAATATGATTGCACTTCCAAATATTCAACATTACTTCCTTAGAACAGAATGTTTATAGATGTAAAGGAATACAAAATACATCAAGTTAATCCCTATACGAAATGTTCAGTGACGTTGACACCAGTTAAAAATATTGTCCTGGCCAGATTTGACCACTTTTGTTTCTTCGACCACCTGTATTCTTTTTCTTTTCCTTTCTTTCTGTGTGTTGTCTTAGTTTAATTATTTACATTTTAATTCTGGTTATTTTTTAAATAACCAGAATAAAAAAACTCCGAGTAGTACGACGATGTCTCGGTAGCTAGCAAGATAACGTTACACCCTTATCGTTGTTTGCCGTGTGTTGACGTCTCACCCCGTCCCCTTTAAAGGCATGCGATGGCCCAAATGTAACTCAAGTCCTGCAGCGAGCTTGCTGTTCGTTTGCAGCTGCCCCACGTGTGCTTCTGCATCACGAGGCTACGTTTGGGCATGGGTTTGAATTTAAGATACACAAACAGTTTTAGGAATGACACCGATTTAAGAATAATGAAGAAACCTAGCGATTTCCCATACTTATGTAAACTCGTACTTATTTCCTGTGTTTAAGGTTTTTATGAATTTGTTCATGAGGACATCTAGTGGCTTCAACAAAAAACAACAGCAACAGATTTAATATAAATGAGGAAGGATATTAGGCTACAATCATTTGTCTAAAGGGTTAGAAAAGTGATAATAGAATACAGTATGTACATTATTAAACATCATGCACCATCATCTTAAACATACATTTAAAATCCGATGTTGCGGGTGAGAGTGATTGGAATCATAAAATGTGTGTGTTAAAATGAGTGTTATGCATTGAAAGAAAATGGATTTCTAAGAGCAATGAGCTGTGTGTACTTGAGCTACATTTCTCAGTTGTTATATTCCAAGAATATAAAACATATCATGGCTTTATATTTATTTGTTTATTTATTTTTGAGAGGATCTGGGCTAAATCCAGAGCACTGGGAAATTCCATCCAGTGGAAGCTGTGACCCTTCTTGCCCTTACGTTTTCCAAGAAGACATGTTTTTTTTTTGGTGCCATTTTCTTGCTCGCATCTTACTTCTCATTGCTTCACATATACTGAACAAGCACACTTTAGATAATCTTCTTCTCAGACCTCAGTTAACCACAACTTCTCTTCATTTGAAATCAGTCAGTGACGTTTGAAGAAAAGATAAACAGGGAGGCTTGTTCTGTGGATATGATCAAAGTAGTCTCTGGCAGATGGCCATCCTGTGTTCACCCTGGGACTAGAGTGGGCTCTGTGAATACTCTCCAGTAATAACATGAATGACAAATGTGGTGCTTTAGAACATGTTTGCTTGTTCTGGGTGACAGATATTCTTTTACATTCAAAACATCTTCTACATTTGATTTCCTTTTCTATTAAATATGAAACAGACTGTGTCAGAAGACAAGATGTCAGATTCATAAGCTCAGTGTCAACCTCAGAGATATTTTAGCGTTTCCAGCAACGACAAACCAAACCAACAATTTAAGTAAGCAAAGGCAGCGAGGCATTAAGGTGGGGGGTGCCAGAAGGTATGGAAGTTGTTTTCAAGCCTCAATTGTTTTGTTTACTTTCCTCTTAACATATACCTCTCTACTGTGTCCATTCCACATTTCATCCTGTATGGAGGCCTCATCTGGTAAGAACACAGAATCATTTAGGGTGACCACTCTTACACATATATCCTAATAGGTTCATGATACTGTACTGTATATATTGTTCCTATCATATGTTTATTCAATGATGGAATGCTTTAAGTATACGTTTTAGATTATTTGACTTCACAATTAAGGAGAGTCTCACTTATTAAAGATGCTTAACATGTTGTCCAGTCTCTCGAGATGCCCTTTTGTGTTATTTAGTATGTAAACAAGGAGACAGGTGAGGTAATGGACATCTGTCTGTAATAATCTGGGAATGTGGTATGGCATAACTTCCTTCTGTTCTCTCTCCCAGTCTTAAAACTCTCCATGTCTTTCCCTCCCTCCCTCGACCCTCTCTGCTCTCTATTCAGTCTTTTCCCGCTTTCTATCATGCTCTCTCTCAATTTCTTTTTTAAATCCCTTTCTTTCTCTCTTTCTCTCCCTTCTTTTTTCCATCCTTTCTTTTCTTTTTTTTTTTGCTCTCCCCCCTTTGGAACTTTGTGTGTTCGTCTCCCGCACGTGTCCCCTGTAATACGTCTTCTGCTCCTCCTCCTCCGTTCTGTTGTTGTTCTCCTCCTGCCCCTCCCTCTGTCCTGCTCCCTTCCTGAGCTGCCTCTCTGCCTCCTGATGGCTCACTGGGCTTGGGAGCGCAGGAGCTAGAAGCTTCGTACAGCCTCTGGGACGGCATCAGCGGCTCTCCTCCACCCGCATCCACAGAGCAAACGAAAGGGGACCCCCTGACAACTCAGCTTTGCTCCCTCCAACAGTAGAGGTAGGTGTTTTCTTTTGGGCAGTGATGCCATCTCACTAACATCCAGGTGTAAGCACACACCAAAGTATGACTCGGATGCCAGGGCTGGAGGATTTTAAAGCAGTTGTCTGCCTGAAACTATTCTTTGTTACTTGCAGCTGCTCCTTGTGGGGCGAGTGGACAGGGTTTGAATAGTGATGAGTTACCGATGCAACAGTGTGAGAAACACACAGGAAGCTTTTTCCACATGCCAGAGTTAACTTAATCCTCATGTAATAAACATCCTGGCAAGATAACAACAAACCCAGCATGATTTGAATTTTCCTCATAACTAAAAATAGAAAATATGTTTAACTGGAATAACAATGACTTTATGCAGCATATTTAGCACACTGATGAAAAAAACAAACAAAACACACACTTGTAATGTACAAATCAACAGTACCCCTTCCTACCCTGTTATGAAGAAGGATAATCTGTTTTAAATCACTGATGAAACCCATGTTATAAGACGATTAACACAGACAAAGGTCACAGTTGAAATTAGGGCATGAATTCTTTGGGCATGGAATCTTAAACCTCAGTTCACAATTGCTTCACTTCTGAACTTGATTCATTCAGCAAGAGACAGACCTAGAAAGCCATTAAACATTTTCTCAAGAGTTCATAAAAGTTGTTCAGGGTTCAGAGCCAATGGAACCCCGTGATCCAACTTTTGCAAAGCTCATTGATCTCACATAAACAGGGTACGCTTGCACATGATAAAAAGCTTCTCACATCATTTTCAGAATCAGTCTAGCCAAAAACATAAATGTGGCTTAATTTAGCATGAAGTTGTTTAGAAGAGCTGCAGCTAGCACTGGCTGCTACTCAGTGGCACACTGCGTGGACCACAGTGCAGTACTGGGGACTGTTGCCATGTGGCTTCGGTCCGTGTTGTTTATACAGGTTAGATGGGTGGCAGAGTTCAGTGATGTGCCACGTGGACTTGAAAGGATGCTCACTCACTCTCGACCCTTGCTCTAAAGCTCAGGGTCACATTCAGCCTGGCTCGATTTACAGCGGCTGTTAACTTTAAGAGAATAAGTGTTGGAAAGTCCAGGTTAAAATGAATGTTTCGATTTCTCCTTTATCAGCGCTGGGAACTTTCAGTGTCTTTCAGATTCATGTGGCACATCACTTTTAATTAGCATGTCACACCTGACACAAGTGTCAAGGCTGATGGTTGGCTTTGTCCTGGCTGCTGTGACAGACGTTTCCCACGTCCCACCCCGATAGTGGACACTACAGTCTCACTAGCAGTAGCAATATGATACTTGAGCAAGGAAACAATAATACTTTTTTTCAAAAGAAACTCCAGGGTCCCGCTTTAAGCTTCCCCCGATTGACGAGTTGAACGCCAGCCACTGTTTAATCATCAGGTGGAAGCGTTCACTGGTGCGTACCGTACTCGCACAACATGCAGGCCTGTTGGTGCAGGCACGTTACTGAATACTCTGTCTGCAGTTGGACTTTGCAGCCCCTCGTGTTTGTCTGCAGCTGAGTGAAACGTGAGCGCGTTCGGGTCGGGTGGGAGGCAGCCTTTCAATATGGCCCATGCGGGTGCGTTATTCCCGCAGAGAAAAGCAAAAGGAAATTCATTCCCTTTCACTGGCTAGCTGCGCGGGAGCAGCTGTTCTGCCGCATTGGCCCCTTTACAGCCGCACCGGAGGATAAGTGCACCCTTATGGGATTCATTCATGCAGAGATTGTCAGCGCTGAAACGGGCGGCGACCCTTTTGAGGGGGTTGTTCTGGTGCTTTCTTTGGGATCTTAGAGCTACACAAACCATTACATCCCCCACGCACCAGCTTCATATGTCATCATTCACTAAGGCGGTAGAGGGCTGGAGGGACTAGAGGCATCAGGGTGGATAAAACAGGAAAGTAAGGTGTGAGGTGGGTTGATGGGGCAGGTAGGCACTTGACTGCCCAGGCTGATGAGGGTACCTACGGGCTATCAGATTGAAACAGTGCATATCCTATGTGTGTGGTCTCTAATAGAGCATAGCAAAGCACCTCAAGTGCAAAGCAGGCCAGGTATTGTGGGGTTAAAAGTAGGCAATCTGTAAGTATTTTGTTGTTTTGACTGTCTATTCCGGCATATAGGATCTGAAATGAAACATTGACTATGAAAACCTGCTTTAATTCAAGGGTATTTACATCTACATCTCCATTGGGTGAGCCACAACCATAGTAATGCCTAGTCTCTCATAACAGGAGTATTGCATAATTAGTTTGTACTTCATACAAAGAGAGTTAACAAAGGATTTAGAGTTGATTCAAGATGTGACTTTTGCATATGGAATCTGCAGCTATTATCTCTCAACATGGAACAATAATAGAATAAATGACTCAGACAACTCCAAAAAATATTATAATAATAAAGAAAAAAACCCACACCACAGAAAACCACAGCACAGGATTGGCAAAGGATGCTATGTCATGAAGAAAAACTGCTGAACAAATGACAAAGTTTAGGATGCAGACATCTATGTGTCACAGACTGCCATGAGAAGAACATGCCACGATCACTTCAGAGGGTTTACCACAAGATTCAAATTAGTAGTAAGTCTTGAGAAAAAAGCAACACAACACAAACCAGAAAACCTGGTTACAGTTTGCTAAAAAGTACACAGAAAATTCTTGCCAAAGTCCTGTGGAGAGATGAGCCTGTACCAGAATGGTGAAGAGAAGAAGGTGCAGAGTCAAAAGGGGATGCTTATGATTCAGAACAGACCTCCTCCTCTGTGAAACAGAGTGGTGTGGGCATGTACAGCTGTCAGTGGAATGTCGTCACTGTTGACAGCAGCGACGTGAACCTCAGCACCCTACCTGATCAGATTCTATCCACATGCCTCAAAACGCACTGGACAGTGTTTCACCTTGCAGCACGACAGAGACCTGAAACATGCTGCCAAAGACACAGTGAATGGCTGAAAGTGAATGTTTTTGCTTGGACCAGTCAGTCACCTGACATGAACCCCACTGAGAATTCCTTTCACTTACTGTTCTCCAAACCTTGCAATCCAGGCTTGGGTGAATCCAGATGCCTTTTATGTGTCTTCCCAGACACTCATCAATTTGCAGTGCAAAGGATTAGTAACCAAGTACTACATATAAAGATTAATGAGGTACAGAGATAAAGATTCTATTAATTTGTCCAATTATTTATGATCACCAAAAATAGTGGGGCTATGTATGTACAGGAGTATTATTCCCATATGGTTCTCTCCGTTAAAGCTGACAGTCTGCACTATTACAGTTGGCTCGTTTAAAATTTAATGTGCTGGAATACAGAGAACAAAACAACAAAGGCTGTGTCACTGTCTGATTATTTATGGCTTGCACTGTAGCTGATTTCCTGCCCCCCTTACTGGAATGGAACAGTCCTCACCTCAGTAAAAAGGAGAGAATGGAGTTTTGACCTCATGGATGAACAAAAAGTTTTTTTGCAGGAGCCAGGGAGAGTTTAGAAAGTCATTAAGTTGTACCCGGAGGGTGATTCACCAGAGACATGACCCTTAACCCAACTCCCAAACACAGTCAAAGATAAGTTTTATCCAGCAGGACTACACTCTGCAGACTTTAAAACTGTTCTACCCTCACTGTGTAAATCAAGAGACAGGCTCGCCAAACCCACCACAATTGTGCCCTAGAGGACAGACAAGTCAGTGCATGCCTGCACCATTGGACAGAGACAGTGAAGGCAAAAAATCAGATTGGGATGCAGTAATTAGCTTCCATTTTGAGAAAGCTCACTGCATTTGGAGCAACAGTAGTGGGAATATTGGAATTTTGAGAGACTGTGGTAGAAAGCACACATCTAAGACACAAAGCTCTTGGGGCATTTCCTCATTGATATTTCAGTAGCCTGTTTTGGCTCTATTGATGCTAGGAAAACCATTTTCTGTTGGTTTGCTTCTGCTGCCGGATTACCTCTCCCAGAGTCAACAGTGTGGACAGTGGATGTGGTGTCAGACGATCTGAGTGAGAGCAGTAGGATGCTGATGACTTAGAGCCTGGAGTTCCCAGGAGGTGGGGGAAGTAATAACACTCACAGCTTATGTAAGATGCTTATAGTCAGCTCAGAGCAGATGTTGATAAAGCCAAGCAGACTTTTTTTGTGCTGGAGTGAAGGCGTCCCTGAATGAAGCTCCATACGAGTAAACATGACCTTTAGACCCCGACATCCGCAGGAAGGAGAGAGTCCGAACCCAGGCTATCAGATGTGAAGCCCTAAACATGAGGGAGACAAACAAGCCATCCAAAATGGAAGCTGAGAAATAGGCTCGTGAATGAGTTCAAATACCACACACACACACACATACACACACGCACAGACACGCGCACAGACACGCGCACACACATACACGCACGCACACACACACACACACGCGCACACACACACACACACACACGCACACACGCACACACGCACACACGCACACACACATACACACACACGAGTTCTGCCTGTGATATTGTGGATTAGTGGTGCAGACCTGTCCCACTCATCTGTTTGATCAGTACTGAGGAGAAGTGAATGTCAGATGATACACAAGTGCACACATCAAAAGATTAGTGAGGGATTAGAGTTGCCTTAAAACAGCTGCCCCCCAAAAGCTTTGAACTTCCACAAGTTTTTCCATCCCCATGTGTCTCTCAAACCTATGCTTAGACATCACAGACAGCACTTTAGTTCAAACACAGTGAGATGTGTTAGATTGCGAGTGTGAACAGATTACGCTTATGCTCACCGGGTTATATGTTTGCTGGAAACTATAGGATTGAATTTGAAGTTGTTTCAGCTGGAACTGTTATATTTCCTTCATGTCATCCTTCAGTCATGCGATTGACCATATCTAGATAGATGTGGGCTAAGGAATATGACATTATACACAGACAAGCTGCATGTAGTATGCACCTCCTAATGATTATAATGTGGCTCTTGTTCTCATAGACCACTGATTTTTGAATTAATAACCTGCTGAACAAACACACAAAGCTCTTGCATAAATGTACCTACATGAGTCCTATAATCTTACCGCAGTACTTGACCTACTGTCAACACACTCTATCATTTGCTTAGTCTATAACCGGAGACCTGCTCTCATCAGTTTGTGTCTGCACAGCTGGAAATGGTGACAGCTGCACACACTGGAGTAATTTTCCACTCCTTTCAGCTCAGGAGAGAAATCCAAGTTATTGCTGTTTATATATATAACCAAGAATGTTTGTGCAAAGTCTCCCGCATTACTTGCTCTGTCCACCGGCTTGCGCCTGGAACAGCGTTAGCATTCCTCCCTGAGAAACTGGGTTGCTCTGAAAGGCTGTGGCAGTTGGAGAGCATCCACTTCAGTGAGTCAGAGGCAGGCATGTCTCTGTCACATGTGACTATTCATTTATTTAAGACAGCAGCTTTTGTGGTTGAAAATGAAAAGGCTTACCAACCCCCCCCCCACCAAAAAATAAATGAAACTCTGCATATGAACATCAAGTTAGCCAATTCCCTGTGCACTCAATTTTCATGCATTGTTAGAAGGTGTTTGCAGCCATTGTTAGAAGGTTATCCCAGGGCATTCTTAATACATTCTGACTATGTTTCATTCTTCTTTGAAGCCAAAGCTAAAGCATGCATGATGCTCAGAATGCTCTAGATCTCAGTGTAATTTACTGCCACGGTTCCACAAAAATGCAAGGAGTGTGCAGTAGCGCAGTCACCTCTGCACATTCCTCACACACAGCCCTTTACACGATTAGGACCATGCAGGAACTGGGACGCTATTCCAACAATAAATTTCCCAAGCACATGGGTCCACTTTGAAACAGCCCATCAGAAAAAAATCAAGTGTAGGGAATTGATCTTAGGTTAATTACCACTAAGCAAACAATTACTTAAATGCAGAGATAGCAATGAGTGGCATCTACATTTGGTCCAAGATAAAGCAGATTTAGGGGCAGTGGTGTAATTGTTGGAGGTAGCCGATCAGTTGGCCAAACACTCATGTCAAAGCTCTTTCCTTCAAAGTCATGAGACCTTTCAGAAGGGTCCACGTGAGCCTTTTTCCTCATGTGGCATCATATGGGAAAAAAGGGGTTGGAAACAGATGTTATTGTTAAGTGTAAATGATGGAGTTAGACATTCATTTTGAATATTCCTCTCATAATGCAAGTGCATGCTGTGTTGAATTTAACATTATACTAATTTAAAATATTTAGAAGAAACAAAGTGCTTCGAGTCACTATGTTACTAACTGGCACATTGGAATTCATGCCTAGGCTGCTCTCTGTCCTATCTATGCATGCTTGCAACTGGTGTTGGATCACCTAGTCAGTTTACATAATGTGAAAACCGAAAGACTGCACTTCGACTCATGGTAACATGGTAACACACACCCTGTGACCTTGGCAACGCATTGCACAAAACCTAAAACTGTCTCATATTACAGTGTTGGTAAGGGGGAGCATGTCTGTGTAATCAGTGGTGTTAAATGCTGCTTTACCACCAATGTTTTTGAAACACGACCTGTTTTAAAACTGTGTTCACTGTTGTTTCTATTTCCTGTAATGGCGGTAATTAAAAAGCCTGTCTAGACTGACGATGGAGCACTTAAGGAGCAGGATAAGAGAGTTGGCTCCTGGGTACAGCAAAGCCGCTGCCCACTCCATTTTCACTGTAGTCAAAGACTGTAAAAGAAGAACTGTAATACATCCCTAAAACTAGCTCCAAAACCACTTTAATCCGATCCAGGAATGTTTTTGACCCAATCTCTGGAATTTGTTTTGGCTAACTAAACCATAATTACTACCTCTGATATTTGAAAAGAGTTGTAAACAATAGGACTCAAAATGATTCAGAATGACTATGTTCAAAATATTTATTCCAAATTCGTTCATTTGCAACATTTGTAAGCCTTTGACTGGCCACACGGCACATGTCTCAGATGACCCAGGTGTCTGTTGGCCATGGAATGCCCCTGCTGGTGCTCTGCATCGGACTACTGATGCTAATGTGTGCAAGATGGGCTGAGCCATTCAGAGCCCCTTACCCTGAGGAGGAGCTGGACAGACATGACTCCCGAAAAGACACAGACTACCACAGAGACCCCAGTTACAAGGAGTCAAGGTACATAGAAAATGTAACATTTCGGTTCACAATGGCATTAACAACTTATCACAATGAATGAGATTCATTCATAACACAATGAGCTGTACTCTAAAGTTTTTCGAATTTCCTCCATTGTGAATATTGTATGCTAAGAAAGCTGATGATCAAGGTATTAATGGTACCAGAGACACTGACACAGTGTCTTTCGCTCCTACAGGGACAGCAGGAGAACAGAGGAGTGCCGGCGATGCTGTGACCCAGGGGAGGAGCCCCTACAGTACGGCAGCCCTTACCCACAATACCAGGTGGTTCCACAGATAAACATCACTATTCTCAAAGGTACAATATTTATGCCTAACAGTAAAACCTGGCCGAACTCTCCAGGGCTAAAAATAAGGCATTCAATCACAGACCTATTCAGTAAAGCAATGGATTACATATTGTTGTCCATTGCATATTGTTTTCATATGTAACAATTACATATTGTTATCCATTTGTTTCATTTTTCTTTTTTTCTTTAGCTAATGGGATAGGTCAGGTTTAGGATAATGTTTTTATGACAATGCTTAAAGGTGTAACTGTAAAGACAGGCACCAGGCTTGGTTAACCAAGAATAAGGTACAATAAGTCAAAATGTATTTTGCAGAGGAAATGGCATGTTATTGTCCAAATATTCTGGTAAAACCAACTAGATAATTAAACATTTTAGGACTGTTAAAAAGTTAAAGAATATGTTTTGAATAAAGATTTGTTGTTTGCCTTATGTCTATTAAGACTGCAGTAACACACTAAATCACAATAAAGACTTCATAAAGACAAGCCTCCCAGCACATACACAAACCTAAGCATGTACTTCAAGCACTTTGTTTGACGTATCCCTCCTGTAGCCTATTAAAGTTCCCTGCATCATACAGGAGAAAAGGGAGAGAATGGCCAGCGAGGATCTTATGGAAAGGCAGGCAAGATGGGGCAGATGGGCCCCAGGGGACCCCTCGGCCTGAAAGGCGCCAAGGGCAACGTGGGCCCGCAAGGAAATGCCTGCAAGTCCTACTTTGCTGCCTTCTCCGTGGGCCGTAAGAAAGCGCTACACAGCAACGACTACTACCAGACGCTGGTGTTCGACACGGAGCTCGTCAACCTGTACGGCCACTTCAACATGTTCACGGGTAAGTTCTTCTGCTACGTGCCAGGGATCTACTTCTTCAACCTGAACGTGCACACGTGGAACCAGAAGGAGACGTACCTACACGTGATGAAGAACGAGAAGGAGACGGCCATCCTGTACGCGCAGCCCAGCGACCGCTCCATCATGCAGAGCCAGAGCCTGATGCTGGAGCTGGAGGGCGACGACGAGGTGTGGGTGCGCCTTTACAAGGGCGAGAGGGAGAACGCCGTCTTCAGCGACGACTTTGACACGTACATCACGTTTAACGGTCACCTCATCAAAGCCAAGAGCGAAGGCTAGCGGGCCTTAGCCGTGTGTGTATGGGCATAAAACGTATCCAAGAGTGCTGTTTTTTTTTTTTTAAAGAAAATCATTTGTATTGAACGTATAGTATATACTGTATATAAGAAGCGCTTCTCAGTTTATGTAATATAATTATAGAGCGATTTAATTATGAAGTGAACCGACAGATATCAGGTGCTCTACGAACATAAAGCTAAACGCTGAAGGAGCAAGCCAGACTTCAAAAATGACCTCGGGACATCCGTTTCCACACGTGAATGATGCCGTGCTTTGCTGAGAAAGTGTGATGCTATGTTAGTGGTGGTCAGCCCTCATCATCCATAAATCCAATATGACAATGGACACAGACCAGTGTGTTAGCATATGTTTTGGGGAAACACAATGAGAATTGGCATGGTTTATACGTGATGTGGTTTATTTGATTTACCTGCAGAGCCTGGGTCCTGGCTCTGTCCTATCTCCCATTCTCAGGACACGGGGGATGACACGAGGGAGGAAATGAATTACTAGCAGTGTGATAGCAGCTCTGCCTCTCCGGCTCCAATAATATAAGCTACAAATAACAATGAACCAAATCCTTAAAAAGGAGATACTCTAGCTTTATAAAACATCAAATCGAGACTTTTAAAGTACACACAAACACACCACATATTCATTATTGTCATTATCTTGCACTAGTCTGAGAGAAATGGTGGAGTTTAATTATCAAAAGGTGCTCTGATCATTTACGATACAGTTTTGATGGTACTGTTGAACAATATTCTTATTATATTCTTTTATGTCTAGCAGGTTTCTACAATATGCATATTTTTATATTCTCATTTGTATGTTTACAGTGTCTGAAAGCCTGTAAAGGACTCGTTTTAGGAATAAGACAAAGGCAAAATCTGAAATGATCAAACATTATAGGCATACTAGTCAGTTAATCTGTTTAAAAGTAGAATTATTAACAATTATTTAATTGAATAGGTGAAAATGTCATCCCCCCCCCCCCCCCCCAAAAAAAAGCTTCAACATTTTGTTTGTAAAAAAAGTCCCTGAGATGATGATGCCCATGAGTGAACTGTGGTTTATACAGGAAATGTTTAAGAGAAGAGAAATGGAGGCCTCAAGAGAAAGACGCACTTTTATTGTCAACAGCTGTAAATGTCCTTTTCTTCCTACTGACATTAAAGTGACTCTGTATGTTACAGGGCCCAGTTTTAGCCTCCCGTTAGATGTTCAGGGGCTCTATGGCACATACAAATGTGATGCACAAATAAACATTTTCAAATAATACAACAAATAAAGGAAGGCCACAAAACCTTGGCATAGTGTATCAGTGTGCTAGGCTGTTTGTGGCTGTGTGCGGGTGTGTCCGTATTTCCTCTGGACTGGTTGGCCTGTGAAATGACCCAGAGGATTGTTTTGGCCTGAGAAGTCTGTTGAACTAATGCTGGTCCAGTTCTTTCATACCCTGCCCCGGCAAAGCCCAGCAACAGCAGGAACTCAGAGCACACTTAAAACCTTTTTCATTCACCTCTGGCTCGAACTGCTTTATGTACACCACAGTAGCTTTAATCCTGCGATTATCTGTGACACATAGATATTTAATACTACAATTATTATATTACAATAACGTATCACAGTCATGCATGTTACATGTGATGGATTTAAGTGTTTGTGGGTGAGAAGTGTACTTCTGCAGTCCAGATGTTAATGCTATGTGTTAAACACGATTAGCTACCTATTGCTCTATGTGAAAGTGACCCTGGATTTTTCAGGTTTCAAAAAACTGCTAGCCTAACAATTTCATTTCACATCACTGATATATATCCTTTTGTAGCTTTTGTCCTGCTTGTGCTATTTAACTTTTAAAGCCTTAGCTATTCTTTGTAAATATTTTGTCACCCTCTTGTGGTTACTAAATTGGTTACAACACATTTTTCAAAATGCTGATCTGGGTACATTTGAATGAGTTTATGTATCAGGAAGGGGATTATTTGCAGATATCTGAGCTCTGTCTCATCACATAAAATAGTGGCTATTTGCTGCTTGTTTGGTTCACAAGAGTGCATATATTTCATGGTTAAAAATATGATCCAAACAATACTCTGATAGGCAAGTCCAATTAAATGCTACCTGTTAGTTATCCTTGTGTTTTTCAAATTCTGGATTTTATATCATTTATAAATAATGTAAATTACTTTGATGTGACATAGCATGGAAATAATATAAGTGAAATTTAAAATATTTTACCAAACACACACAGTGTTCTGGATTCAGAGTATGTTAAAAATGTTGGTGGGTTTTGTGAAATGAGAATGAAATGCTTTGAGACTATGAAATTGTACAAAAGGCTTCCACAGAACAGAACAAAACAGTGACTTTTAGTGAGTACTTTAAGAAACAATAATGATAATACTTGGGAAAGAACAGAACAAAGAATATTTAAATGTTTAAATAAAACCCCATGAATCTTTTTTCTCTAAACACAGTGACACATGCAGGATACATGTTTTCTAAGAATAAAGTTAGAATTATTTTTGTTTAAACTCTGAAAGTACGTTTATAGCTTGAAAGCAATGAAAGCGAAACTACAGTCGTTAGTTAGCTGGTCCAGTTGCAACTAGAAAAAATAAAGCCTTCTGATGCCTGGCAGTGGTTTCTGTGTCCAGTCCATTAAGAACAGTGGCTGTGTAGATGCTGATGTGTGCTTGTCTCCTGATGAGCCTTTATCTAGATGATAATGGGCCATCAGATGGTATAAAGGGGCCCAAAAGCATGTTTGCTCCACAAGCAAGCATTTTCTGCAGACTCATCAACAAAGGCCCACTTTCCGGAGCTTTCTGCTTCCTTTTAGGTGTCTTCCGAGAGCACTTTTCGTTTAAGCCAGTTAAGGTAATGCTAACTCTGCGCATCTGTGCTACTGATCCTCTTTGACAGTGAGAGAGACAGAAAGAGAGAGAAAGAGAAGGGGAGAGAGAGAGAGAGAGAGAGAGAGAGAGAGAGAGAGAGAGAGAGAGAGAGAGAGAGAGAGATGAATCAGATGCTGGGTAGGATGCCAGTGGAAGTTACTGCTTGGCCAGCTCTGCGGTGAGCAGATTTATGGTTGGCTTCTGGTCTTGGCTCTCCCACAGCCTCTCAAATTAGATTTTCAGTACAAGCCCTGGAGCACTGCCACTTAGCCACTAGCAAGAATGAGCTTCAAATGTTACACAGAAAAGGGAAAAAAAAGAAACGACCAAGCATCTTTTCCCTCTGATTCTTTGGCTTGTGCCCTTGATGAAGATATGTAATCTGATTTTAAAACCTTTAACTAGAAAGCTGAATGTTGTATGAATAAGCCATGAAGCTGCATTAGCAGCTCTGGAAAAAATCAACAGAAGGTCTAAAGAAAGCCCAGAGCCAAGCAAAACGCACAACCCAGTGAAATGGCCGGAAATGGTGATGGTTCTGCTGAACGGAGGTCATATGGGCTAAAATCGATCAGTCAGAAATTATTTCCTCTCATTAATTCTCTATTTCCAGTGGGTGCTTATGGTTATACAGCATGCATTTTATTGTTTTTCATTTCTTTTTATTCTCAAAAAAGTGCACATTTACTGATTTTACATTTTTACATTTCAGATCTTTTTTTTTTTTTTATCACAGTAGCTTTTGCAATAGCTTTAATCCTGCACAAAGTGTAATACAAATATTGATATACACTCACAGGCCACTTCATTAGGTACAGCTGTTCAACTACTTGTTAATGCAAATATCTAATCAGCCAATCACATAGCAGCAACTTGGTGCATTTAGGCATGTAGACATGATCAAGGCAACCTGGTGAAGTTCAAACTGAGCATCAGAATGGGGAAGAAAAGCGATTTAAGTGACTTTGAATGTGGTGCAGTTATTGGTGCTAGATGGCATGGAGTATTTCAAAAACTGCTGATCTACTGGGGTTTTCACGCTCAACTATGCATGAAAATGACTTGTTGATGTCAGAAGAGAACGGCCAGATTGGTTTGAGCTGATAGAAAGGTAACAATAACTCAAATAACCACTCGTTATAACCAAGGTATGCAGAAGAGCCTCTCTGAATGCACATGTCAGACCGTGAAGTAGATGGATGACAGCAGTACAAGACCGCATCACGTGCCTCTCCTGTCAGCTAAAAACTGAAGCTACAGTTTGCACAGGCTCACCAAAATTGGACAGTTGAATATTGGAAAAACATTAACTGGTCTGATGAGTCTCGATTTTTGCTGCAACATTTAGATAGTAGGGTCAGAATTTGGCATAAACAACAGGAAAGTATGGATCTATCCGTTCTTGTATCAACAGTCCAGGCTGGCTGTGGTGGTATAATGGTATGTGGGATATTTTCTTGTTCCACTTTGGGCCCCTTAATACCAATTGAGATTTGTTTAAACACCACAGCCTACCTGACTATTGTTGCTGACCATGTCCATCTCTTTATGATCACAGTGTACCCATATTTTGATGGCCACTTCAGGAGTATAACATGTCATGTCACAAACCTTAGATCATGTCAATGACCTCACTGTACTCAGATGGCCTCTGCAGTCACCATATCTCAATCCATGTGTGGAATGGGAGATTCACATCCTGGATGTGCAGCCGACAAATCTACAGCAACAGATTGATGCCGTCCTTACAATAAGGACCAAAATATTTCAGGAATATTTCCAGCACCTTGTTGAATCTATGCTATGTAGAATTAAAGCAGTTCTGAAGGCAAAAACTGGTACAATCTGGTACCAGCAAGTTGTACTTAATAAAGTGGCTGGTAAGTGCCATTCTGAATGAAACACTCTATAGTTTACATTAAGTGCAGTGGAGAGACATTCACAGTTCAGTAACAATCAGCTGAAAGCAACCTGTGTAGCCGATGCACCTCTTGCTTAAGGGCTTCGGTGTAAATATTCTTTTCCAGAGATTGACAAAGGTGGGCAAAAAGCATGTTACCAGACACTTCATGTGTACTAGCTGCACGCTGCATGAATAAGGTCATTTGGCTGTGACCCACAAGCCTAGACTTAACCAACTGGACATGTCTGTCAATTCAGCAGTTTTTGGGCTAAAATATTTCTCTTTTTCAAATTTGATTTGATCTTTAACACAATGAAGGAGTGCAACCTGCAAATAAACCACCGAGAACAGAGCTGATGAAGGAAGGGAACTGACTACCAAGACAGATCAAACTCTGTTTTTACATGCTTCTTTTTTACAGTTTCTAACTGGTTATCCAAGCCTGATTTAATTCTACATTCTATATTGCCTGTGTGTTCACAAGCACATTAAACAACAGTAATCCACTTCTCCAGTGCTTTGAGTCCCTCTAAATGGATGATCCAAGCTTGAGTGCAGATGTAGAAGGATGTGTGGCACTCTCCAGCCAGCTGCTTGATCTCTCGGGCCTGCATGAGCCCAGCCCAAGGTCTTTGCCTGGTTATTTCTCTGTTCCCAGAGCTGCGCTTATATTGCCGGTGCATTGTTGAGCTTGCCAGCTTATCTCTAGCCATCTGAGATCGTCTGACCTTCTCCTGCCATTTCGTGTGCCCGTCCGCTCTCCCCTGCTCTGCTTACACCCCCCCCCCCCCCCGGGCTCCCTCTGACATCGGACTTTGTTTTGCTGCTTTTCACTTGCCCTCGTGGGTGCCCCTCTGCCTCCCTGCCTCATTGCCAGTCTCGCTCTGTGAACCTATCTGTCTCTCTCAGGCTTTACTGCCACTGAGGCTGGGGGTTGGAAGGGGTACGGGCGGTGGGGGGGGGGTGGGTGTTAGCTGGAGGAGGGAGAGCTAAAAGCTCTGTGCGAAAGCCAGCAAAACGGTCCAGCTGTAACCTATTTCCATCACTCTCCACCCATATAACAGCCATTACCCCTCCCCAGGCCCACCAGAAGACGAGCTAAGCACTTTTCAGAGGAGAGAGGACAATTTGTGCTCGCTGGAGTGACTCACCTGTCGACGGCGAGTCCTTGAAGTCCTGTGCTGGTGTGCTGGCATCTGTTTTCAGGGGCTGCTCGCTGCCATCAATTCCCCACACGCGCTCAGGCTAGGCTTGTGTGAAGAGACATGGAACTGAGTGCATTAGGAAGCCCCTCTCCAGTCACTCACACACTGAGCTCTTCTCCACCAGTTCACCTCTTCACTGTTCTAAGGCTTTCAGTGAAGTCAGTTAGAGAAGGGAAGTATATATTTTCCTGTCTTGGCAGACATGTGTTTTCACAGCTACTGAATATACAGTGACGGCAGCATATCTTTAAACATCACCTGCAGCTGAACCACAAAACCAACCTAAATACACCATCATTAACTAAATGAACGATAGCCTGATTTAACACGCCTAAGGCTTAATACCCACATCCGTGCATAAGCTCCTGTGAACCAGTGATGACGACGCCTAGTCCTGAAGGACCAGATTACAGCAGTTTGCAGTCTCCTGGCTACAGCACTCCTCGTTCAAACAATTAAGGAGTGATAATGAGCTGATTCACTGAATTAGGTATATTACAGCTTTAAATGCAACTGGGACCGCACAGACCAACTGTGACTCTCAATAGTGTCTTACTACTGAATGTCCACTTGATGGCACACTTGGCTGCATATGATACTGGCTGTCCTGAAGACTGAGCAGCAGCTTCTCTCCCCACCATGGCCCTGAATCGGTGCAACATTCTATTTTTGGAGATTTTCATATTCAGATCGTCTTCTGTGCAGGCTCGGTTTACTGGGGGGGTGTCGGGGGGGAGAGTGAGATGCTGTGTTATTCAGAAAGTTCAAGTGCGGTGAAGCAAGCAGACCAATACGAGCCTGAGACACATGCAGACAAACACCTATATCAACAACATCAACAGGACTGCGAGAACACGTTCACGTGATCTCGCTCGCGGGTTGTCTCTGTGCGACACGTCAAAAGCACCGTAACCTTATAGCAGCCGCACGTGTAAGGAGATCAGGGAGGACGAAGAAAACGGCTACGCCTTGGTCTGACTTGGTCTGCCCACTGGTCACAAGTTAACGTCAAAATCTCAAGGGACTTTATTAATAAGCAATCTAGCGGTGAGACTGCCATAAAAATTAATTATGCCTCCTGCAGAATATTCATATGGGAATAGGATCGAATTGGCTTAGGTGAAGAACGTATTATTTTCCGAATGTAAATGAAGATACACTCCTCCTCCAATATACTGTGCATCTCTACATCCCTGGAAGCTGGCCTTACAGATTTAAATACATACAGCCCAGGAGGGTCTGGGTAACATTAGTGGGGCTAGTATGTATACACGTGCCAAATTGCTGGTATGATCCGGTTAAACTTGGCTTTCCTGCAGTGGCAGAGAGGCGCAGGCCTGCAGGTTGGGCTCTAACCCCCAGAGGGACTATAGAACGGCCATAACAGCACACCATGCATATTCTATATCTCACGGCCACAAGCAATATCAATTTTTAATTTGACGCGCACTTTGAATATGTCGAGGCATATTTATTAGCACATGCCAATATATAATAAATAATCTACCTTTGAAGCCTACTGGCAGCATGAATGTTTCATGGAGAATGTACCTAAATGCACTGCGGCATTTTCAAGCAAAATCCTGTGGCCTTAATTTTTATGATGCTTTATTATACATTAAAGATTGAACTCTTGCTCGCCCGTGTCAGGAATGACAGAGAGGACGAGGGCTACACGAGCCTGTTCCCCGGCGGACTCCCCGTCTCTGGTCCTCCTCCATCTCTGCTAATGACACGCAATCAAAATCCCTCATTCTTGCTGCCTGCCTCTGCATGTGTAATGGTCAAAGTCTGCAATATGCCACTGCTGCGCAGCACACAGCAAAATGGAATTAACCCATACAGGATTAAATCGAATGACATTCCATTTCTTATCAAACTCAATATCTAGGATTCATCTTCACTCCACATGAGCTCATGCGCCGCTGCTGTGTTTTCACAGCGAACACTGGATATGCCTGTTGAAATGTGAGCGAGTTTACATGTGCTTGAAACGCACGTAATAAGGGCCCATGATCTGCAGAGGTTGTGAGCTGTGTTTATTTCCTGCTGAACACCGAATGCATTTCAGCCCGTGTCATCAGTTCCGTTCGCGGTGACTTAAGGTGATGTGGTGTATCTTTAGCTTTTTAACAGGGCTTGGCTGTGATCTTGTAGCACTGTGTTCCCTGGTGCCTTAGTGGGGACAGCACAGAGCGAACTCTCCTGCAGTCACTCCGAACATCCCACTGCCACTGCTCTCTCAGTACCAGCTTTATTTCCATAGCACAGACCCTGGGAAGGTACTGCAGAGAGCAGCTGTGTGTGTGTGTGTGTGTGTGTGTGTGTGTGTGAGAGAGAGAGAGAGAGAGAGAGAGAGAGAAAGAGAGAGAGAGAGAGAGAGAGAGCAGCATGTGGGAGACAGGGAAGGTAAAAAGAGTAAAAAGCTAGAGGTAAAAGAGTAAGACTAGTAAGGACACTGCCAAACGAAAGAAATGAAGGAAGAGAGAGTCTGTAAAACGGAGAGAATGAGATAAAAAGAGGGAGAGACAGAGAAATACTCAGAAAGCTGAAGGGGTATTTGTTGCTTGAGTGACTGAGGTCTCAGCTGACCTACGACCCCTCTTACAGCTAAGCTCTAAGAGAGATCTGCTAACACGACTTTTGTCTGCCCCTGGGCCTGAAAGAATGTCACCCTGCCTCCCTTTCTCCAGCATGGCACAATTAAACATTAAAAGCCACTCTAGGGAGGGCACTTCTATGGAGCAAAGTGTGAATGATTAAAAGTTTCTCAGTTTTCAGACATAATTGTATTTGGCAAAGGGAGATGTCATGGAAGATCTCCTTGGGCACCCTCAATCAGATTTTAACATTCCACCAGTCTGTCATTTAAGTCAACAAATATTTACATTAAAAAACCATTAGAGGTCCCCTTCTCTCTTGACGAGGCATCTCCAAGGTGCATTTGGCCAATTTTTCCACTTGCGCGATCCCCTTTTAATTGCGGCCGATTAGAGCCTTGGGACATGGGGAGAGTGGGGCAGTGGTCCCGTGACTGTAGAACTATAAAACGTTTATTGGCCGCTCCTGCACTATGGTCACAGGCTCACGACGAGGGAATAGCTAGTACACAGCAGGGAAGCGTTAAAGCAGGCCTCCCCCTTTTTTTTAATGAACCTTTTATGGGTGTTCAAACAGCAGAATAGGCTCTTTTAATGGGTCGCCCACCCAGATGCCAGCACTTTGTCCTGTCCCTCCGGCATCCCCTCCCCCCACATCCCTTCATTAATTGGTCCAGTAAAGGCACGCGGGCACCGGCACGCCGCCCGCTGTGCGTAGCGTGGAGAGCAGGGCCCCTCGCCGTGCGTTCCGAGCTTCGCTTGCTCGCACCCCCTCCGTTCTGTGGCAGATGCCACTGTTTGGCCTTAATGGCGAAGACTTCCGACTTAATTAACACGGAATAATTAAGCGGATAAACATGCGGAGCGGGCTCGCAGAGCGGGGGGGGCGGGGGGTGGGGGGGTGGGGGCAGGCGCTGCCTGCCACCAGCCACGTATCCCGGACTTCGCCATCCATCGTCATCTCCACCTGGAGTAGCCACTGTGTTTCTAACAGGACTGAGCAGGAGAGTGAGAGTGCTGAGGGAGCGCTCTTCACAGGGTACATCTGAAAACCTGATGAGATCCACTTTAGAGTGGGTGCACACGGCAAAAGCTCTTTCTGACTGGAGTGTTACTCCGAGCAGCACCGTGTTATCTTTGTGTTAGCTTATTGAATCAGCGAGAATCTGTGTGTGCGTGTGTGTGTGTTGTGTGGTCTCCTGTAGGAGTTCTGCAGGGCATTACCCATGCTCACCAGGTCTCTTGCACTTCTTCTACCATCCTAAACTCTGCCAAGGGAGAATGTTGAACAATAAAAGCATATTGGGAGGAAGTGAATATATTTGCCGGTTCTGGGGGCCCCTAATCGCTCACATATAAATGATGAGTGCGTGTCACTGAGGAGTCCTGCGTAGTAGTGTGGGCTCAGGCAGCCAGAGAAAGAGGGGAGGCAGGGCTCCATCTCAGAGTTTGCTTCTACACCCCCTCCATCTCCCTGCACAGCATCCGCCAAACACCTTGACGTGCACTTCATCACCGCTCCACTACCTCCAACGCATCTTCTTCCCCCCCACCAAAAAAAAAAGAAAAGGGAGGGAAGAGGCCATTGTGTATGAGGAGTAGATGTGGGCATGTACGTGAGCAGACGTGAGCACGTACGTGAGCGGACGTTGCCTATGGAGGAGCACACGTGAGCATGTACATGAGCGGACGTTGCCTATGGAGGAGCACACGTGAGCATGTACATGAGCGGACGTTGCATATGGAGGAGCACACGTGAGTACGTACGTGAGTGGATGTGAGTATGTTTGTGAGCAGACGTTGCGTACGAGGATCAGACGCGTGTGTGATTATGTGCTAATGTTCCTCCTCCCTGCACTGGGTTTTTTCTCTCTCTCTCTCTCTCTCTCTCTCTCTCTCTCTCTCTCTCTCTCTTTTTGCGCTTCTCCAGCAGGATGATGAATAATGAGTGCAGCTAGCTGTAGCAGCGGTAGGGAGGCAGTCCAGAAGGAGCTGCCGCCATTCACAAAGTCCCTTATCAAAACATGCGGATGTGCACCTAGACGTGTTGAGGCTCTGCTCTGCCGGGACTGAGGGGCCACCCCTGCCCCTCCCACGCAGCCCAGCAACCTTGCTAATTAATGAAGCTACATGCTCGTTTGCCGTCAAACAACAAGTGCGCACCACCAGAGCAGGGCCGCAACAACTCCCTTCCAAACACACACACATACGCACACACACTACATGAGCAAATGCAAGCACGCGCATATATGCAGGCAATCACATACATACAAATGTGCATGCAATTGGACTATTCAACACAAGAGACTCAAGATTGTAATATAGTTTCAGTCCCTGGGCGTGAGAGTGGGTTTATATATAGATCTAGGTGTTTGTACATAGGGTACATTGAGGAATTAAAGCCTGGTGTGTTTGATTGATCAGTATAATCTCCCTGTCTGCAGATAGTGCTCGTGCCCTTACAGAACCAGTCCGACATGAAGAACCACCCAGCCCCTGGACCGCTGTTCATTCAACGCATAAACTTGACACATGTTCATGATGAACTCACATAATAAAGCAAGGCCTAGGGCTGAGGGTATCGCTGGGCTGCTCGTCACCATAGTTACAATATTCTCCCATAATTAGTATCTCTGCTCTCTCTCCTGCATCGATTTATATGATCTCCTTAAACAGCTGTAAGGAACAGAAAAAGCCGCAGAGGAACTCTGAGCCTTTGAAGGGAAAATTGAATGGGAGAAAGCAAAGAATAGGAGCGAGTGAGAGACAGAGAGAGAGAAAGAAAGAGAGCATAAAGAAGACAACAACAATAGTGCAACAAACAAGCCCTGGCATTATTGTACGATTGCATGCTTCCATTTTAAATAGGCATTCTGTAAGGCAGCTGAAGTTGTATTGAATGTGACTGAGATAGATGGGTTGCCTTAAATAGAACTATTCCTCACAACCAGGAGTAAACACAGCTAATACTCACAGGGCCTTCTTTACTCTCTCACACACACACACACACACACACACACACACACACACACACACACACACACACACACACACACACACACACACACACACACACACAGGGCTAGCCTCTCAGATGTAACAAAAGCACACATGTACGGTATATATAAAGGAATGCCACAATTGTGCAATAGAGCCACTTCCCTGACATTGCTTGTAACCAAACTACTAGTAACTAATCAGACAAAACAACCTCAAAACATGTGCATAGTGTAGATTACTCTTGCAGCTCTTATTGTCCCCACAAGCTGTTAACGAAATATCAAACCAGACAATGCAGACTGAGTGTCAAGAGGTGAAAACTAACAAGAGAGCAGAAGTGAAATGAATACAATCCATGTCCATTCCCTCTTTCTTTATTTTCCATCTCCTCCACTAAGCAGTTAGCTGGCAGTAGATCAGCAGTGTTGCAGTAGTGTGTTTGTGGCGGGATTTGGAGACCTGTAGGCAGAGCACACACTGGGGAGCCATGGTGTTTGCTCTTGTGTCTGGAGTGTGAGTGGGTGAGACTGAGAAAGAGCGTGCGAGAGAGAGAGATGCACAACAATAGAGCAGTGACGGCAGATTAGTGAAGTCTCAGACCAAAGGTGTGGAGACGAAAACTGACCTGTGTTTAACGAGAACTACTGGGAAAAAATATAGCAGCTAGCACTAGGTGGAGGGAGTATTTGCGGATATATATATATATATATATATATATATATATATATATATATATGAACAAACAGACACACAAACACAACTTATACACTTTTGTTGTGTGTGTTCTAATATATAAAACACACACACACACACGCACATATGTGTGTGGCATAACAAGCGTTTTGTTTACCTCACGACCAAACCCTCCATCTCTCCCGTCAAGCCCAAGGTAAACGTTTGCTCTCGTTTGAGGCCGTAATCTTCTTCATGTGCCTGAATGGAGCTTCCACTTGTCCCCTTTTACTTCACCTGCTTGTCTCTTAGCTCCAATTTGCCACAGCTGCACATCTAATTGAAGTCATCAGTCCTTAGGCCCAGTAAACTGACACGGAGGTGGATGAAGAATTTAACAGACCTGAAAGACCTTTTCTGGGACTACCTCAAAGAAACATTTACTATTTTCTAAATAAATAATACCTACAAAGACATTTAGTTTAAATAGTCTTATTTCTGATATCCCCTCATTCTGAAAAAAAAGCACTTTTAATAATTCCTGTTGAACAGATTAAAACAAAGCATAGAACTACACCCCATAAATTATTTATGTGAAAATCTTTATTTCTCTGAACGTTATTTTATTTCTCTAAAAGTGAATTCCACAAATCATCATGAGCAAACGTATGCACTATAAATCTCTAGCCAGAGTGCAGCGTGTCACAAGGTGTCTAAACTCACTTCCACTTGCACTGACCTCTGGTGTAATGTGGTGACAGTGAGGATCTTGACGATTGCTCTTATCTAACAGTACGGCGAGCTGCAGAAATAGGTGAAGCTTACTGGCCCGGCTGCCTCTCACACTATAACCCCACCACATGACAGCCACCACATAACTGCTTCGAAAGAGAGCCCTTTAGAACCATGGATTTATATTGTGGAATGAATTACCAAGTATAATTAAAGCCTTAATCTCCTTTTTCCCCTCAACAAAACAATTTTGTACGAACCCAGAGAAGCAATCCAAAATTAATTTACCGCACCACTGATTAGTATTAATGCTTTGCCAGTTTTTTTTTCCTGCTGTTCTCTCTCTCTCTCTCTCTCTCTCTCTCTCTCTCTCTCTCTCTCTCTCTCTCTCTCTCCCTCTCTCTTGCTCACTTGTGTGGTCCTCAGATTAAATGATAGGCTTTGTTGTAACATATGATATTCACGTGTAATTACCATGAGCCCAGCGGCACACAGGGGCTAGCAGGCATGTACTCTTAATAGCCTTCACCCCAGGAATGGCAGTTTTTGTCTCTGTGTCAGCAGGGGCTGGCTTAAGCCACCAGGCTGAAAGCCCACACACTGGATCTCCCTTCCATAAAGGAGCCTGTTCTTCTTCGTACCAGCCAAGAATGGCTCCTCCTGACTATGCACTGGGGACAATAGTACATGGGTAAAGAGACTCAAAGTTCTGCTGTGGAGGTCTTCCAGATATTGACGAACAGGAAGAAAAAGTGCCAATATGTGTAAATGTAGAATGTGCCCTGGAGGTTGAGACTGCCAGTCTCTGGGCATTTTCAAAGGCTGACCTGACCTGTGAAATGCAGTGGGTGCGGGTAGTCAGAACTGCAGCTACTTGCACCTGCTCCTGAAACTCACTAAAGAGGGATCAGAGAGGCTCATTGTTCCAAAGTGCCAAATAGTTAGCCTGTGTAATTCTAACATAAATGAAAGGGAAGTGCAAGAGCGAGAATGGGGGTGGAGTTTGGCGTATCAGCCCCCCCAGCACACACACACACACACACACACACACACACACACACACACACACACACACACACACACCTGGTGAGGGCATTTTTTTTTTATCCAGTCCCTAAGGTGATCTCTAGCAGAGATGTAAAGCCTAGTTTGATTGAGCTAGGCTCTTCATAGTGTGTGTAACGAGGGGATGACAAAGTACTGAGGCTTGGGATCGATGTGGAGAGTGAAGCCCTGTTTGTTAGAGCAGGTGTGCCCATGCCTTCACCTTGTTTTGGAGGACAGAGGGGAGGGATCGATGGCGCGTTTGCCTTGTGTAGGTAAATGATAGTTGTGAAGATGGACAGGTACACTCTGTCTTGTGGTCCTCAGGGGACAAGAAGACAAATTGGTCTAAAACCCTCATCATCGCTTTCAGCTCCGTTTCTGAGTCTTAACCTCGGCAATGTCTGCATTCAGGTGCATGGAACTTCAGGCACTCTCATCTTCCTCCAGCATGGAGCTGAAGAGTCTGTTCAAAAGGTGCTTATTGTTGTATACAATGCCATTTTAAGTTATAGCTACGGCCTTATTAAATTAACAGGGGAAACAAATTTCATAGTTTATCAGAAATGAAGGATTTGACAGATTTAGAAGACAAACGCTACTTTTCATTTATTAAACACCACTTGGCAAGCTACATAGTTTAGCTAGCTAAAACAGTAACCCGAGATAACGTAGCCTCGCCCGGATAGCCTGCCTTGCTAAGCTAATGGCCTACATTAACGATTGAGTAGCAAGTGTTGTACATGAGGGGACGGTGGTAGGCTTCAGTCTGTCACTGAAATTAAAATACTTATCCGTGTTTTCACGCGGCTCTCATGAGTCATATTATTATTATTATTTACATTTATATAGCGCCTTTCTCAAACTTTCTCTAACTGCTTTACAGACAGATGTTAGCTTTTAAAGTCACTCGCACATCGATGAGAATTCGCCATAGAATTCTCAGCAATATGTAGGTAAACCATGTAACATTATTAGATAGGTAGCTAGTTCTCGTCTACATAGCCATAGAAAAAGCGACGAGCTTTGTGACTGCGCCGTGCAGTTAAAGACCGTATCAGATTTGTTTCAGTCTTCCTGCATTTCACGGACAGTCGGATATTTGACGAGAAAAGGCTAATTTCACTGTCCGTGACAGTATTCTCATGACCGTGAATTGGGAAGTGCCCTAGTTATACCCAAGCGGCGAATTTGAGAACTTTATATATCAATAAACCTTTGCTCCATTTGTATTCATTACCGAACACACACACACACACACACACACACGTGTGAATTCCCACGAAAATAATATCAAGTACAGTTTAGTACTAATTACTCACGGTTAAATGTAGCAATGCATTTCCACATTAGAGTTCAAACATACCATACCAGTAAAAATGTATGAAAAGTTTGATACAAGCATGTCTGTAAGTGTTATTACCTATAGTTACTGTAGGAGCTACAAACACAGTAGAGATACGTAGTCCTTCGAGTACAACAAGAATTACCAACACTAAAAAGTCTCCATAACTTAGTTGAAGAAAGAAATATTTATTAATAATCATATTAATCATGATGATAATAATCATAAGATAATGATTTAATAAATAGTACTGGTTGTCTGAAGCACATTGGAAGCATACAGAAAGAGAACAACTCAAATGCAAAGTTAGAAAGACCCAGAACAGCTGAAGTTTAGTCTTTTCATTTTCAGTATTGATTTATCATTTATCTGCTTATTAATATATTTTTTTAAAACTTGTACTTATTTGGAACAACTGCAAAATATATATGAATAAAATAAAATATTAGCAATAGCTTTGTTGTTACACTGAGCCATTGTAGCACATGAAGAACTTTTTTTTTTTTTTTTTTTTTTTTTTTTAATATAACACATTTTGCATTGAGCTGACAGAGGAAGGAACATTTGTACATTTTGTCATAGAAAAGAAAGGGCTTGCAAGCACACAGACATTGGATGGATGGTCACTCTCACTGAGATGGTACGCTCACACAACATACAAACCATTGTGCTTAGGGGAAGAGGTGAAAATGCACAGGGTTGCTGGGTCATGGGGAGGGTGTGACCGATGGCTGGACTGGATTGAGCTCAGCGTTAGTAAAGGCTGACTTTATTTATTTATTTATTTATTTTTATTTTTTTAAACCAGTTTGGGCTTAGGAAAGGGAAGAGCCAAAGCCTAAGAGAACCTCAGTGGGGGATGTTAGCTGCATAACTGCTCTTGGGCCTGGTTGAGCGGGCGAACAGGAAGACGAGTTTTGGCTGAGAAGCTGAGGGCACAAGCACTTGTTTCAGGCTAGGCTAAAGAGGAGACTAGGAGCAGAGTACAGTTCTGTGTTAGCTCTTGGCTTTGGGTTAAGGAAGACAGGGTGAGCTGGCTTTGACGCTTCGGTGAATGGGCGGTGTAGACTTTCAGGAAGGGCTAGCAGAGGGTGAAGACGGCAAGCCGAAAGGTACAGTGCAAGGGCTGACACACACCTCACAGCGGAGTCAAAAACCAGGCCATGTAAACAAGATATATGTCTCATACAGACAAAAAAGCAAATAACTAAACCCAGAGGTCTCGGATCTCTGTGGAATTGACATCTTTTTGTTAGTTTGTTCAGTCACAGTCTCTTTCAGTGCAGAATTGGCCACTCGGTTTTAGTGTCCCTGAAACAGCTCATCTTGACTGGTAATTCCCATCCGCCACTGCTGATGCATGGTAATGCTCCATAACTCTCATCTCACTGGTGAACAGATGCCTCCACTGCCCAGGATATGGTTACCGTTAATGATCCTTTAAGTACCACGTAGTACAATCGCTGAGATACGAGTTGCCAGCTTCATAGAAAATAAAGTATTGTTCTCAGAGGAAGAATGCAGCGAAGAGGAGTTATATATTTTTATCTATGGAGGGGAACATGTCAGTTCGGTCTCGTCATAACACCTGAGTCCAAGGAAGCTCATTATTTTGCAAAGCTTGGGAATGCTGTCTGGAGAAGAGGGTTACCTACACATTACTGAATGTACCATTCTTTGACAGAGAACCAAAAACTGTTTCCTGGAAAATCAACTGTGTGTCACATCAAAACATTTTCATATATATTTTTTTAAATCCACATATAGAGTAGTATCTCGTAACAGGAAGCTTTTGCATGTAGGTAAATTGTTCACATTTTGCATCAAGAAAACCAAACATTCGAAATGTATTTTTTCCTCTAACTCAGACAGCACATTGTTCCATTTCTTGAAGCACACTGGTAAACCATTCTGACTGATTCAATAATTTAGCATGTTCTTCTTGTCCTGCAGGTCCACAGGCTGACTGGAGTATTCTTATCCCATATGAGAGAAGTCAACCGGACTCCCAGAGCTCTGTCTCATCTCCAACAGAACTCAGGTCCAGCATTAAAACAGAGACTAGTTAGACCATGTACATACATTTACAAAGTACTGCTTAAAAAATAAGGGACGTGTACATAAAAAGGTCGAGAGTCTGAAGTACATTCAATAGCTGAAACAAAGAATCAGACAGACAGAAAAATGCCACCGAAGTAAAAATCTCTCAATACATTGACAGTGCATAAATTTCCGTCAAAAATTAACCTGAACCACCATCAAAAACAAAAGATAAAATCATCATTTGAAGGGTCGCAAAGTCACAAATAGATATATTCATATATAAATGTTTTCCATACTTGTAATACAATAATACAACATTAGTAAATGGCTACAATTGACATTTGACCATGCTCAGCAGCATGTTATTAGTACAACGTTTAAATATATAAGGATGTCAGTAAAGTGGAGCTCAGTAGAAGTAGAAAGATAAGAGATTTTTAGTAAAACTTTGCTTGCAACCTTTTGACTAAACTGCTGCCCATCTCACTTTGTTTCTCACATTATAGCAGGCAAGAGCCCATTTTCAAGATGGATGGCCAAACTCCCGTGACAATAGCAAGCAGACAGCTCCAATTTTCTTAATTTGTAGCCCCCTGACACCATGTACAAAAGTGGTTTACTACACAGCACGGCCACCTCCACAACAACACCACAATGTAATGCTTTTTGGTAGCACTGGGGCCACGACTCTGAGAAGCCCCCTTCCACCCATTTCCCACTAACTCCCCTGTGACCAATACGTGGCCATAAACTAGAACACACACACACACACACACACACACACACACACACACACACACACACACACACACACACACACACACACACACACACACACACACACACACACACACACACACACAACCCTTTGTAAGCCCCAGTAGTGCCATTCTACTTCAGTGGGTCTTTACACATTGTGCTACTGAAAACAGAGGGTTCACAGAGAGAATGAGCGGCTAAAGGAACCGCATCTTTTAATCTGGTTGGGGGATGGAGATATTTTTTTTTTATCACTTGGCACACTTAGCCGTGACATGACATGAGAGTATTCATGGTGACCATTTACTGCTCTGCATTAAGTGCAGTGTGGGAATAGCTTCAAAGTCCTCTAATGAAACCTACAACAATCTTGAGCTATTTTTTTTGTTGACAGGCATTTGGTACCATATATACAGTACTTCATCTACCTCTATTTCATCTCATCTTGATATTGAGTTATACTTGGCATGAATCATGATAATTATAGTACAATGGATCTACATTTGCAAATTCAAAATGACTTTGTCCCCCTTTTTTTTCCTGCCTCAGTCCAAAACTGCTTTAAGCCAACAATACAGATACAGGAGAAACTGGGGAAACAGAGGGGCTGAACAAAAGCTTCTCTTTCAGGCCAACATCACTGACTAAAGGCCCTTGACCTTTCCCCTGGGAAGTAATGCAGTTCAACAGGAACTTAGCCCTAGACCACCGAGACATTAGCTGTCACTGCTGACCCACAAAAGGAGGTCAGCGATGGAAGACACAGCTCGGCCATGCGCTGGAGCGCCGCTCCAAACCAGACTGCATGGTATTGTCTGAAGGGGCCACAGCTGCCCTGCCAAGCCCAGTACCCTCCCCCCACCCAGTCTTACGGGCAGGACGAGCTGGACTGAAACAGGAGGAGGGTGGAGGGTGGAGGGTGGAGGGTGGGACACCACCCGCCCCCCCTCCCCCTCTATCAGTGTTGCATGGATGCATCATTCACCTGTGGTGCTTCTTCTTCTTCTTCTTCTTCTTCTTCTTTTTAAACATTTGTGTTTTTTGTAACATATTTATACATACATATATCGCTATATAGATATATATATATATATACACTCATCTCTTACTCTTTTGAAATCATAAACTTAAAAAAGTTTAGAAAAATAAAATGTTTTATGATGGGCTCTTCTCTGTTCCTTCACCCAGCCAGTGTGTCCCAGGTGAAAGCTAACTCTTCCTCCCCCCGCAACTCGGCTGTGTCATTCCCAACGCCTCTGTGACAGTATGGTGCCTTCGAATCACAGCCTCGGTGGAACGGATCCTTGTTTTTGTGTTTTTGTTTTTGTTGTTGTTTTTTTTTAAATGTGTTTCTTTCACCTCCTTAATTCTTCATGTTGTCCACTATTTAGCTGATGTCCATCTCTTCTATGATCTCTTTTATTTACTAGAAATAGAAAAACAGACTGATAAGTGAAAAGGTATCCCATAAGCTATCTCAGCAGGTAAACAGTGTTAGCATGCACTTGTTAACCAGCTGAACTAATTAAGCTATAACAAATGCTTATTGCATTCTGTAAATTGCAGTTTCAGTATCAGGAGTAATCCTCAGACATAACACTAAACACATTTCAGAATTCTCTCCCAAATCCAAGAACAGGACACTAGAGCTGAAAACAAGCCAGAGCGAAAGGTCTCCTGTCGACTAAAAACAATGGCGTCATTTTATCAAGAAAGATGAGGAACAAAAAAAGAAAAACACGTTCCATCATGAAAGCTGGGCAAAAGTTAGCCGGCCAGACAGAGGAAGAGAAGGAGTACGAGAAGAGAAGAACGGGAAGAGGAGAGGGACCGGAGAAGGAGGATATACAGGGTGTCCTGGGGCCCTCATCCTGACAAGATCCCTCTAATTTAGGGAAATGTTGCGCTGCCCTAAGGAGCCCCAGAAGAGAGCGCAGGCCGACTTTAATTTTGACATCACTTTGTAGTTGCTCAGGCCTCCCCGGAGGAGGCCACAGACGGGCCCCAGCATACTGATCAAGCCCAGGGACAGGCTGCAACTCTCCACACGCAGCCACTGCTGTCTGGTACACACACACATGTGATGGGCCTGGCACGCTCCACTTGACAAGCATGGAGAGAAACAGAGTAAGAGGTGGCAGAAACATGCAGGCGGAGCTGGCGCCCACAGCCCGCCTCAGCCCACTCGTGCGACCACACGATACATACACACGCCTTTCTTCAAAAAGATTCAAACACAGATGACGTGATACATGAAATATAACTGTCCGCTCAGAGCAAAAACTAGCAGTCACATAAACAATTTGGTAATAGCACGTGAAGTACATGTTTGTTCAGAGATGAATTGTACTGATAGATGAGGATTAACATGTTATAACTCCCTTTTATTTAGACACAAAAATTGATTAAATCTTTGTCTTTATATACTGTACAGAACTATAACTACAGAAATGATAGAGTCCATGATAAATGTATAACTGAGCTGTTAATACCAGTGAATTTCAATGATTTCAGCACACGGTATGATTCAGAAAAACTGAAAAGCACGCAGCACACATTGCACATGATCTGAACAACAAATACACATTTAGGACTACAGTAAAGGTGATAGATTATACATATAAAAGAGGATTTGTAATCTATGTGCACATACAGTATATCTATGTATAGTATATGCACAAAAGGTACATTTTTGCTTATTTTTAAAAACATTTCCTAAAAATCCCCTGACAGAAGAAAACTGCATGTTGAAATGAGACAGAAGGGACTTCATTCTAAATGACTCCGTAATTTCATAACTGAGGCAGAAGTTTGTTTATAATATAGCCTAGCATGTAGTAGCAATACAGGGTTAGCAATACAGTGCACGTACCCCTTGTAACAGTACATTAAAGGATATTTAGCTTATTTTTTCTCCTGATCTGGAGGAGGTCAAGAGGTAGGGAAAAAGGTTACTTTTTGCTGAGTTGAAGTTTTAGTTTCTATTCGGGATTATGTATTGCTTATTTTGATGCTTTTTTTGCATAAATAAGCTGTTAACATAAACTCTGCCCTGATAAATACCTTTGAGCCTGTTACCGACCGAATCAGTATGGTGGGAGGGGCGAGTGCCAGTTGTTTGCTTTCTTTACCTGGAAGATGCTAATAATCACTGCACTATGTATCCCAGACATCTGTAACTGACATTTAATACACCTACTGTACTGACAGAAGTCTTCCAGAGAAATCTAACTCTGCAGCTATTTGAAAAGTTTTGCCATTAAAAAAAATAAAAATAAATAAATAAAAATCCAATAGACAGAATATACTACCACTTTGTACTGGCCCATGGCCCATGGTGCCATCTTACAAATGACTGAATTACCAGAGCCAATTAAATGCCCAATCTTTTAATGGCAGACTGCAGCATCCATGCAAAAGGAAGAGTTCCATCATGTCGATCTGCAAGCTTACACATTCATTTCGAAGCCAGCAAACTGCCTTCTCTGCACTCCTCTGCTTTTCAGCCCTGTTTAGCCTCGTCCTCTACATGCTGGAATCACACAAATAGCTAATTGAGTTATAATAGAGTAATAATACAGTATGATTAATTTTTGTAATATGTATAATGCATCTAAATTTGGAATGGCTTTAGTAAGAACCACTTGAATCAAAATGAAGGTTTTCTCATTTCTGCATAGATGCGTCAGTAGGATCTGCAGCTGCACAGCGTAACAGACAACAGAAGTTTATTCAGCAGATAACTGAACACATAGAAATCAACAAATGTTTTTTAAAAAGCATAAAACTAAATGCTCACTCTTCTCTTTCAAAAGATGCATTTGTATTGATATGAATATTTATTAAGTATTAATAATTATTTTCTGTTACATGGTAAAGGGAAGGAAGAGTCATTTAAAACTGTGTCTCTTATTGAAAGGAAAATGATAATAATGCCAGAGGGGAGTTTAAATACCTCCTAGTTATCTGGAAATATCATATGCACACGTTTATACAGCCCAAATACACTGCACAGGGTTATTACTCAAACACATCTAAACATAATCGCTTCCCCTTCTCTTCGGAAAAAGTATAAAGTAATGTGATTTAATGCCTTTTATCTAGTTATATAAAAATTACCATGGAGTATCCTTAGCATTATAGTGTATTTTTAAAAAATGAAGATTTCATTGTCTGCTTTGCCCTTTAAGATTTCAAGCACTACTGTAGAGTTGTGATTTCTTAAATATGCTAATACATCTATTATTCCACACATGTATACAATTTCATCTATCTAGGATCAACACCTTATTGTTAGAAAAACAGATATTTACATAAATGGATAATAAAAAAAAACATTGTTAAGAACAGATAAAGTGCAAGCATAGACGTGGAACATATCTAAATGTTATTTACAGCAATGTTAGCAGTCCTATCGGATGTGCTAGCCTAGTATTCCATTCCCACAGAGAATAAGCTTTAAGGTTGTGAAGCTTGGTTATCTGATAACGGATAGCCACATTTTCAGATTGGAGGCACCGTATGTTGAGCTACCGTCCAAAAAGCAGTTTTTCTATTAGAAAGCAAAATAGAAACTGAAGACAACCATGTAAAAGACAGACGAGGTCATGCAGCAGCAGGCTGGATGGTGGGGTGGGTGGGTGTTTTGGCTTTGGGTTTTAGCTCCTTTTCCAGAGGGCCTCATTTCACTTGTAGTAGTTTCTTTGGGTAATGTGTGAGGATTCTGAAATTCTAAACCTTGATATTTTGTTGAGAGTGTACTTGTTAATGCTCTATTATTATGTCTAAGACAGATTAAAATTAAGATAAAAAATTAAAATAATTCAAGTGATTTGGTCGCTGTAAAACTAGAACCGAACGACCTAATGGAAATTAACTTTTAATTATGTGGAACACCCTAAAATACTCATCTCTACAAAGAATTTGACCAGCATCTCAGAACTAAAAGCAGGTCTTAGTACAGCAGCAAATAATATTTCCTTTATTATTAATACACAAGGTTTTTCCTCCCCAACAGAGGAAGATGAGGCCCAGAGAGGATGGTGAGAGGATACTTATTTAAGTGAAATATTATGTTGTATGGGAGATTTCTTCTTCAAAGGGGGAAGAGCACGGCACCCAATCTCTGTTTTACAATGGGCTGCATGCGATTTCAGACACGCAGGAGAATGGTGTGTCTGGAGCCACAACTGCTATGGTAATAGAATGAGGAGACGGCAGTACCATGAGCAGAGTAAGCCTAGTGTATCTTCAAATGAGATCAGTGGTTATTGACTCAATGGTGCTATCTTTAATCTGTGAAGTAAATTGCCTTTGGATGCTGCCTCTCCATCCCAACTCTTTTCTCTCTTTCTTCTATAACTCCTCCTTTTCGATTCCATTCGAGAAGAGCAGGCAGCTCTTTACTGGGCAGCGTGTGTGTCAGCGTATGGGTATGGGAGCTGCTTCTGAGCCTCGGGGACATGATCAACGCCCTGAGCAACTCGGAAACGAGAGAGGCCCTATTTCACAGAGAGGATTATTGGCTTCTCCCACTCTTTCTCCCGAATTCTCTTTCTCTCCTTCTATCTCCCTCTTGCGCTCTCTCTCCCTCTCTCTCTATCTCCCGCGTACTCTTTCTTCATATGTTCTCTGAAGGCCCAGCACATCTTATCACATGCCTTCTACAAAGCACTGGGACTCAGGATAATGTCACCTTGAGGGAGAGTCTCTCACCTTAGCGAGCTCGTTTGTGAGAGAAAACTGCGTGGTTCACATGCATTACTATGCTAGAACACTAGAACATGCCCATGTTTATAGGGCACGTGTGTGAAAACATAAATGCTCATGGGAAGGAGACAGCAAGTGAACACTAGAGTAACAAGCCCCCCCTCCCCACCAAGATGGGTAATTTCATCTTGTGACTTGAATTGTTTATATAGGTTCACTGTGGCATTGTTAAGTGACATGCATCTTACCTGAGAGGAGTTACGGGTAAGGTTCGATTGATTTTTTTTGCCCTGCTCCCATCTCCCATCCTCTTTACAAGAACTCCTAAATCTTTGCTGTATAATAAGGGTTTTGAAACCCCTATATGTTTTTGGCTAGTTAATTATGTTCTGGAAATATATAAATTGGTGGGACAGACCAGGCACTTAACAAGTAACTCCACAGCCATTCTGCACTTGTACCTGTATGAAAAGCCTCTCACTCTTCATATCAGCATAATCTGTAGTATCTTGCAGGACAGAAAAGGATCCTTGTTTCTCATTTTACTTGGTGCTTATCTCTGTATTGTACTTCTGCATTTCATTGCAGAAGTGACCTTTAGGAAGAAGAACGCACCCACTATTTAAACACAATGTCACTGCATATTTCACCACAGTGGAAGCAAGTTGCTCTGCTTTCACTGTCATCAGCTAGAGGGTGCAACAGACCATGGAGAGGGGAAGCCACGCTACCTTTTCATATTAATACATTGTGTTTATTTATAGAATGATATAAGAGCTGGAGATAATAGCTGGAATTAAACTTAGGATACTTGATCATGAATATAAGAGCTCTGGTCTCCTAAGAGAAAGAAAATTTTATACTGTATGTGTGGCTTTATTCAGTTTGGGTATGGTCAATAGAATCATGTCAAAGTTTATATTTCTTCTGTTATACTGTTCGCCTGCAACAGGGAGAGGTAATGCTGGATCTCAATAAAATGTCTGTAATGTAAGGATCTTTTCAGTCTTTAAAGATGTGTCATTTAGTGTTCATCAAAGCTACTGTTATTGTGGTTTTGCTTTAAACTGTAAATTAATGGGAAATATATATATATATATATATATATATATATATATATATATATATATATATATATTTGACTTTTTTTCTGAGCTGAAGTATTATGATATTCTGTAGCAATGGAATACTACCAAGCACAAAATTAACTCTTGACAGGAGCTCTGTCACACCAAAACTATATACATTAACAACCACATAGTCAGGACTTTGTCATAATACATTCCTTCGGTATGAATGAAGAGTCAGTTTAAAGACAGACATGAGAACATCAAGGTGAGGAGAGGGCTGTGTCAATGAGCATTTTAATGTCCAACAGAAAGGGAAATATTAGAAAGGATCTGCTGTATTTAGCAGGGGTCCAGCCGAGCTTCCATAAGGACGAGCTCGAGCTGCGGAAACAAAGCCTTCTCTCAGTATTTTTAGCTCCCCTCAAAGCTCCTTCAGAAAAGTCCAACACTGGTCTGGTACGGCCTTTCAAAAAAGAAAAGAAAAAAGGAAAAGAAAACAAAAATGTATTAATATTTTTTTCAAGAAGAGCAGTTTCGTAATTCTGTCAGGCAGGAGCACACACTTCTTTTTAGTTTCAGTGAAATGACAGTAGTGTGTGTGTGTGTTTGTGTGTGTGCTTGTGTTTCTGGCCTGACTGCCAATGCACATGTACTGTCATTCAGCAAGTCATTCACTGCATAGCCCTCCCCTTCCGCTCGCTTCCAATAGAAATCAGAGTTTTGGCTCATAAATCCAAGCCCAGACCAAATGAGAAAGCTCATTGGACAGCACCTCTCCTCCCCTCAAGCTGTCATTCAGCTCCTCCCATCTTGGACCACACATTTCCATACAAACAAAACAGACTCCAAATCAATACAGCGGTGACAGAAACATCAGAGTACGTCATGCGAAAAACACACACATGGTAAGAAGTTTTGAAGTTTGACTTTGGACTGAAATGTCAACAACTTGAAAGAGTGTTCAAGGTAGGGTCGGTGGTAACCTGGAAGCATTTTGTTCTATTTAGTTTTCCAGGGGAGGAGGAGGTGAGCTGTTTGATTTTGTTTGCTTTTTGTTTTGTCTGGGGATCGGTTTTCTGTCTTTAGTACGGAGTGAAGCGACTGTACCCTCCTCTGTATAGGCTAGCCTGCAACATCAAAGATGAAAAACAAAAAGGTTCCAATCAGTGTAAAGTAGATTCTTTAAATTCTATTTTTTTCTAGAATTTTCTTCTCTTTCTTCTTCCTTTTTTTTACCCAACCAAATGATGTTTGCTTAGCAGAGTAAATTCCACGGTGACACAACAAAAGCCTCAGAATTTAATTATCAAGTAAGGTGCCGAATTTCTACTAACTGTTCATTTGTGTGTGAAAGTATCTAAACATTGTAGGAGTAAAGTCAACACTGAAGCTTATTCTTAAGGTTCAACTGGGTAGCGACTAAGGCTGGCCACTCTATCTGTTCTAACAGTCCACAGGACATTCTCTGCTAACACACACGACGTTAGGATTTTTTTTGGGAGATTTCCAAAAGCGCCAAATGGCTCATAACTGCTTAAATGTAATTAGAAAACTTTATCTTCGCCTAGCAACTCTCTTCAAAGACAGAGAATATGAGAGAGAGATTTTTTTTTAAAAGCCTCAATATAGCCGTCTTACCCAGAGGGCAGTCAGTCATGTCCTCAGGTTCATTTGACCAGAGACATCCTATATTAATCCCTTTTTTACTCCTTTTTAGCTGGAGTGTCTTGCTGCTCTGGCCAGTGCAAAAAAACTTCAAAGGCTCCATCTCCAGCTTCTCTGAAACCAGCTTGCCATCAAATGCACACGCCTTAAACGTGGCGTGAATTCCGTTCTCTCAGAAAGCAAGCGAAACGAACTTGCTCCACCCTCTGAGGGACTCATTACAGAATTACTTTTTTTTTTTTACTTGGGATCTGATGATCAAATATGATTACATTCTATTCATTTCACTTGCAGCAGAAGCAGATGCAGTGGTGGTGCCCATTGTGTGTCCTTAAGCCGCTACCAGTTTGCCCCATGCACTAGTCAGAGCTGTGGAAACTCCCAAGGTTCAAAGAAAGGTACTGCTCAAGGACAACTAAATAGATTTGTGTGTCTTAGATTGGCAATTTTTGGTCATGAGAAAGGTAGGAAAAATTTGAAAAAAGATGAGGAAGAAGGAAGGAAAAAAACAACACAGGCCACAGTTTTAATTAAGTAAATGAAGAGGGAAAAATGGTATTAATTAATGAAAGCTTTTAGCTAGCAGCTGCACTGGGGAATAATACTATTTTGAGAATCACACGCATGTCGGCTTGGTAAATTCCAGCCATTTGTCTTAGGCAGAGTGTTTGTCCAATAAGCCTCCTGGGCAGGGGGAGGCGGATGCGATGGAATCTTTTTTCGTCTTTCTTGTTCTCTATCTCTCGCTCTTCTTTAATCTCCCTCGGCACGCTGCTGCACGCGCTTGATGGTCGTTAATCTTTGCAAAAGTCCCTACCCACAACCGTAAAAAATAAGGCGAAAAACCCCAAACAAATCATATAGTTCTTTTTTTTTTTTTGTGCAGATAGGAGGTTTCGATTTTTCATCTTTGATGTTAGCTGCAAAAGCTAGCTAAAAACAAACATTAACAGAACAACTATCCCCACAACAATTTAAGTGTGCTCATATGGAAAGGAAAATGGTTTGTTTGAATGGTCTTATCAGACCGAAGTAATAAAGTTTCAGTTTAACAGCGACTATGAGACAGAACATCCCCTTTCATTTACTGGGTCAAAAGGGGATCCAATGTTCAATTAACCTAGACAAACTGAAGCATAGTTGGGGAGAAGAGCTGCACTAAAGTAATTGTAACTTTTGGTCAGGATCGCAAGCAGCGTTTGTAGTCACAAAACAAGGAATCCACAATCACCCCAACGTCATACCTCTCAACATACGATCTAATTGAACTTTAGGCCAGTGGAGTGCTCACTATCTCTAACCACTTTGCCAAATTCAGATTGCTTCTCTTTTATTTCTTGTTGGAGGCTCTAGAATGACACCTGAATGGTGACCTGTGGATGAAGTTGGGATTGCTTGTGTCTGGGTTATAAAGACTGGAGCTTCCTGCTGTGTTACGTGGGGAACTTACCATGGTGCCCACGCTGTATGTGGCTGTGGGACCGATCGTGTGGTGGTAGGGGTCCGCTGTTGCATAGACTCTGCCATAGCTGCACACAGACAGAGACAGGGAAAGATTGAACTACTGAGGCCGGCCAGCGTCTGTTCATTTCCAATAGTTCCATTATCCCTTTCTATATCTCCCCCTGTGATGAAAACGCAATTGTCGGCTCACTATAAATGTATGGCATAACGGCAAGAGTGTGGGAAAAGTGATTTGTGCTCAGTCATTGCTGTTTAGGTGTAAAAGTAGTGAGCATTTTATCTTTTTGAAGATGTTGTAAATGTTATATTGATCTGAGAGGGGCAAATGCATTGAGAAAAAAAAAAACCCTTGGTATGGAGGGAGAGCCAGCAAGAAGAGCAGTGCAGAGGGAGAATCACAAGGATTACCAAGAGAAATAGGAATTTAAAGACAACAGACCCACTGAATGAAAAGGACAGCGATGGGCTGGCAAGAGAATGAATCAGTGTGCTTAAGGCATATCTGTGTGTCTCAGTGTGTGTGTGTGTGTGTGTGTGTGTGAGTGTGTGTGTTTGTGTCTGTGTGTGTGTGTGTGAGTGTGTGTGTTTGTGTCTGTGTGTGTGTGTGCACATGCATAAGGTTCTCTTCATTCTGTCCATGCTCCTTTGCCCTTCCCTTGTTTACCCAGCTTGCACTGGGGGTGGCTGTTTCTCCCACTCTTTTCATTGTTGGCGGATTGGAACTAATTCCTCCAAGATGGGCCTCACTTGTTCAGTTATTTATTTATTTACTCCCAACACTTCCTTTCTTCATTTGTTTACTTTTTCTCCAAACACACACTTGCAAATGAGGGCCTGTGGGAAGCAGATAAGGCAGTGCAAGCCCCGGCTAAGAGCACGGCCCGCAGGAGGAGAAAAAAGGCGAGAGGGGGAAATCCTCTGCCCAGACACGGCTATTACACATGGAAATACTATCGGATCTGACCAGGTTTTTGTCATCCGGGATTATTACAACATCAAAGGTCAGGCCAGCATGAGAGAATGAGAAAGCTGAGCAGAGGCGATTTGGGCTGCTTGCGACAGACGTATTCGGAGCCCGTTCTGAGGAGCTCGCCTGGGAATCCCCAGGCCATGAGCTTCAGTGTGGACCCTGTCGCTCTGAACACATGGACACTCCTCTGCAAAGCGTCTCAGACATCAAATGACCTAGCAGGGACGTGTTAATTATGATCGTGAACTAAGTGAAGAAATTATTTCACTCAAAGTCAGCCGGTGAGGTGCACTCTTATACTGTGAATCCATTAACCGTTCTCCTCTTACATAACGTGTTAAATAAGTAAAGGAGCCCTGTTTAACAGGGAAGGGAGGATGCCGGCAAGAGTAGAAGGAAAAAAACCCTTGTTCTGGGAAAGAAAGAGACACAGGGGGTGGGGAGAGAACAAACAGAGTGGGAGGAGTAGGAGAAGGGCTGCTGAAATCACTGCAGCAGCATGTCAGTCTCTTCACCTGCTCTGATGGAGATCGCCGCTGGTTCTGATAAATCTTCCATTATCAGCGCTCTTCAGGCTAGCAGGCAGGGCTGGGCCTTATCGCCACTGACACCCTCAATCTCGCCCAGATTAAACCCTGATCCAACCTGACAGGGTCCCCACAGGTCCCAGATAAATTACTGACAACCCAGCACCCACCCTGCTCCTCAAACACCCTCCGCCCCCTCAAACGAGTGTACGTGGCCCCCGAGGGCTGAGATAAGTGGCCAAGGCTCAGAGAGGTAAGATCACTTAGGTGCAAGTGCACAGACATAGCTCAGACATCAGTATCATGTTTAAGAGGCCTTAACACAAGGCCTTAACACACCTTGTTACAACAAGGTGATTCATTCAGGTTCAGTAACAGAGCACGAGGCAGTCCACACTCAAATATTTTAGTGAATCAGAATGTTACATGTTATCAAATGAGTTTGTGTGAATGATTTATTTGTTAAAGTATTAATGTATACAAGGAGAAAAGAAGTGTATGATGCATCAATAGAACAATACCATTTACAAATAGAAAAGAAAAAACTGAGCACAGCAAATGGAAGCAATCTCACTCCAGGACAGAGAGGGCGCTGTGAGACTCTTACCTGTCACTGTAAGCTGCTGCAGCTGCTGCGGCTGGCTGGGCATACCTGTACGCTGCATAGCCACCCTGCACATCAAATGAAGCAAAAAACATTAGGCACTGAAACACAAGGAAATAGCTCTGTATCACTGCATTGAAAACATGCTCCAACCCTGAGCTAGCACTTCTAGAACTAAGACAGCATTAAGAAAATGAGTGTGTCATGCACATGCACAACCCTCTTACTAACTATAAAGTATGACTCATAGGTGCTGAACGTGAGGAAGAGACAATAGCAAACAGAACATATGCATCTGCATGCACGTGAAACAAAGGTGCGTTCTATTCAGTTCAGGAGCCATCACTGAGGCCATAGGACACACTAATGTTTGAATGCATACAGCAATAAATCAGTAAAGTTCGTGGGATATTACCCTTTGGTGAGTCATTACCAGGGTTTATCTAGTTAAAAGAGAGTTTAACTGAATTAGTCCTATTGACCTTAATAAGGGCACACATGGCTAACTTGGCAAGGCACAGTAGGGAAGTGGAGGAGAGCGTTTGCCCATCTACTCTGGGCGCAGTAGTGGCAGCTCTACCTGCTGTCTGCGCTGCATCAATCCGATCAATCGTAATGGCAACGCTGGGTGACTATCGACCAGCATTTTAAGTGGGAAACTGGTATAAACATTTAAAGCAAGTCAATGCTTGCTTACTGTGAACAAACCAAATGGAAGCTTTGGCTGAGGCTATTGGAGGGCCTTTTAATTAATGTGGCTGGCCAATACGCATCCTCGGGCGAGATGCCCGGGGGAACTGTCCTGACGCAGGAAATGCTCTCCGCAGAAGCCAAAGCACGGCAGACGCTAAATATTGCTTGTATAAGCATTAGATGACATCTGACAAAGCCATTAATTGCTCCACATACATCTGCTATTAATAGGTATGCTGTAAGCAGCATCAAATATCATTAGCCACCAAAGTGGATCAGCATTCCGGATGGTGTTTGCCCATAATCAGGTTTGGAGGACATGCTTTGGGGACAAACACAATGCAAATACGCCTGTCCGTTAAGGACAGTGAACGGACAAATCTCTCACTGGGAGAACGCATCTGTGGTTGGCAAAGTGTTTATCTAAGTTGCCCATTTGAATGGAACAGCTCTGCTCTTGTGTTTCATCTGTTTTTTGTTTTTTTTTCCTCTGCGAAATTTCTCCTGCATCGACCAGTGGCAACGGCACACAGTGTGCCCGGCTATGGATTCCCTCAGACACAAGACTGCACACTAAATCATACATGCTCTCATTCATTTTTCAGCTGTGTATTAATGTCCAATAGTACTCTGCTAAGATCAAATGTTAAGCTGCTACAGAACTTGGGAGAGGGAGGAGTTGGGTCACTGTAAGCGTTCTGTATAGATTGTATGGAAGTTGAGTGCTTCTCCCGCTTTCTCACCACCCCAGTGCTATCAAAGATGCTCAATTTTAAACTTCTGGCATACAGCACTTTACCCTCTCAGGTTCTGTAAAAGTTTTTGACTTCAAAGTTGAGCTCATCTGGGAGATCCTCAGAGAAGGATTCTTGGAGGTCTAAAAAGAACTCGTCAGAACACAGTGTGAGGGGTTGGGTTCAGGGCTGTAGCTACAGGATGGCGCTCTGTTTACCATCCATGCTTTACACCTGACCATGAAGCTCACATTAAAATGAGCACAGTTTCGCTTATGCAGCCTTGACTCCAAACACAACACACAGGCACGGGCACCACTTCTGTGTCTTGGCTGGTTTGCCCCCTTTCAGATCTGAAAGTTGAATTCATTTCCATTCTTCCTCTAGTGACATAATCCTGGGAAGGGAGGCATGCTCTCTCTCCCTCTGATCACCTGACTGTCTAATACCTTCTGACACCCTGTCAGAAATAATACTGCCTGGGCATGGGGCTGGCTTGCAATGTGAGTACTTTTGGCTACATTTTAATATGAGCCGAGAGAAGTAGATAAAAAAAAAAAAAAAACGGTGCTGCACCAATCAAAACAAAAACACTCATGCAGCCAACTCATCCAGCATGATATGGCTCTCTCTTACAGGGGAATCAATCAGCACTGGCAACCGGGGGAACGCAGAAGAGTCTGGAGCCAAAACTATGGGGGAGTTCATTTCAGTTCACCCCCGGCCCATATGTGCCATTAAAATACACCTTCGCTGAAACAACCGGAGTCGTGTTCTAAAAATGGGGAAATGTCAGAGGAGCTTCAGCCCTGCATGCGCTCCACATGTCACAGCGGTGTGGGATGGCGTGTACAGAGGACGTTCGCATGGCTCTGGGGTGGCCACAAACGGATGGTCCTGGGTCCTCGGTGGAGCTGCGTGGGCCGACCTGACTTGACCCTGGCCTTATGAAAGATTCAGCACCAGCTGTCTGGACGGAGCGTGGAGATAAGAGGGGGGCAGAGGTGTGGAGCCGTGCTCCGTAAGGCTGTAGTCTTTGCCAGGCTCGCCAGGGACCTGTCCTCATCAGGCAGGGTGGAGGCTAGAGGCTGCAGTCATAGGCACTCTGCGCATGGGTTTCCAGTCTTTTCTTTCATTCTGCTTACACAGGACAACAAGCAGCAGCTAAAAAGGGAAAGGAAATGCACTTACGTAGATCTCGGCACCGTAGAAGCCATCTTGGTAAACCACACTGAGAAGAAAAAACACACAAACAAAAATAGCACAGCTCAAATCAATGCAGGGCAGTTGTACAGGTGCTTCTTCTATAGAAATAGAAGGGGAAAAAAAAATCACGTAGCTAACATAGGTGTTCATTCACCAGACAAAATAATGCACTCTAGACTAAGGAACGGCTGAACAAATGAGAAACGATGGCTGGTTTCATATCGAAGAGTAATTTTATGCTCTGTTAGGAAATCCCCGTTGTTTCCTGATAGCCTCTGCTCTCTTAGAGGGCTGGTGTGCCAGTAGGACTTTGTGGTTCAGTTCATCATTGTACTGTGACACAAATCAATTTAATTGTTCGTATCAGGGCAATTCAAGTTAACGGCATTGTGTCTGTAGCTCGGAATGGGGTTTCGATTATCTCCGACAGAAACGCTAGTACTAAAGTTAGCTCAGGGTGTGATAATAACTGAATTATAGCAATCATAGAAAGGCCTTCGTCTGAGGGAAATACTGCAGGTGGCTAACCCCCAAATAAAATGCGGGTGTAATGTCGTGTATATGTAGAGGGCGTTGGGCTAACTTACGCTCCGTAAGCAGGGATGGGCGGGGGTGGGGGTGCAGCGCGAAACGTGTTGTAGACTGCACGACCCCGGCCCCTCAGGTGGGCACCCCTGTATGCCACTGTTGCCCCTGTGGCTGGGTATGGGAAGCCCGTCACTAGAGGGAGACGAGAAGAGAAGAGACCGGAATGTCTTCAGAATGTCTTACATCCATAGCAAGACATCAAATCCCTCATGCCAACTATTGTTCCATGTTGATACAACATTCCTGTTGATGAAAACTATGCTTAACCATTCAGACAGCAGAGCGGATCAAGGGTCATTATCCAGGTCACCCGAAGTCTGTGCAGACTGACATTTCCATACACTTAATACAAAATAAACTGCATTAAGCAGCACGCTGGATGACTGCAGGAAGGAGACTGAAAGGCACCGCTGTATAAGGATGCCTCTGAGACGCTGGGCGTATGTGTGTGTGTGTGTGTGTGTGTGTGTGTGTGTGTGGGGTGTGCATGTGCATGTGCGTGTGTTTGGCTGCTTTCCAGCTCGGGTGGTGTGTGTGCAAGGCAGGAGTGGTGGTAGGCTGTTGTAGGTGAAGCACAATGGGTTGGCCCGCAAGGCAGAGAGAGCAGATGGGGCACATTGTTTGGAGATGGTGCAGTCACAGCTCGACACCATCCCTCATCCTCTCCTCTGCCCCCTCTACACTCACACCATCACCGCTGGGGCCTGGGCAGCCAGCAGCAGGACGCACCCGGGTCAACACGGGAGAAATGTGCGAGAGAGAGAGAGAGAGAGAGAGAGAGAGAGAGAGAGAGAGAGAGAGGAAGAATATGCATGCTTGATTATGTATGTGAGAGAAAGAGTGAGAGAAAGACAAAGAGATAGAAAGACACACAATTACGTATAGCAAATGAATAACACACTGAAATGCCTGGAAAAGAGAGACGAATAATCAAAGAAAATGATGGATGGATGTGAAAAGCATTGAAATGTTTCTAAACAGAAAAGAGATGAGACAAAATAAAAAAGCGATGAATAAAAAATAAAGACAATGAATTAAACAATGAATAAAAAGAGAGATGAGAGAGACTGACAAAAGAGAAAATGACTTCCACTCTGAGTGTTTCTTTAACCTTCAGCTATCAGCAAGTGTGGCCTTCACGCACCAAGGGCGGGGTCATAATTACCCACAGTACTGGGCAAACCGAGCACTTCATGACAGGGCAGCCGGTACAGCTCTGTCTCATTTATGCACCAACAACTCCACCGTGCTCGCCCCTCTGTCCCTGAGGGCCTTGTCAATTATTTCCCAGATCCAGTCACCCGGTCTCCCTTTTAAACCTCCACTCATTCATCATCAACATCTACTGAAGATTCACAAGGACCGAACCGAGAACGGCCGAAGAAAGGAGGAGACGGACTGGCACAAGCTAGAACTGCTTAACCCCTTACATGCCAAATACCCGCCGCTAGTGCCGGACTCCATGTTCATGTAATTACATACATTTCATATTAGTTTCAATGTAGTTACTAAATAATTCAAAGTACTTACTAAATAACGTGTCGACATTAATAACAAAATGATAAGCTTGAGTTTAAGAAGTTAATATCAGTCAATAATTCATATTACAAAGATGTATATACTGTGGAGCCACATTTAAACACTTAATTGATTTTGTCTTATAATTAAGATGGGAGCAATGCAAGTCCATAGACTTCCATTGATTGGCTAGTCTGCTGCTTCTGGGCAGTGATATTCAGGAGTTTGCATTAAGAGATTTTTTAATCGTACATGAGTTTAGCAGAGCAGATCTCTAGCACGAACAGAAGCCACTAACCTTTGATATCAAGCATGTAGCCCAGAGTAGATATGATTAAAATGCTTCTTACTTTACTTCTGCCAAAGCAGCCTTGTCTGAACAACACTGCTGAGAAACTTAATAGCTCTTTGTGGTTCATTAACTAAATCTGTTTTAAGCAGCAGCTTCTGAAAGCAACGATAAATCTTACTTTACATCTATTCCTGTATCTACTTTTAATATTTATTATAATTTTCACAACTCTTCCATGACAGTTTTTCTGGAGTGTTTACCTCGTGAACACCTGGCGCTATGTTCTACCTGGAAGCTTTTCCAAACCCTCCGACGGAAAGTGCAGCTACGCGGCCACCTAGCCAGGCGGACGTGATCTCTCACCACCTAAATCTCAACTCTGGAGCTAATGATGCCAAGAATTGCTCACAACTAGCCCATCAAATAAAAGAAGAGAGAGACAAAGAGCAGAACGCCAGTGTGGGGAGGTGTGCTGTGGCCTTTCATCTGATGTGAAAGAAAGACAGATGGCAGAAGGTAAGGAGTTTGCTCTTTCGTTTTGATATAGAGTGGAGCTGTTGACATTTTAATTTGTCCCTCCTAAGCTATGGACGCCAGTGTTAATATGGCAAACAGCAGCAGTCTGTGATATATGTCTGGCTATGGTCAATTTATCCAGAATTCCCTTCATATGCACCACCCTTATTTTGCCTTTGACTTTCCGTGTGCATTATGTGCGCTATGACGTACATAAATGTAATATCATAATGAGCTATGGGTGTACATGCTGCACTGATTCAATAATATCCCATAAATCACTGTGGCCAGTTATAACACCACATAAAGCCCATGCAACAGCAAAACTACACATGTGCATATACTGACTAATACCTCATATGCAACTGCTTTAGAATAAGAAGCTTCAAGAATAAAAACAATGCCTGGATGTTGTTTAAAAAGGAGATTGTTCTTGACTAAATTCTTCATTTGCTTCATTGTCATCAAAGCTTCATCTGCTTCATCCTCCATGAGTTAGCTCTGGCTGAAGGCTGATAACCAAACTTGAGGTGCCTGCATCGTTCCTGTACTGAATCCACCTTCAAAATAAAGCTTCTTGAATTCTGCTACAGATATATTTTAAAGGACTGATTTATACCAACTAATTTGTAACTGATATGGCTGAATGATACACACACACACACACACACACACACACACAAAAGCTATTGTGTGATATTATAAAGTAATAACAATATAATATGACAAATTAATAACTCCTGACGGTGCCTTTGTGAAGTTGGATCAGCTGGACATGGCTAAGAGTCAAACATATGTCATCCTTCCCACTTGCAAATGTTTTAGCATCTATTTAAAAACAACAACAAAAAACTGCCCTATTAATATTTCTCTCCCATCTACTTTGCATTTTAATCTTATTTGTTGCCTTTGGCTCAACATGCTGCCAAGCGCTGAATACATTGGCCGAGGACACAGTCAATCAATCAATATTACATTTCTCCCAATGTCCTTCATGCATGTGCACCCAGCGCAGGCTGTCAGGCTGAAGAGAAAAGAGCCCTAGATTACACAATTAAGTTCCTCAAGCAGGGGTCACGGGCTCAGCCCCCAGCCTCTGATTTAGCCTCTCTATCCACTCAGACTTAGGCTGAGAGGAGCAGAGAGGCTGTGAGGATGAGAGCGACTCACAGAGAGACCAGTCTCTCAGAATATCAGAATAACGAGGAGATGCAGGCGTAAATAGAGAGGCTGGAGAGAGAGAGGGAGATAGAGAGAGAGAGAGAGAGAAGGCAGTGAAAAAGACAAAGACAACAGGTTTGGATCCGTGGATGTGGGAGGGGGGTGGTTGATGAGAAGAGAAGAGAGGGGTGGAGAGGAATGAGCGCGACATGGTGGGGGGGTGTAGGGACGGGCTGGCTGTGGGGGGGAGAAGCCCGACTTCCCCGCAAGAGGTTAAAAGCAGGCAGTCGGCGGCCCCCATCCGTCATTCTCCTGAATGGGATTTGAGGACAATAAACCTGTAGCGGCAGGACGAATGGAGACAGAGTGCGCTGTCAGCACCGTACGATTTATGGAGCCCAATTTCGCTGATCTCCCGCACAGAAACTAGGACTGATAAACAGTGATTAATCACCTTTACATCCGATTTCAACCCCCCATCCCCCAAAATATATTAAATGTAGCCATAATTATTCCACCAGAAATACATGGAGCACCTTCTTTTTTATAAAAAGGCAGCAAGAGGAGAAGGAGCCAGGAGGGGTGGAGAGGAGGAGGGCGATTTTGGACCTGCGACCAGGCTATTCTGGAAGATTCCCTATTTAGTCAAGGAAATCTATAGCTTATTTCCATTCCGTAGTCTCTCCGCTGCTGTCCCTGGGGAGCCAGGGAGGCATATGGTGTCGTTTAGGCTTGGCAAACTTTAGTGGCGTGTTAAGACGACGTGAAAAATTAGCATCCAATAAATCAAACACGCTGGCTCCCTGAGCCAAGGCGCTCAAGTGGTGGACCACGGTAAATCTGATATGATGGGATGTTTCGAGAAGCTTGTCCATGTGGGAGAGTCCATCCGTGCGAGCGTGCAGTTGCGCATATGCGCGAGGGTACGTCGGAGTGGAGGGAAAGTTTGCACTTCTGTATGTTTTGCAAATGTTTTTGTCATGTTGTGTCCATGTTTTCAAATGTTGCAGGGAACTTACGACTCGGTTTATGTACGCCATATGCGAGTGGTATTTTACACACATGTTGAGCGACCCCGTCCCGGCAATGCACGCAGACTATAGTGAACACCATATGAATACGCAGGTGAGTGTGGGAGTGGGACTTCCTGGAATGATGATGTGCACTGATTGTGCAGGAGTGTTAAGTTGAACCAGAGAAGACAGCGGAATGTGGACTAAGAAGGGTGGAGGAAGGCAAGGAAAGAGGTTGCGTGGGCTGGGGGAGGGAGATGGAGTGAAATGAAAATGATAAATGACTGCTTTCGGTCACCGACGGTTATTTAGGGGTCCTGGAACGAACAGATTTTAGTCTAATGAGCAAAAAGGCAGGCAGTTAAAGTGGTGCGATGTGCTCAGCCCAAATGAAATAATACCATTTACCCCTCATTAGGGGGGCCAAGCCTCCAACAAACATGAAGCAACAAAGGAGAAAAACAGCACAGATCGTCAACACCCAACTAAACCAGCGAAAGGCCTTCTCCTGTACGGAAACAGCGTGGCACCCACTTTCTTCTAGGCAGGTATTTAGTGAGTAAGCGAACATCCCGGACATCTCTGTTGCTTTAAAAATAAACAGCACGACAACTGCCTGTACCTTGGTAAAATTAGACCAACGGCAGGTAGCGCGCTGTGGGATCAGCTGTGCTTTAAGGCTACTCAAAAAAAACCCCAAACCCAAACCAAAACAAAACAAACCTCAAGTGCCACCTGACTTGACTCTTAAAACATCTAAGAAACATTAAATAAAAGTGTATGCTGGTGTTGTAAAAAGACCAAAAAAAAAGGCTTCTATGGTACCAAACAAAAACTGCCTTCACAAGCTTTTCCAGCTTGGGTTTTATGAACAGAGAACAAGGTAAATGTACACACACTGCATATTACAGAGAGGAACAAGCCTACTATTTTAAAGGATTTGTGGTCGCAGCATCGTACGTTGCAGAGATTTCAGGTCAGGGCTTTGCAGGGAATCCCTAACATAGTTTACCTGCATAAAATTCAGGACCATAGACAGCTCCCACCACTGGGTTCAGCTTCCAGCCTAAACAGAACACATGAAAGAAGACACAATTAGATCTTAATGAGCAATCCATTAGAAAACCTTAGTTCTTAACGCTTAACCAAGCAAGTGTTGATTTCCAGAGAACTTTCTTCTTAGATGAACTCTGAATGGGGTCAAGAAAGCAGTCAGGGCTAATTCTCAAAAAAAGAGGCAGAAGATATATGGGTTTGTAACAGAGGACAAGATAAAGGAATAAAGGTAGAAAAAGCCAGCGGAAACAGGAGGAGAAGAGATGAAGCGATATAACTGAAGAATATTGAAGTCAACATTAAGTTAGGGAGAGCTTTGGAGGAGGCTAGTCAAGAGCTTCAGAATGAGGGGGAACGAAAGGCAAGGGAGAGAGAGAAATAGAGAGAGGAGTGAGTGCAGTGCACTGTCAATGATGGATGAGGACTGTAAAATGGCCTCTTCTCTCTGTTTTCATTGGCTGACTAGAGCAGTGCTGGGGTGGGGGGGTCTGCATCCCTTTCATTCTGCATCTCACTCGCCTCCATGAAGTCTAGAGCACTGAGCCTCAGTGAGGCGCACCACATGCACACTGTGTGTAAACTGACCTCCAGCTTTTCTGTAGGGCTTGTTCGGGATAGTAGCGCCAGCTACATTTGATGGGAGGGGTGGCCGTGAAGGTGGAGGAGGCACACTAACCTACACTCATAAACGGGACAGCGGCCCGGTGTGTGGGCGGCATACGTGTGAGCCCAAAGGCACTTTTTCTAGATTGTTCAGAAAAATGCCTCCAGCCTGATGAATGAAAAGCACTTACCATTTGTGTAGGGGTTAGCCACTTTTTTGTTTGTCATTACTCTTGCTGTGGCATTGTTTACCTGCACGAAACACAATCAACACTGTAACATCAGAGAGCAATTATGCATCTTAGTTGCTAACAAAATGCACCTTTAACTGCTACTGTGCGCATATGCAATTCATTCAAATTCATTCGGGCAGACGGGCCATCTAGTTCACCAGGTAATGACACAGAATATCAAATTATCAGAACTCAGAATCTATCAGAAGTCCCCACGAGCACGGCTGAGGGTGTCTCCTTAAGACTCCACTCTGCAAATGTAGACAATAATTGTCTAGACAGTTGCAGACTCTCAGACTTTATATCCCTGAGGCTGAGACTTCATGAGCAGTCAGCTACAGCTCAGGCAGAAACAGCCACATGGGTGAACTCGGCTCCCAGGATGAGACTGAGTGAGCGGGAGAGCTACTCATGGAGGAGGGGACTTCTAGGGGAATTCAAACATGGCCACTGGCAACAGGAACCATGTTAGTATTTCACCCTCATGTTAATTAGCGTTAATAGCTTTCCTTTCCACACGACCACCAGAGGTCATTTAGCTTTAGGAAACAACTGGCCTCGACTCTCCCTTGATATATAGGCCTTGGTATTGTTTGTACATTATGTGAATTATCTTAATTGCCCTATGGAAAATCTTAATAGCCTTGTGGAAAGGGAGAACTTGAGTGAATGAGAGAGAGCGTGAGAGAGAGAGAGAGAGAGAGAGAGAGTGAGAGAGAGAGAGAGAGAGAGAGAGAGAGAGAGAGAGAGAGAGAGAGAGAGAGAGAGCTATATATGCCTTAGAGGGTGGCCCATAAGAAGAGAAATAAACCCTTGTGTGTTATAGATAAACAAGTCAAATTTAAAGCAGTGTTGGCAAGACTTTGACTTCCTGAGATCTGCTTAATTAAAATATATTTTCAGGGGCAGAACAAAACTGTGGAGTGAACATACATGTTTTGCAAGCAATGTTCAAACACCCCCCTCACACAGACTTACACATATACATCAAGGCTAGCAAAATCAAGCCTGAGTCCATTTATGGCGCGTACATATCAAACAGTTCTCTGATCTGATCACAGACACTCTTGTTAGCAGACATACATTCAAATTCATTACTGGGGCCACACACTAGTAAGATACCGTAAGAGTCCATACATTGGATCTCTTGGAAAAAAGAAATGACATGACAATACATGACAGTGTATGCTATGTACATATGTACACAGACCATACACTGCAACTGCAGCCATAAATGTACTCCTTTGTGCTCTAGCACCGCAAATAAACAGATGACTGATTCAAAGTACACATACATGCATGGAACATGCAAGTGAGTGGGAAGACATCGGGCGCAGCATCAGCAGAGCACAGGCGGAGGAAGAAGCAGGCAGACTGGGGTTGAGATTAGGAAGCAGACGAGCACCTCGATTTTGCGTCCCTCTACGATTGTACCGTTTAGTTTCTCCCGTGCGCGGTCTGCATCTGCGCTTGTTTCAAAAGTTACAAAACCGAAACCCTAGGTGTGACGTGAGTTGGCCGAAAAGGACAGGCGTGAAAGAAATGGGAAAGAAAGAAAGAAGGGAAGAAATCAAAGGGGGAGAGAGAGAGAGAAAGGAAAAAGTGCACACGGTAAGCAGAGTTTAGAGAGGGACACTTGTAAAGCATATTAGTCAACAGCTAAAATCTCAACTATTAGAGTGAGAGCTCTGCAGAAGTGTAACCACCAGCAGCTATGGCATTGTGCACCCTAATAAACCACAGACACATACAATAACATAGATTACAGAGTAAGGTGTCGAGAAAACCTTTAGCTTGCATGTTTATATTAAAAATATGCGTTATGAATGATCACCAGTGGCCTGTGAATTAGCCTTCTCTACATGGCCATGTGCACTTGAGCAAATATGCTAATATTACTTTGATTTGCCCATCATTAATATTGGTTTAGGTGATGAATTCTATACTGCATAACGGGTCCGAGCATTGCTGTGCTACATGCACCCTGTATAACCCTGCACACGTGCGCTCTCTCTGGGAAGAGTCCTCTTCATCTTCCCCCCTCGGGTGCTGTCAGACGTGAATTATGGCCAGGCACAGCCCAAACACCATATCCGGCACTGCCTATTAGATATGCACAGCAAACAAGTGCGCGGAACACGCTTCAGTCTTTTAGCTCATATACACTGTGCAAGTATGGCCTGGTAATTGCTTTGGGAGATAATGCATGGGGAGCGGGTGGCTGCCCACATGATCTCATATGCACACAGAGGATCTTCTGCTCCATGCCTGCCATAAATTAAAGCCCAGGCGTCCCCGGGCCAGCGGACATGAGAAAGAGGGATGGGGGAAAAAAAGTCTAAAACACAAAAATTTTGAGCAAAATTAATCCTTTTGACATTTCACGCTACCATGTTCTGACTCGTTGGGGTTTTTTTTGCCGCCATCTCCTTCAATTCGCTGAAATAATTAGCTTAGATGGCTAAAGAGTGGAAGCTCTCTTTCCTCCTTATTCACTAGCTGAGTAGTAGGATACCCAGGTAAGAGAAACTCTCCTCTGGGAAATGAGTCCTGTAAGAGCTGCAATGCAAGCGACTATCTGGAAGAGTGCTTTTAAATATCTCGAACAGCTAATGCATAAGACTTCCGAGACGTGAACAGACAAGTCAGTTTATATCACTGTATGACAGCTCTAAAAGGAGAACCACTACGCGCTGGTCAGACGTTCACTTCATTGAATTATAACTGGGTGAGTTGACACTAACTGAGCTGAAACCACTCAGTTGTCTGTGTGCGCTGCTACCTTTCAGGGAGTGTGTCTTGGCACAGCGCTCGCGCGCGCTTGCGCGCGTGTGTGCGTCAGACATGTGTGTCACTTTGTGGCTGTCGCGCGAGAGCTGTAATTACTCGGCTCATGAAGGGGACGTGGGACCTGGGAGGCGAGAGAGGGACGAAGTGACAAAGAGCTACTCTTCCAGCTCACTTACCTTAGAGCCCCGCTCGTTAAAAATAATTTCCACATCTAAAATTTTCCCAAATTGCTGCGGAAAGAAGAGGAGAAAGGGGGGGGGGGGATGGGGGTTGGGGAGGGGCAGGAGGGGGTGGAGACATGGGAGAGAGAAAGAGCGGGAGGGAAACAGGGAGAGAGGACGAAGTAATTAGAACTCATCTCTTTTGCACTTTGTCAGGAAACTTGAGCACTTGATTGCATAGCTAACTAAAATAGAATTCCCACTGCACTATGGGCGCTGCTCCCACGCTGGAGAGGCTCTGGGAAAAAAAAAAAAATCACTCTGGTATGGACTAAAATTACACAGGCAAACAGAAATCCAGCCATTCAGATGTGCTAAACGGAGCTGGCTGATATGGCTGGCCTCGTGTGTGTGTGTGTGTGTGTGTGTGTGTGTGTGTGTGTGTGTGTGTGTGTGTGTGTGTGTGTGCTGGGGAGGCAGTGAACAGGCTACTCTGCTGATGGAGGAAATTTTTTTTTTTGAAAGATCACTTAAAGAGCACCGCCTTGGTGCGCACGCACCGATGCTCATAATGACAGACAGCGGCTTGTTATTTTGTGTAGTGTTTTTGGCTGATAAAGTACCCACCCAAGGCACAGGAGAGCGTATTTCTGGCATGACTTAACACCCAACACCCCCTCTCAATTAAAAAAAGGATAATTGGACGTAGAGCGGCCATCATAGCCGATGATAAAGCATGTATTTGTTTATTATTGCCATGATGAATGCCACCCCCGTAATTACCTGTCATATTGCTTATTATTTTCCAACCATTTGCACTCCATTCCACATCTTTATCTGATCGTCATTCTCGTGTCCCTGAAATGCCCAATACTTCTTTTTTTATTTGCTAATTAGCATTAGCCAGCAAGTGCTGACCATTCCTTTGTAGACAGGGCATGGGCTGGGAGTTTGTTTCGGCGCTGGCTCTTGGATTTTGAGTTTGGGCCTGGCAGCCGTCTAGAAGAAGGGGCCCAAACTTCCCTCCAAAGCTGACCTTTGGCTCCAAACCATGCTGGCCCGAAGAAGTGTAGCCTTGCCGTGAAGTCCCATGCATAGAGATGCGTAGCAGAGAATCTCTGCGTGGGCCCTGAATGTGAAATGCAGGGGAGATGCCACAGACATCATGGCTGATAAAGGTCTCTGGCTCTGGAAGCAGAACCGGCCACTCTGCGTTAACCCAGCTAGCCTTATGCTAATCGGAAGCCTTGCTTAGGGATCTGCACTGCCAGGTCTCAAATCAAGCAGCTCTGTACCAATAAACCAACAAATGTGTCCAGGCAAGTTCACCCCATTGCAGGAGGGAGGAATCTGAACGCAAAGCTCCGGAACATTCTAGTCAGGACAAAGGAGAGAAGGGGCAGACGACTGAAGAGCTCGGGCTCACAACTAAGGCAGGACTCGGCAAGCAGTGGAGGAGGGGAACGCTGCTTGCTGCCATGCCCTGGGAAGCGGCAGCAGGTAACCGGCACGGGCGAGCGGAAGATGCTTGTCCTTCCTTTCTTCCCCTTCGGTTTGCTGGTCACTGGGGAGAGGAGGCGACAGGCAGGCAGCCATGCTGCCTGAGGCCCCCAGGGGGTGAGTGGGCCTAGGCACTCCATTTACCAGGGCCTGCTTTGCAGATCATTACGGGACACTGCAGAATGAAAGCGAAACCTTAAGTTCCTCTAATGGGCGGAATGAAGGCGGGTTTTAATTGCTGTCTACAATGGCCGTATTATTTCATTAAAACTAATTACCCTGTCAAGCAGGCCGCGTCGGCTTCATTTCAGCACAATAGGGAAGATATGGGCCTTCCAGGCACTGGGCGGCTCAATGGGATTGATCGCAGGCCCGGGTCACTAATAAGGTTAAGAAGAGCTGCCTTTTATCCATCCAGCCGTGGGGAGAAGCCAGCATAGAATTTGGATGTGTGCGCGGATGTGTGTGTGTGTGTGTGTGTGTGTGTGTGTGTGCGTGCACGCGCGCATCTGTGTTTGAGATGAGCAGCGGGTTTTGTCTCTGTCAACAAAGAGCATGGCTCTAATCTTAACTGACTATGCATGTGCTGAGTGAGAAAAGCCAGTTGACTGGTGAAAGGGCCAGTTTCTGTTCGTCTTGGCTGGCAGCAGAATCCCGGGCCTTCCCCACTAGCTCCTCCAAACCAATTTTCCTTGGCCCAATTGAAATTTCAGAGCCAAACTCAAACAGCTGCTACTTGACACAAATCCCTCCATTTGTTCAAATCAAGGAGCTTTTTTTTCCCTGTTTCACAATGCCCCCCCCCCCCCCCCCACCAGAGCCAGCATCGAGCATGTCCATTTGCTTCTCAGTGTGAAGCCGCTCATGACCGCAGACAAGTCACTCTAAACAAAGTCTGTGGACGCTAATGGTTTTAACCCACCCTAATGAGCTTAGCGAGCTGCAGAAATATTTCCCAGTGAAAGTCATCTCTCGTAGCTCCCACACACCACTGGGAGAGAGCTCCCATAACACGGCAGGCACAGTGGGCTTTAGCATCCACAATCACCCAACAGTGAGGAGATTTAATAAGAGCACAGGAGAAGCAGGAATCAATGGGGGCTGGCCGCAAGGCCTGTGGGCTCTTGTCATATTGCAGGAGTCTGCAAACCATTCCAGTCATGCTGTTTGGTGTAAATTGCCAAAAAAACGCCGCTGTGAAACCTGGGCAAGTTGCCTTATAAAAACAAGCCATCGATGTACAAATCCGACATTAAAACAATCTCGAGCACTCGGAGTCCACAAAGCTACTTAGTGATTAGAAACAAGCAGACATCATTATAAACTCATTATGGAGACCCTTTAATAACTTGCAGACACCATGCAGATCCTATCTCCTTATCAGGCTCTGAAGACTGCAGGCGAAGCCCGGCATGGTCTTTGGTGGGTGACAATTGGATCAAGGCCCAAACATCTGGATGTCCACTGGGAGGAAGCTGCCATCACCTAGGCTCTGGAGTGTCGGTGTCTTAATTGGGCTTGCAGTCATTAGGAATTACTTAAAGGTCCAACCCCGAGCCCATTTTGTTATTTTCGTGGCAGCGCTTCATGAGTGCGGTTGGTGGCCGTCTTCATTGGCTGAGCAGATACAGCTTAATAAAAACTCCTTAGATGCCGGACGCGTGGAGCTGGGGTATTGCTGGAGGGTCGGCGTGGGGAATCTGACATTTCAATCACGTTCCGGCGGCTCCTGTGTGGAATCACCAAGGTGGTGCTTTAAACCCCATTTTATTCACCAACATTAAGCCCTCATACTCATTGGTGTAATTGCTTTGGAAGTCTTTTTCTAATTATAAAATTAAGCTCAAATAAGGTTGGGTAATGAAGCTTGTTTAATTTTCATTCTTTGTTTGACTATGTCCCATGCCAATGTACTCAAATGTGGAAATAGAGTCATCAAATTCGAGGTCTGAGAATCAGCCATTCTAAATTGAATTTTCATCCCTCTTGGATGAAGAAAAAAAATCAAATGTGCAATATCCTCACTAAAGCACATGTTTAAGACCTAAGTTGAGATGAATGTGTGTTTTTAAGGCTTTGATGGGCTAGTGTTGGATGCCCAGTGGTCCCTTCTAGCAAATTGAAGTTGGCTCACAGTTTGATTAAAGACTGCCCAAAAGTGGAATAAAATATGTGGATTAAAACAGAGGTCTAGACAGAGCACAGGGCTGAAGGTGGGGCTGATATTACACTCATTTCCCAGATACAGTTTCTGAAGTCTTGTTTACAGCTAATCGGATTAGAAATGGAAAAGTGGCACTAACACCATTATGTGAGAGGACGTCCAGGTAAGTTTAATGTTGAAACTTAAACAACCCTGTTTTGCAATCGATATAGCCATTATTCTGTTCATTTTCTGTCCATATACATTATTCTGTCCATATTTTTTTTATACAAAATTCTAAACAACAGGGCATGAATCGAATTCAAAATTCAGGCCAGTCACTTGGACTGCGAGTCAGGAGAGAGTTCGATGAAGGTCTGGCTGAGTTTTTTGGGAGGATTTGAGGTATCTGTAGGCTGAGCTCCACACAGCTGTGCTGCTGTCAGTCCTGCCCACTGGCCTACCCAAACTCTCTCAGCTTCCTGGCTTCAGTGTTCAGTGTGCAGGATTCCAGAGATTTACCAAGCTTGTCCATCTCATCCACTCCCACTAGTCTGCCTATGACATGCAATAATTGTGCCCTTGGGTCCCTGCAAGATTTCATAGCAAGAGTTGCAACAGCCTCTTACAAACACACAAACATAAACACACACTAGTGTGTGAGCACACACACACACACACACGCACACGCACACACACGCACACACACACACACGCACGCCATACGCGCGCACTCACAAGCGAGCTGTCAGCAAACGAACACCTAATGAGGATACAACCCTCACTTTTTAAGCACCCTGAGAGGTCTCCACTGGTGGGAGCTCTCCCCAGCACCCAGCTCATCACATCAGTGCTGGGTAGAGTGGAGACGGAGTGGAGGCGGAGTGGAGGGAGGGTGGAGGGGCGTGAGCGGAGCGCCGCTCTCGGGGAGAACAAAGAGGCGAGGGAACAGATGTTCTCCAGGCTCTGCTCTCACACTGCAGCCACAGCTCTTCATCAGATTAAACACCAGTGTCGCCTACGCTGGGCCTTCAGTAAACACTGACTCTAGCTCTTAACAAGCTAAGACCAACAACCATGTTTTTTTTTTTTTTGGGGGGGGTCTTCCCTCCTCCTGGTTTTGTTTGTTGCTTCCAGTAACAAGCTGCCAGAGTGAAGCGTTTAGCTGGGGCCTGTTGCATGGTGCTGCTAATTCAAAGCGTTCTGGAGTTCTACATCTCTCCTTGTCTTAGGGAGACAGATGTAACTGTTATGGGTATGAAAGTACACAACTGCTTACTGTATCTTATCTCTCTCAGTCTTAAACCACAATAGGGAAATATTAGCACAACTGTAAATATATTTCTGCTGTGCATGCTGTGTGTTTTAGGTGATGTGGGCGCATAAAAGCTTGTAAAACTTCCAAATGCCGTCGAGCCACTGCATTCTCACTTTTAAATGAATAGTTCGTGTTCCAACCGGGTTTGTACTGACTGACACCTTCCTGTTTCTGCAGATCATTTGGATCAAGTACCGTGCAGGATTTCTCTGCTCATGACACAATGTCTACATGTGAAGAGAAAAAAAACCCGTGAGTAGTAAGCCTACGTACCTACAATGTGCAGGAAAAACGTAAAAGCTGGATCCGAAACCAGTGACTTACCAGTGACTTCCACCCATTTGGGAAATATGTATTTTTAAAAACCCTTTCAAGACTTTGCGGCACATTGTGGCCTTTGCGGCATGTCTCCACCAGGCCGAACTACCCCACCGGTCCTTCGCCGAGGTGCATGGCACTTACCCCGAACATTTGCCGGAGGTCCGGGTCTCGGAAGCGGAAGGGAATGTTGGAGACGTGTAACCGCTTGGGCTGCTGCTTCTCCGATGAGTCCGAGGGCTGGAGCTGGAGCTGCTGGGAGCCCTCTGTCTGTGCCACCTCATCCGCCTGCTACAGGGAGACAGGGCAGTGTTAGGCCACGCCCACCACAGCGGCCACGGTAACAGCGGTGGGAGGAGCTCAACGGCCTGGAGCAGAGGCAGGGCAGCAGGGAGGTGGAGAGGGAGGAGTGCCCATGGCACATTACCAATTCCCTCTGCTTGGCCAACATTGGTATGTGGCGGCGAAGATTAAGGAAGCTGTCAGGAAGTGTGGATACAGATTTAAAAGAAAAAACCTCTGACATGTTGAGACCAGAGGATTCATTTACTGAGCAGCAGCCTATGAAGACCTGGGGGGATCTGAGGATGGGGAGGGGTAGAGAGAGAGAGAGGGATAGAGACAGAGAGAGAGAGAGAGAGAGAGAGAGAGAGAGAGCAAGGGAGGGGGAGTGATCAGGTTCAAAGTGTGCTCATCTGTCCATCATATAGAGAAAATAGCAGTGACACCGTTGTGCTCTAGGATGGACTGCTGTCTGTGACACACATGCAGCTCATCTCTCACCTGCCCAATAACAGCTCCATCTCCCTCTCTCCCTCTCTCCCTCTCTCCCTCCCTCCATTCCTCCATTCCTCACTCTCGCTTTCCTCTCTTCCTCTTTCCTTCTCTCCCCTCCCCTCTCTTTAGCTCGCTCTCTCTGTCCCTACCTCATAGTGACCAAGTCTCTCACTTTGTTTTATTCGTGTACAAATGGGATACGTGATACTGACCAAATGTCAGGGTGTGTACTGAGCAAATGGCACAGTAACGCATCACAGCACATATATGTATAAATATGTCACCTGAGGCCTTCGTGGTTTGATATGACATCGTTCCACTGGATTTTGTTTGTGCTGTATTTTCACAGAGTCATTTGGTACGTGGTAATGTTTGACACAAAGACCCTGAGCAAACCTCGAGCGACAGTGGGTAACGTGAGCAATGAGACAAACAAGCTCTGACTCAAAAAAGCAGAAATGATCCTTTAAAAAGATGCAAAAGTTGTTTTTTGGGGGCTATTTATTGTTCTCTTCAAATATTAAAATAATGCTATCATTGCACTTGTTTTAATATATTTATAAAAAACATGACCCAACAAAGCAAAAAAAGCAAAATTTTATAATTATTTTTGAGCAAACAAATGCCTAGCAATAGTCTTCACACTTCAGTAACTCGGATTTTTACACTGGCCAAACGCGTTTCCGTGACGGATTGTCATGATGGGAAGTGTGTGTTCTAAGACCGGCGCACTGCGTGCCGCGTTTCTGCATGGATAGGCAACACGCTAGCACAGCAAAAGGTCAGATTTCACATGCAGACAGATGCAAACGTAGACATGCATGCTCTGGTGGGAATGTGTTATTTCCTCTCCAAACGTTAGGCGCCGTACTTTACCCGTAAACGGGCGGGCAGATTTAAGCGGTCAAAACAAAACTAAAATAATACCCCGTGCGACGCCTCTCACGTGAAAACCATAACGGGCACTGAGCGATTGGATGAGCAAGATACAGCGAGCCTCATCCAGCCGCCGACAGCTGAGGGGGCATATGGCGGAGCGCGTGCCCCGAGCGGTCATTAATTTCAGACTTATCTTGTTGTTGGCCTGTTGTGCGCAGAAATGTGCGGCGGGGGGGAAACGCGTGGCGGGCGTAGAAGATGCTGCTTCATGTACATAATGAATTAGAATAACATGGTTACAGCAGATGAAAAGATGATGTCAGCTAAACTTCGCCGAACTTAGCAGGATCAATGAGAGAGAACTGCTGAAGGCAGCTACACTGGCCTCGGCTACGGACAGCTGTATACGGGGGTAGGCTTACATAGTGCTCCGGAGGGGGGGGATGGGGGTGTGTGGATAAGAGAGAGGGGGAGAGATGGTGAGGGAGATATATAGACTGTTAGAGTGAGAGAGAGAGAGAGAGAGAGAGAGAGGGAGAGAGGGGAGGGGTGATACAATAAAGCCTAGAAAAGCAGACTCAGATGTAGCTCAAGACAAAGCAAAAAAAGTTCCTAAGGCAAAAGAATGAGTGCATCATTATATATCACTGGAAAAAACCACAATCATGCTATGTAAAGTGTGTCTCATACATATTACTTGATTAACTCAAAGAGAAAGATGTGCATGACATGGTCACAGCTAGGTAGGCAGTCAGATGAGCGCAGGGATACCCCGCACTTGCCTTCTGTGGATGCGAGGCAGTCAACGGCTCTCATGTTAGATAAAGTATTCATGGGTTGGTTAAAGTATGTTGAGCCAGCTTTGAGATGCCACGGGGACCCAACACAAGCGCCTCACATCCAAGGCAGAGATCAATCAGCCTGCCTGACACTACATCAGCTAAGGGCCACAGTGGGACACCAGACCCAGCACGGGGCCCCACACAGAGGGCCCTCACATTTCACACTTTGATTCTAACAAGGAGTGCAAGTATGAATTTGACTTTGATATGGAAAAAACCCCACTAAGGTGAACAGGGACTGAACAGTAGCGAGGTAAATGTATAATGACTTATAACATTCTAGCATAACTAAACATACAAGTACACACACACACACTACCCTTTGGCCTCAGAACACACTAGAGACATGAATCACAAAGACAGACAAGACAGACAAGGGTGTATGTTAAGGGAATAAATCATAAGCTAGGTAATGAAGCTGTAATGAGATATCCATCATTACATTCTCTCTCCATCATTCAGATCGAAAACAAGGAACAAAGAGAAGTAAATGCAGTTAAGTAGACGCAGCTAAGAACATAACGCTAACTGAAATGAGAAGTTTTTGAGCTGCAAGGCATTCATTTCTTCCGCTCATTACCAAGAGGAAAGGTGAAAAATGACACAGTACAATAACAGTTGAAATGAGATTTTAAAGTTTAACTCACTGAAAAAAATGATTATTGTGGCTGACATATGTCTTTATCGAGAGTACTCACATTAAAATATGATTATGCATCTTTTACACTTTTAAACTGAGTCTTTTCTTAGTTTTGACTCTGTTCCATATAAAGGAAAATACCATGTAATGACCACTTACCATGTTTTCCATTTTTTGTTTATATAGAATTTGAAAGTTTCCAGCACCCTTATCCTACTTTAATGTCAAATGGTGGATTATATTACTATAACAATCAGTCAAGCAGCTTTCCTATCGATTTAAGCACCAGCCGTAATAAGGATCTACAGGTCCCTGAATGCAGCACAAAAGAGATCTGTCCTCCTACGGGAGAGTAAACGCATTCTGCTTGGAGAGCAGGAAACACTTTCAGAAATCTCCTTTCAGTTCAGTCACTTCCATTCACAGGCCTGCACGTAGGTCTCTGAAGTCAAAACACTCTTTGACCCTCTGTGAGTTTTCTCCCTCCCTCCCTCTCTCTCTCTTTCTCACTCTCGCTCCTCCTCTCCCATCTTTCTCTGTGGGCTTCATTCCAGCACAGGGATGCTAAAGACTGATTGGTTCTGCAGGTTAAACTCTTTAGACACCCACCGGAGTCCTGACGCCCTACCTGTGCTGCACCTCCTGACCCTGCCCCTGTCCTGCATCCATACCTGCAAAGGACCTGTCCTGCTCCAACCAGAGGAAACCTGAGTCTTAGAATGGGTGTGACATTTGTGAAAACAACCCAACAAGATATAGAGTAAAAATGTCCAATTCATGATGTTTGCATGCATTTACACACACACACACACACACACACACACACACACACACACACACACACACACACACACACACACACACACACACACACACACACACACACACACACACACAAGTGGAACAAACTGATGGAGAGACCAAGCCCTGGTGCATATTTCACATTACAGGTTAGCTTATGTATGTCAGTGATGACTTACATTTAGTGCAAAGGTTAGAGTTTTACAAGTATGGATTAGAATGAGTCTGGCCTATAGTTGCACCCAGGAAGTTACATAAGGTAGCCTACGACTGTAGCTGTAGGCCAGGAGTTGAAGGAGGGGTCCAACCAGAGAGCAGGCTTCTGTTCACAACACCCATGCTCAACTGCACTGCTCGCAATCCATCAAAGCTGCAGTCACTCCTCCTCGCCTTCACACCCAATTCTGCCATGAAACTGCAGCGTGTTTCTTATGTCAGCGTGGCTGCAACCATGACACGGTGAAACATTAACAGCGACTCTCTGCAATTAATCTGGGTGGGTCAGTGGACTCCACTACATCTTCTAAACCTGAACACGGTACGTTCCCCTGCGTCACCTGCCCCCTCTTCCATAACCCCGCTCTCCCTGGCTGGCTCGGTGCGGGCGGAGCTGCTGTTTACTGCCGGCACGCCATTATCCATCATTGGAGCTGCGCGGACAGGCCGGCCCCGTTGAGATGAAGCATGCGGGGCGGCTCGGGGCCGGCAGCCCGTCCGCCCTATCCGCCCCTCTGCGCACGGGGCCCACGGAGGCAGAGCGGCTGAGGCCCGTCGCGCCGGCCCGGCCGGGGCAGGAGCTCGGGCCAGACAGATGGATGGGCCTAAAGGAGGCACAATTACCCCTTGGTGCCCTCGACCCCTGGACTAAACCCCACACCCACCCGCCCTCCACCCTGCTCATCACCGAAGTGCCATCGGTCATTCACGCGCTCGATCCGAGGGCTGCTCCTGTTCCGACCACACCATCCATCATATCTAACAGGTGAGTGGTGCAACAGTGCCAGGCATTCCCATTACAGGCCAGCCGAGCGTGGAGCCACGCTGCTGCCTCTCACGGGCCGCCGGAGCAGCGCAGGCCAAGTCAGGCCGGGCGGGGCGACGGAGGCACCGAGCAAGCGGCTCCGACCGCACATGCATGCTGAATGAGGCATGCGGCTGGGAGCACATACACTTTCTGAAGGAGGTAAACGGCTGGAAGCACACGTGTGCGCTGAATGAGGCATTCGGCTTGGTGCACACGTGCTGAATTAACAGGGTGAAGGAGCGACGATTTAGGCAAAAGCCACGTTGGCGTGTTCGCACAGTTTGCTCTCCCCTCTTAGTTTTTATTGTGAATTCGGCTTCAGTTTTTGGCTATCAACCAGGGAAAAAAAAAAAGAAAAACACTCATGCCCAGATAAATACAAAACATA